>NC_081190.1:74185427-74526677 GCF_902713425.1 Acipenser ruthenus | reverse complement strand
TTTACCAAAGCCCTGAATAAGAACAAATACCAGAACAAGATCTGACCACCCCTTCGTGTCAAAGTGAGACTAGTTTGAATTAGTTTCCAGGGTAGCCCCAAATGTGTTAAACTATACTTTGGTACAAGTACTAAAGTTGGCTAAGTAATGTTTAATTGTTCAGTCAATATTGTAACAAGCATAATATCAAAACATTCCAAAATCATAAGTATGCACTAAAAAAGGAACAGTGCTAAAACAAAATGGTACACAAGTAGTGTATGTGCATCAAAATACTGAATACTGTATTGAAACTGAAGACGGTCCCTGAAGAGAAATGAAAGCTAACTTACTTTAAGGAATGTATTGTATTTATTCTCAAATTTATTTTCAAACTTAGCTTTAAACACTCAATTATAAATCTTACTTAAAACTAAACAGCTACAGGAAAAAGTCAATTTAACAAACCATTCTGTTGTAAAGTCACCTGTCCCAAGTTTGCTACTTTATTCTGCACCGTACAGAAAGCAGGTTTTCATTGTTTAACTTTTTTTTTCTACTTTTCACAGGTAAGCCCAATCTATATCTGAAGTGCAAAGCAATGTGTAAACTGTATGATTGTCAAACATCAATCTCTACCTCTAAATAACATTTTAGTTCTGTAGTATATTTATAGAATTTATAGTTTCCTCCAGAGTGGTTTGTTAAATTGACTTTTTCTTGTTCAGGTCTGTGTGAATGTGCTATATTGAATGGGGAAAGCACGAAACTTAAAATTGGGTTATTAGACAAGATAACAAAGGAAAGTAAATTCCATGTTAGACATGGAAGAATACATTCGAATAAGAAGCTGGCTGAAGCCAACTTCAGCATGATCACATTAATGTGTTTTTTTGTTGTTTTTTTAATTTTGTAATTTTACAAAGTAACTTAGGCTATAGTTTGACACATTTGGTGCTACCCTGGAGAACAACTGAAGGGATGGTTGGATCTTCTTCAGATTGACTTGAGGTAAAGAGAATTGTGTACATTGCATTGGGATTGTATTTCAGCTTGGGATCGTAATACACACACACACACACACCCATAGAATCCACGTTGAATGCCAGGGAGACTCGGTCTGACTTGCTGTCACTCTCTTTTTTACTGACAGTTAGTCGTATTGACCATGCTGAAGCAGGCAGAAAACTAACTGGTGGAAGTTTCTACTATCCACCACTTTCGTCTTTAGAAAATACACAGATTCTTAGATCATTACGTATTCAATGAAAAGAAACTGTCAGAATAACTAATGAAACCAAACTAGCAGATAGAGTCCCATCGTGTTTTCCGCAGCTTTAGAAAATACTGAATCGGTGGGAAAAACAGGGGTGCAGAAAAAAAGTCAAAATAATGCTATCCTCCAGCGGATCTCCTTTGAAAATAACCCCCAATGTGTGACATAATTTAATCATTTGCATATTGACAAATAAGTACCAGATTTATTGATATATGATGACTAGTTAAAACTACAGGGACTTTAAGTGACACAAATATGAATTGCTTACTTAACAGCCATGATTGAAATTAAAATAAGGTGACATATGGTGATTTTACTGTCTAATTTTGGTAGTGACATGCATTTACAATTATTGTGACACTAAAGCCTGATTTTCCAAAGTTGGTAAAATGGCTTTACTAATGAGTAAGGACAGTTTTTTATATGTAAATGCATACTTTAACCTTTAAGAAAGAATAATTTTCAAGAGTAATATTTTATTTAGTCTTGTACATTTCCTTGCATAGATTAATCATGCCAAAGTGCCGGCAGATCCTTAACTGTATGTTTTTTGTTAATATCAGAGGTTCAATAGTGTTTTAGAGAACATCATTTATCCTCTATTAAAAAGTCAAGATAAGACTCGTTTATTATACTCTCAAGGATTTTATTATCTTCTTGATTGCTTTAGGTCAGTGCATGAGAGAATGGATGAAATATTAAATAATTAAATAAGGAACTAAAATATACTTAATTCTGTGCGTAGGAATGTTCCTTGGCTTGACAATCAATTGTGTCTAAATAAAGCGTAGTTAAATGCATTTGCACGAGTTTTAAGATTTGTACAGAGAAACCTCAGTGAAATCCATATATCTTAAGCAGAGCCGATAAAATAGATGGAACTGTGTAGGTCGTCTACTAGAATGTGATCCATTATACAATGATTATTATTAAATATATAAAATATAGCAGTGTGGAGTAGTGGTTAGGGCTCTGGACTCTTGAACGGAGGATTGTGGGTTCAATCCCAGGTGGGGGACACTGCTGCTATACCCTTGAGCAAGGTACTTTACCTAGATTGCTCCAATAAAAACCCAGCTGTATAAGTGGTTAATTGTATGTAAAATAATGTGTAAAAAAATAAAAAATAAAAAAAAGAATGTAATTGTATGTAAAAATAATGTGGTATCTTGTAACAATTGTATGTTGTCCTGTATAAGGGTGTTTGTTTTTGTTCTTGGGTAGTAAGTGTTATTTCCTAATTGCTTATGCCTCAAAAGTATAGAAAATGGCTATTATTCCCCACAAACTTTGCTTTTGTGACCAGGACAGTGATATTTTGAAATTTACCTATTTTCCAGAACATTCCAGATAGATTCAGTGCTGAGTAAACTTGGAGTAACTTCTAGAACTTTCTAGAACTTTCCAGTAATATAAATAGTAGTATAAATACAGGGGCCTTAAGCCCACCAGTTCAGTTTAGTTCCAGCTGCCTAAGTGGATACATATCTGCATTTTTCTGAGATGGCATCAAGAGGCTGCAAGCATCCGGCAGACGCATTTTGCTATGTCTGCGGCCAATTTATCAAGACAAGAGTGAAAAAGTACTCCGTGGAAGAATATGCTAAGATGTGTGAGGCCTACAAAGCATATTTCTGCATGCTGTCGGGGATCAAGACAAACCCTGGGCACCTCATTTCACCTGCGAGCACTGCAAAAAAACTCTGGAAGGTAAGATGGACAATTGTTGCTCGGAATTTTATGTTATAAAATTTGTTAAAATTTTTTAAATTGTAAAAGTTTTTAATTTTAAAATGTTTTACAATTTTCAATGTTATTGAAAAAATATATCATATATGAAAAATGTTGCGAGAATCTCTTACACATTAGTCATGGGTGAAATAAATGTATTTTTGTAGGATGGTACAGAGGGGAAAAGAGAGCCATGAAGTTCGTTATCCCAAGAATTTGGCGGGAACCCACTGACCACTCAAGCAACTGCTACTTCTGCATGGTGGACCCTTCCAAACGTCGGACTGGCAAGAATGCACCTGCTATCACGTATCCGGACCTTCCTTCATCCATCGCCCCGGTGCCACACTGCCATGAGCTCCCCGTACCCACTCCTCCGGAGAGAGAGCAGCCGTCTTTAGAAGAGAGCAGCAAGTCAGAGAGCGAGGAAGATGTTGTAGATCCAGATGACAATTTCAGAGGTGGAGCTGAGGAGAGAAACCCATACTACCCCAACCAAAAAGACCTCAACGACTTGATTAGAGATCATGGTCTCACCAAGTCCAATGACAAGCTTTTGACGTCTAGGCTCAAGCAGTGGAACTTGTTGGATGAAAGTGTGCAAGTCGCAGATCAGAGGAAGCGTCACCAACCTTTTTCCAGCTTCTTCACCCGTCAAGATGGGCTCTGCTTCTGCTACAATGTGACCAGTCTGTTCGAGGCAATCGGAATCGCCTGTAACCAGAATGAGTGGCGCCTCTTCATTGACAGCTCATCCAGGAGCCTCAAAGCCGTGCTGCTCCATAATGGTAACAAGTACCCGTCTCTTCCCCTGGCTCACTCGGTGCACTTCAAAGAGGATTACAACAGCATCAAGACCTTGCTGGACGCCTTGAAGTATGATGAGTACGGCTGGGAGGTCATAGGAGACTTCAAAATGGTGGCATTCCTGATGGGTCTCCAAGGCGGTTTTACCAAGTTTCCCTGCTATCTTTGCCTTTGGGACAGCAGGGACACCAAGGCGCACTACCACAGGCGGGACTGGCCACAGCGGACCGAGTTCTCTGTGGGGAGGAACAACGTCAAGTGGGAGCCACTGGTGGACCCCCGGAAGGTGCTGATGCCACCACTGCACATCAAATTGGGCCTTATGAAACAATTTGTCAGAGCTCTAGATAAGGAGTCGGCAGCCTTCAAGCACCTTCAAGACTTCTTCCCTAAGCTGTCTGAGGCAAAGGTCAAAGCCGGTGTCTTCGTCGGACCACAGATAAAGAAGATTCTGGAGTGCAATGAATTCCCCAAGAAGCTCACTAGTAAGGAGAAAGCGGCTTGGAACAGCTTTGTCGCAGTGGTTCGGGGCTTCCTGGGCAATCACAAGGCCGAAAACTATGTGGAGCTGGTTGAGACTCTGGTGAAGAACTACGGCACAATGGGCTGTAGGATGTCCCTCAAAGTCCATATCCTTGATGCTCATCTTGATAAATTCAAGGAGAACATGGGAGCGTACTCGGAGGAGCAAGACGAGCGCTTCCACCAGGATATACTGGACTTTGAACGCCGCTACCAAGGACAGTATAACGAGAACATGATGGGAGACTACATTTGGGGGCTGATTCGTGAAAGTGATTTACAGTATAATCGTAAATCTCGAAAAACTACTCAATTCTAAATCTTTTGTAGTCATTTTTGTATTACTTTAGTATAAATACATGTTAATTTGGATTCATATGTTGTTTTTTTCTGACTTTATGTTAACGAAAAGACACAAATTCGCCCGTTTTCTCATTGGAAATAGGTACATTTCAAAATATCACTGTCCTGGTCACAAAAGCAAAGTTTGTGGGGAATAATAGCCATTTTCTATACTTTTGAGGCATAAGCAATTAGGAAATAACACTTACTACCCAGGAACAAAAATTGTGTTACATAGTG
This sequence comes from Acipenser ruthenus, assembly GCF_902713425.1. NCBI lineage: Eukaryota > Metazoa > Chordata > Actinopteri > Acipenseriformes > Acipenseridae > Acipenser > Acipenser ruthenus. Next base: position 74,521,777 of record NC_081190.1, on the reverse strand, counting down.
TAATAATATTAAATGGTAAGAGAAAATCCAACCTGCTCTTTTTGATACTACACAAGAACTGGCTTTGCTTGGTTATCAAATTCACTGTTCATATAAGGATGACAGCACACAATGCCCATTGCCAGTATGATGGTGGACATGGTAGAATGGTGAACCTAACTGCCATTTACCTGAATTCATGTCAACTAAATAACAGTATGGTACTAGAGCATTTTGTTTTGTTTTCAACTGATCTAAACAGCATCAGATCTAAATACAGCCATAATTTTTTCAGGGTTATGTAAGTTGAAATTTTGGCTACGGAATATACAAGTGGCGTTTTCTGACCTCAAAATACAACTTGCCACAATTCACTTTCTACTTTCTTCTACAGAATATACAGGAGTGGCATGTTCTGACCCCAAAATACAACTTGTCACATTTTTTTTCTTACCTAATTTTTCCTGAATATGTAGGGGTGGTTTTTTCTGACACTGCAGTATGATTTACCACCATTTACCGCCTTCCTTTCCTTTAAAATATACAAGGGTGGCAATTTCTGGCAAGGTGGTACATTTTGGAAACTATATCTGCCACAAATTGCTGTCGGTAACAAATTCTGTCAGGGAGGCATATTCTCGCAGTACATCGGCATTGTAAAATAATGACAGTTTAACTTATTGTTTTATTGCATTTCATTGTATTTTTGTTCTTTGCTGATTATTTGTTGGTGCAGAAAATAAAGCTTTTTGTATGTTCATTAGTCTGTGTTCCCTCCATAGTTGTTGGCATCTGAGCTGCTCCCCACTAAGAGTATAAGCAACCTGTTGAACTCTAGAGTTTCTTGTACTCAGTAAACACATGATGGCATTGGTCATGACTAGACAATATTTAGAAGCCTTTTTAGATATACCTTACTATTACAAGGTTAATTCAAAAGCTTGGCATTGCACTTTTCCTCTGTTAATTCCCCCCACATTACATTAATACATTACATTTGTAACAATTTGGTAATAATTAAATGTAGTTTACCTTCTGTATATTTGGGGCTCTTAAGAGAAAGTTTACAAATGAGAGGAGGCCAGTCGGCCCATCGTGCTCATTTGGTTGTTAATGATTTATTTCTCCTCATCTCATTCACTTTCTTTATTGTAGTAATTTATACTTTCCTAAAATGTTGTTTTCCATAGCAAAATGAATAAGTAGATTGGGCCCACTGAATAATTACTTATTCTGGCAGGGTAAAAGCCCTGCTTGTATAAATATTATGTGTGGGAATGTAAGGCTGGCAGGGATGGGGTTAATTCTGTCCCGACAACAATCACAGGTGTGGCCATTCTCCAATTAGCTACATGCGCGCTAATTGGAGAATGGCCACCTGTATAAAGGGGGAAGAAAAACATTTGTTTTGAGAGGGAGTAAGGTGAGTGCAACTGTGTTTTGGTTTGTAATAGTAGGCGATAATAATTGTACCTTTTGAAAAAAAATCTATATTATTGAACTTTTTTCTTATTTAAGAAAGACATCAAAAATGTGAAATACAATCTCTAAAGTAAGAACATCATTCTGGTAGATTTATTTTGGTCATTACTTTATACAGCATTTGTATTTTTAGAGAGGTTAATTTGACAGCATATGCCTATCATCTAAGGTTTTTAAGGATACCATTTTCTTATGTCTGGATAACAAGCTTGCTTCATGATCTCCCAACCCATGAGTGAACCTGGTCTCAAAGGAGACGCTTGTCACTTTTCCCTGTAGGTTCTTTCAACATCTTATACTGTACATATAAAGAAAATTAATCTATTGAAGGATTTCAGGGTGTCAGCTTCAACAACATTACTGGGGGGTTGTTTCCAAAGTGCCTCCTATTTTCTGTTCTGAATGCCCCTTTATCTAATCTCAATTTATGACCCTTGGTACTTGTTTCTTTTTCAGGTCAAAAAAGTCCATTGGGTCAACATTGTCAATACCTTTTAGAATTTTGAATGCTTGAATCAAATCGCTGCGTAGTCTTCTTTGTTCAAGACTGATTCGATGCAATATTTTTAGCCTGTCTGCATATGACATGCCTTTTAAAACTGGAATAATTCTGGTTTCTCTTCTTTGCACTCTTTCTAGAGCAGCAATATCCTTTTTGTAGCGAGGTGACCAGAACTGAACACAATATTCTAGATGAGGTCTTACTAATGCATCTCAATGGATTTTCTTTTTCTAATTACTTTTTATTCAGGTGCAATCATTGAATTCTATTGAAAATATGTGCCCTGGATGCAGGGCTTAACTGTATTTGTGTTCATTCAATACACTTACCACAAACATGTCAGTTTTCATCAGAACAAGGATGGCTGCACAGTTTGGTCATTGGAAACAGTCATTTCTGAAAAAGACTTAGCAGATGTATAAAAGCACAGACCATGTAAATGACAAAGCAAGTTATTTTATTCATGTCATACAGCATTTGTATTTGCTTCAGTGGATACCAGCTTTGTGTGGCTGTTTTTCTAAACTTGCAACAACATAACAGTTTTCTATATCAATTCAAATGTTAACCGTTGCATTTTTTCACATATATTTATTTTCTTTGTATGTATAAGGCCTTATCCTACAGGGAAAAGTGACAAGCGTCTCCTTTGAGTCCAGGTTCACTCATAATAATTATACGAATAAAAAATATTACATTAAAAATAAAGTTTGTCACTTTTGCCTTTATTTATATATATATATATATATATATATATATATATATATATATATATATATAATATATAAAGATGGTAAGTAAAGCTTTTGTACTCCAGTCTTTATTTCCTTTCAAATACATTTTACCATGATACTTGTAAATGCTGTCTATAAACAGTTGGTTGACACAGTATTTGGACAAACTATTTAAACATCAACCTTTTTACATACTAGAATTTACTATATTAGTCATCCTGATGCCTACACCTACAACACTTTCCATTCATTGTTGCAAATGTAGCAGCTTCCAATCAAAATTCAGTGTTTGATTTGTTGTAGCTTATGGCCTAATGTCAGACATCATCACCCTGTGCATGTTTACTTAACAAACCATACATCTCCTTTTCATTCAGGCCATTAAGTGCTTTATTTGTTAACCTGAATGCCTCATACACTATGGGGAGTCTTTAAAATTACATTGCATTACTCTTTTACATTCACTTTAATCTCACATTTGACAGCTACAACTTATATTACCATATTGTTTCAAACGTAAACCACAGGACATTTATAACTAACGTTAAGATAATATCTTGCTTATGTGCATATGTTTTGTTGGTTAATGTACCCATTATTCAATCGCTAACATCTCCCCGGCCCCCACCCTTTTTTTGCAGTCACAGAAATACAAAACCACCAAAGTTCCTTACCTTTCAATAATATTGTGATGATACAGGTGTATATGGATAACCCTTACAAGGACTCCCTGGCAGCAATCACACTGATGTGACTGGCAGCAGAGAAAGAAAAGACTGACACGCTATATATATATATATATATATATATATATATATATATATATATTACATTCCCCTTCTGATAATATGTTACTACTCTGCCAGTGTGGCAGAAGTAAGAGACCACAGATTAATACATTTAACAATGATGTTATTTATAAGGCCACATTTATGTTTTGAACTAAATTGTGTCATATAATGTTTTTTATTATACTTTGTTTAAATATACTTTGTTCCCCATGGCATGTGAACATACCAGTAGGGATAAGAGAGCTTCTGATTTCTGAATCTATTAGCTAAAAAGGAATATGGGTACTTGTGATCATCCTCAATTCTGGAGATTTATAAGAACCTCAATAGTGGTTTGGTTAAACATAGATTTACATGTGGGTGTGTTCCTAGTGTGAACAGAATCTGAGGAGCAAGGGGAAGAGTTTGATTGGTTATAATTAAATTCCCAAAGCAGGAAAGAATAATCTGCACTCTGGAGAGGAAGTTAAAAGTAATGTTTGATCTTTAGTTGGGGATTAGTCAAGGAAGAAAGGGAGAGAATCTTTTTTTCAGTAACATATACCATTAACATTTAAAATATTCATAGACAACTTAAACCATTAAACCCTGAATGTTGAGCTAATGCTGGAACATTCCTACCAACTCAAGTCTGTGGCTGGGATTACATTTTAAGTATAAAGTGCAGACAAGAAACCAGGTTTAGTACAAGTACACAAATAGCTTTATGGAACAGTATATCCAGTTTACTGACTATAGGTTCTTGTACATTGTATTTAACAAGCTGAATCGCCATGAAGTTGGAATGCCATATATTCTAGACCAGGGGTGCACAACATACGGACTGCGGGCCAGACACGATCCGCTGACTGCTTTAATATGGCCCGTAAGGACTTTTATATTATAAAAAAAAATCTGAAATTCTACGTCAGCGATTCACGTTTCTAAGACAGCGATTCACGTTTATGGTTGTTGCTCTGCGATTATTTTCAAGGTAAAATATTTTTATACCTTCACAAAATTACGGTAGGCTGCCTCTGTAGCATCTGAAAACATGTCTCTGTCAAAGCCATGTAAAAAGTAAAAAAAGAAAAATTGATCTTGAACACAGAAAATTTAACCCAGAGTGGACAGAAAAATATTTTTTTTGCTGAATCCAAACCCGGTGTCCATACATGCCTCATTTGCCTTGAATGCGTCACAGTTGCCAAAGAATACAATATACTTTATACATTATGAGACAAAACATCCCAAATACAAAGAATTGCTGGGAGAAGCACAAGCAAAAAAACTGGAGTCACTCAAAATACAACTACTGGGGCAGCAAGGTGTTTTTGAACGGAAAAAGAAGGAATCTGACGCTGCTACAATAGCAAGTTGCAAAATCATCATGTCCCTTTACCGATGGAGAATTTGTAAGACTGCCTGATGCAAATATGTGATACTGTTTGCAAAGAAAATAAAGATTCCTTTAAAAACGTTTGTCTTTCCAGAATGACTATGCAGGGACGCATAGCAGATATGTCTGGAAATACAGTGCCGAGAAAACGTTTGTGAATCCCTTAGGATTTTCACATATTTCACATATTTCAAACCTAAAATGTTATTAGATCTTAATCTAAGTCCTAATAATAGATCAAGATAATCTGATTAAACAAATGACATAAAAACATGATACTTTTTCAACATTTCTTTATCCACAAATGATTCAACATTCAATATCCATGTGTGAAAAAGTATGTGAACCTTTAGATTCAGTAAATGGTGGCACCCCCTTGAGCAGCAGTGACTTCAACTAAGCGTTTCCTGTAACTGTTGGTCAGTCTCTCACATCAGTTTTGAGGAATTTTGGTCCATTCCTCCTTACAGAACTGCTTCAACTCTGTGACATTTGAGGGCTTCCTTGCATGGACAGCTCGCTTCAGGTCCTGCCACAACATTTCGATTGGGTTTAGGTCCGGACTTTGACTAGGCCATTCTAAAACACGGAATTTCTTCTTCTGCAGCCATTCTTTTGTAGATCTGCTTGTATGTTTAGGATCATTGTCTTGCTGCATGACCCACTTTCGATTCAGCTTCAGCTCACGGACGGATGGCTTTACATTCTCCTCTAGAATCTTCTGATACAATGCAGAATTTATGGTTGTGTCAATGATGGCAAGCCGTCCAGGTTCTGAGGCAGCAAAGCAGACCCAAACCATCACACTCCCACCACCATGCTTGACGGTTGGATTGAGGTTCTTCTGTTCGAATGCAGTGTTTGGTTTTTGCCAAACATAACATTTCTCATTGAGGCCAAAAAGTTCTACCTTTGACTCGTCTGTTCAGAGAATATTGTTCCAGAAGTCTTGTGGATCATCGATGTGCTCTTTGGCGAATTTCAGACAGGCAATGTTCTTTTTAGAGAGCAATGGTTTCCTGGCTATCCTTCCATGAACACCATTCTTGTTCAGTCTTTTTCTGATAGCTGAGTCATGAACACTCACATTAGCCAAGGCGAGAGTGGCCTGCAGATCCTTGGATGTTACTCTGGGGTTCTTTCCGGTTTGTTCTTGGAGAGATGTTGGTAGGACGACCGCTCCTGGGTAGAGTGACTGTGGTCTTGAACTCTCTCCATTTGTAGACTATCTGTCTGACAGTGGATTGGTGGAGCCCCAAATCCTTAGAAATGGTTTTGTAACCCTTTCTAGACTGATGAGCATCAATAACTGTTTTTCTGAGGTCCTCAAAGATTTCTTTTGATTGTGGCATGACGTGTTTCCACACACATGTATGGTGAAGACCAAACTCACAGTTTCTGATCTTTATATAGGGTGGGGCCTCCCAAACTCACCCCTGAAGATCTACCTATTTAAACACCTGATTCAAATTATCCCCTTAATTGAGCTGATAAAACCAGGGGTTCACTTACTTTTTCACATACCCTGATTCTTAATTACTCATTGTTTGTCTAATTCATACATCATTTTGTTTCAAAAGACATGGAATTGGTTAATATACAGCCTATTAAGTATTTAAGAAAAGACTGGTTTTGATTCAAGAAGGCTATCATGGTAAAACTATGGAATTTCCATAATTATCATTGGGGTTCACAAACTTTTTCTCAGCACTGTAGCTATGATAAGCTAAAAAGCAAATGTAAAAATATTGTGCCCTCACAAAAATAAGGTTGTGCACCCCTGTTCTAGACTCTTAGGGGGTTTATTTTCAAAAAGTGTAATTTGCATTGCGTAAGTGGGACATAGCATACGTGAAAGAATCTATTATACAGTTTCCGTATCTATTTTCAAAACATAATAGAGCAACATTACTTTTAAGAAAGTGTTTTTACTTTACTGTACTTGGTAAGATAAACACAATACAGGTGAATTGTGGTACAGGTATTCTACTAAAGTAAAATGGAGGAAAGAATGGTGCAAGAGCTTGCTGAAGCTGGAAGGCAAGACTAACAGAAAGTGGCTTGTTGGACAAGCTAGCAAAAAAAACAAACAACTGCTATTTGGAAAGAACAGCAGTAAAGTTGGATATTGCACAAAATTGAAAAACATGACAAAAACCACTGAACTGGTTAATTCCCTGGGCACAGAAAAGTCTAATTTGCACACAAGTCACTGATAAAATATAGGAACATGCAACAAAATGACATAGGAATTACGAAAGTTAACTGTAGCATACTACATTATTATAATTGACACTTACATACTATATACAACTATGTACATTGTTAGGACTAATCATACCGCACGTCAAAAAGATAGCATAACTGTACTATCAGCTCTAAAAAAAAAAAAAAGATAAATGATTATATTTTACACTTAGCAAAAAGCCAAGTGTCTCGGAGCTCTCTACCATAGAGCCAAAACTAAAACTTTGGTAATTAACTTTTCGGCATCATAGATTGTTTGCACATTAATGAAAATAACCTTTTTAAACCAACGATTTTTGCTATGCCAGCTACTTGGAAAACTGCTACCTGAATTTTTTGTGGTTGGGAACATGAAATGTAAAACGCCTGGAGCGCACCGGAGTGGTTCTTTTTGTGTGGTGGAGTGCCACTCCTCCACTTATTTATTATCTAAAGTCTACATTTTATTTTGGTATTTGTATTTTATTGATAGACACTTTTCATGGATTGTGACCACAACTGACATTGGTGAAGAGTGCATTGCCTAACTACTGTCACCCACTGTCAGCTTACAGTCTGTACACCCCAGTCACACGGCACAGGCTGGCGGACAAGGTACTTTGGGGTTTTATTTTTTTAATGCCATAGATATAAATGCCCAAAGGTTATGAAAAACTACTCAATTCATCACACCTCCTTTTATTCAACTGTAAGATATGAATAACTTATTTCTTCTGTTTAACAGCTGATGGTATTGTGACCCATAATCCATTGTAGTATGTGCTGTTAATGTAGACTTTCACATTTGTATTTTCCAATCTGAACTGGAAGAAGTATTAAAAAGAGGTTACTATTTGCTTTTATACACACATGAATTATAAATAATTTATTATGAGGAAAAATGAAGTACAAAACAATGGTAAATGTCAAGAAACTAACTGTGCCAACTGAGTTAGTATATATATATATATATATATATATATATATATATATATATACTGTCAAGTGCTAGTTAACATTTTTTAGTATGTGTATTTTTTTATTTTTTTATTTAGTCGTTGCCAATGATTTTTACCCCAGTTTTCATCCCAATTTGGAATCGCCAATTGTGTTATTATTAATCCCAGTTCACCGCTGCAACCCCCTGGCAACTCGGGAAATTTTTTTCACTGCGGATCTGCGGATCCACAGCGAAGCCACCAGACCTATAGTGCCGGAGAACAACACAGATCTGAATGGCTCCACTGCAGACCCGCAGGCACCCTATCAGCCACAGGGGTCGCTGGTGCACGGTGAACCGTGGATTGCCCTGCCGACCTAATCCCTCCCCTGGGAACCCCCAGTCATGGTCGGCAATGACATATCCTGGATTCGAACCTGCGATCTCCAGGCATTGGGGCGCATCCTGCACTTCACGCGGCGCGCCTGGATGTGTCACTCGGGAGCCCCCCCCAGTATGTGTATTTTAATTCAGCTTATATACCATTATTTCTTTTAAAACAAATCCGGTAGTTTTTTTGTTTTTGTTTTTGCCATTACACCCCTGGTGTTAAACCACTGGCATATAAATAAGTAAATACTTAACCGGTATTGCATGACTTCTAAGCAGTGCAGGAATCGAGATTGGGTTTATGAAGCTCCCAAAGGTCAAAATTTATTTGTTGTTTTCTTTGGTGCAGCCATAATAATAGAGCCATGCTTTATTTAAAAAATCCCCCTTTTGATGAGGTACTGTGTAGAGCAGCACTGAGAGAAAAGGATAATGAAAAAACAATAATGAGAACAAAAGGTAATGTGAAAACAAGCAGAAGAAAAAAGGCAATAGTGGCCTCCTGTAAAAGATATAGAAAAACACATTATCTGTGCAAAAATACAATACATCACATACTTAAATGCGAAGAACAAGCTTAACTGCAAATATCAATCATTTCAAACCTACAATACACACAAACACACACATCTAGCAGTGTTAAATATAGCACTGTTAAATATAGTAAAGAAACACTGTGTAATGCAGCAGTGCTCAACATTTTGTTATCTACAAAGAAAACCACGGTAAAGCGACCTACATGGTTTAAATAAGTCCCATAGAAAACTTTAATACTAAAAAAAATTATAAGATAAAAGCATTTGCATGAATAGACTGCAGTCAAGTCACAAATGTGCTGTATCTTGCAGGCCTCTGCAGATAATCAATTTATACAATTGATAAGGGGTGTGTGCAATTAGACTCCAAGTTCAGCAGTATGCTCCCTGATGGAAAAAACTAAACAAAACAAAAAAGCACCAAATTCTCCCTGGCTACATAACAAAACACATACAAATTGAGATTAAGATAATTAGCCATATTTGCAAGTAGCAGTTTTATTCAAATATATTCAGTTATCTGTATCAAGGTTATATTTTGTTGTACTTCTTTAAAGCCACTGTAAGGAGTCAGTCCCATTAATAAAATGTATACCAGCTATTGATCACTAAAAGGTCAATGTAGCGTGTTGGCTTGGATTTGGGGTTCACGGCATAATGGAAGAGGCATGTGTTTTAAAACAAGTATCTATGGTATAGTCCTGAAGGCAGATTTTCTAAATCAATACATTTACCATATATACATTCTGTTAAAGCTTAGATGTCGTTGAAGTACACCATAGTTTTATTTATGGAAAATGATATATTTCAAAAGGTAACATATATGAATGAAGTCCTACTATCATCAGTATCCATTTAGAAATGAATCTAGCAAAACAAATTGACAATGTGCCTGTTTGGATTTGCACACGTAGGCACATTGAGTGCCTAGACAGAACATGAAATGCAATAAATAAGATGTCAGGAGATGATATGAAATACAGTACATGATACATAAGTGACATTTAAAATGTTGACATGGATTACGCAAATACATTAATTTGATATTTAAAATGTGCAGGCATTTTAAACATAACCAGCAGAACGTGGATAAAAAGCATACCATACATTTCTTTCGTTATTTACCCAAAAGTAGTTTCACAGCACACTCTAGTGTTGAATAACCATAACTGCAAAAAAAGGTTAATCAGTCCAAGCCATTGTTTAGTGGAGAATTTAATATATAGACAAGGTGCAAGTCCTAGATGTTGCACGATACTTTGTTAACTTGTTTTTGCATCATGTTTGTAATAAATATGTGCATATTATTTATTATGTGGTCTGGGTATTTAATTTATTAAGTTTGTTTTGTTAATGTATTGATATTAAAAATGTTTGTCTAAAAAGTACCATAGGTTAGTGTAAAATACTAGTATCAATTGAAATTTTAACAGCAACTTCACTGAATGTAGTGTAGCAGGTCATTCTGCTCCCTGAAGTTGCTGCTGCCAAAAGCAACCTGTGTAGCTAGTTCAAGGAACTCAAGCCACCATAGTCGATTGAAAATAAATAGGTGAATCCACAGAATCTGTAAGCTGCACCTGGCTCCAACAAGAAAAAAAAACATGCTAATTCTGGGATTGCTGGTCAAATGCAAACAGGGCCATAAAGATGTGTATAATTCAGAAAAAAAGTACTGAGAGTTTATTTCATCTAAACCACGAACACAGGAGAACAGCAAAAGTTGAAAATGTAAATGTGAATGTTTTGGTACAGATTGACCATTATAAAAAAGGTATATCCATTTGTCCATAAATTGTGAATGGGGACAGCTGTTCTTTTAATACAGTATTTCTTTTACATCTGTGCTCATTATTTTCTTTTTTAAATGGAAGGTTTTAGAATTTTAAAATATTCCACATCATCTGTGAGATAAGATAATAAAATGTTCTTCCTTTCAAAACAACAGTGCTATTTCTGCATAGGGATTGTAAATAACACATTTATGCTAGCTAATATTATTCAGTTACTACTGCCTTCATATAAATACTAAGCAGGCAAAACTAATAACAACAGGGAATTCAAAACCTCTCAGAGGTTAACTTGTTCTTTCCAGGAAGATGTATTGTTATATTACCTTAGAAAACTCAAACTCATCAGTGCATGCATATGATTAATTATATAACTTATTTGTATGTAAATTGTCACAGTATTTGGCATAATTGTGTTCATAATGAGGTGCTGAGTGTAATATGATAATAGAGAAAGCAATTGTTTTTATTACTGCAGTTCAATTCAGAAAGCCTAAAATAGTAGTTACTGTAGTAATCTAAAACCAAACCTTTGTTTTACACTGCAATGGTTTTGATGATATTGCAATTCAATCTATATAAATATTGTTTGAAATAGTGATTTCATTTATTGTACTTATTTAATTGTATTTAATTTTATTTGATCGTATTGCACTTTGATAATATTACTTTCAGCACTCTATTTTGAGTGAATTTTTATATAACTTAACAGCATCATTATACATTTTATATAGCATTTTTATAAGGCTGCATAGCTGTGTAATAATATTGTAATAACTAGACTACCAATGGCTATTGCTATTTACCTTGGATCTGCTGTGTAATTACATGGAAATGGCTATGTGTACTGTCAGATCCCACTTCTGTTATCCTCTGAGCACACTCTTAAACTCAGGGGAGACGTATAAGGAGGACACAGAGATGTTTAGAATTCCTGTAAGTGGATTGTTTGTGCACTGAGTTACAATATATTCAGATGACTTTTACCACTAGACTACCCATAGATATACTCATACCTAGAAGACCCTCAGCAGTCTTTCTGACAGCTGTATTCAAAACACTGTAAAGAGTATAACAAAAGGAGAAACAGTCAGATGTAATTTTTTTTTTTTATTGAGTACGTCACATAAACATCTGAGCAACTGAAGCATATTAAAAATTATATATATATATATATATATATATATATATAATGAAAATTTAGTCTACAAATCAAAACAAGTTTTGATTTGACAAAAGGGTATTCCTTTACCTTGAGTCTAAGGCTGATCACAATCAACACAGATAATGTGCTTCTCCACACGCGCACACACCGCCTTTCTGCACATGGCACAGCTGTCCGAAGTTTTATTTTTATTGCACTTGCCAACCTGGCATTGGCGTCTCTTGCGGCTCTCAGCGGGGGTTGCCAGCTTCAGCTGTGGGTACACGCTTGGTAGTCTCCCTCTGTTCAAAATGCTTCTTGCGAAGTTCCTGTGCCAACTGGAAAATATATTCTGTCCTTTGTAAATTCTTCTCTGTGCATTCTTTGTAAAGTACCCAGGAGTTGATGGCTGCTAGGTTCAATACATTGTAAAGCACTGGAACAGGCCACCATCGTGAGCCAGCTTTCACGGAATACTTCCGTGCCATCTGATCCAAAACATCAACTCCATATTTTGTTGCATTGTAAAGCTCCATGGTCTCCTGTATTTTTTTTCACTAGTCCCAATGCTAATTGACTGACCAAAAAAGCGCACCTGGCAAGCAGGCACCAGCCTTTGAAAAGGCTGATTGAAAAACAATAGACTGTCAGTCATTCACTCAGGCAGAGAGTAGAGACTAATCTAATCTAATTACAGGTAAACACATTGCAGACTGGTAAATAAAAATAACAAAGTAGAATGCTGTTCTGTATAATCAAAATGCAATTGTTTTCTGTGTAGCCATCAATGTGACTGCTCCCAGGGCTTTTAGGTATAATGTAATATATCTCCTTTATTTCTGCATCAGAATTTTTAATAACACAGACAGAAAGGTACATTAACACGCAGCCTCATATGTGGTACATGAGTGGAGAAAATTACATTTTAAAACCAAAAATCAGAGCAGTATTAGTACTCCTTCAGTTTATTAAATGCTTAAAAATGGATCAAGTGGTTACAGACCACGTCTCAGCCCAGCTGATAGGCAATCTGGGTGATCCAGTGCCTTTATACATTTAACAACATTAACACTTGAATACAATTATGGTTATCACATGTTTTTCCCTTAGGCCAGACATACAAAATGCTAAAATGCCCACATTTAAATCCCAAAGCATCCAATATGTTACTCTCTAAAGCTAAAATATAATTCCTATCCCTATAGCAATGCTTCAATATAATTGAGATATAAATTCAAGAGTATGCATACCTCCCAAGATATGGATGTTTTGTGTAGAATATAAGTATAGACAAGTACAGCAGAGGCTTCTGAATACAACCAAACAGCAACCAGATTTTTCAGAGAAATAAATTAAACAATGTGCTATAGGCAGATAATTTTTATTATTTGTTTATTTAGCAGACACCTTTATCCAAGGCAATTTACAGAGACTAGGGTGTGTGAACTAGGCATAAGCTGCAGAGTCACTTACAACTACGTCTCATCCAAAAGACGGAGCACAAGGAGGTTAAGTGATTTGCTCAGGGTCACACAATGAGTGGCTTAGGTGGGATTTGAACTGGGGACCTCCTGGTTACAAGCCCTTTTCTTTAACCACTGGACCACACAGCCTCCTATGTAGCTAATCATTCTAATTTTAATTATGTGTTGAGGCACAGAGAAAATGTAAGTCTGAGATACCAGCATTGAAATAATCCCTGATTTATTTAAAGTGATTATAATTTCACACTGCAGTTCATTATTTTATAATCATGCTACCTGTATATTAAAACGTGGAGTGAGTGAAAGTCAGACCATGACAAAACTAAATGAAAACTATACCCCATTATGACTCTCTAGATAATTATCATTACATGAATTTTCTAATATTTGTTAATACATTTAAATGATTCTGGACCAAGACAAAACAGCTCGGATGGGGTACTAAAGAAATTCATATAAGTATCATTATTTTTAATATATAGGTTAGAGTACTCGTGTGGTGAAGTTTTCAAGACGTTTCACATTGTTTTGGTGCCCTGTCCAGGCAGTTTTGACTTGGTCTGGCTTTCAAGGACTTCCATTAAAACATATGTGCTGCTTCAGCTGAATTATGTTTTGTCCAAGAGATTGGTAATAATTATAAAATTATATTTGGAAGTCAAGGAACAAAACACAGCCAATCAAGAAGCGATATCATTTGGAAATCAATACTACAGAAAATTAAATATTGTCAGTCAAACAAAAAGTATTGCGAAAAATAGAACTGGCAAAAAGAAAAAATCTGCTTGGGTGGCAGACTGCCTCTGGATACTTATTTAACACATCTAGAAATAAAAGTCCAATCAGCTAAGAACATGGAATGCATCAAAGGAATTGGAGGGACAGATACAGCATTCAGTAAGAAAACTCATGCAATAGAGGAATACTACATTATACATATTTGTCTGTGATATTCTTTGAACACTGGATGCAGAAGCAGCTATCTTGTTTGTTTATGTCCATGTTATCTCTGTGGTACCGGGGCTATGTGTATTGCTCAAATCCGGCCCTTTTTTTTTCGACTTCTTTTGGCTCCTATCGGTCTCACTCGGCCATTGAATGGTTTTTCTGATTTTTCCCGGAGAAAAAATGACTAGAGACCTGTGTTTTACGTCTTTTTGATGATGTTGGACAGGGTCCGATATCAGACCAGAAAGGGAAAATTGTAATGTCGGACCTGGTCCGATATAGGACTGCAATGGGTTGATACTTCAATTTGTTTATGGTTATAACATGTTTTGCCCTTAAGCTATGCATGCATAAAGCTAAAAACGCCCACCGCTAAATCCTAGAAAATCCAATATATATCACGCTCTTAGACTAAAACATAAGTCATTTACCTTATAGCAATGCATCACTATAAAAGAGATATAAATTCAAAATAGTTCTTACCTTCCAAAATATATATGGAAGTGTAAAATATAATGTAAGGACAGAAACTGTCTTCAAAGGCAAAGACATCTAAATACGACACCAACAGCAAACAGCTCAATCAGAGATCTTCAGAGCATGGATCACATCAGCTTGTAGTTAGCAAGTTGAGTGACACTTGATTAGGATTTTAACTCGGTTTTTATAGAGTTTTTGCTTTGCTTTTTATGTCAGAAGTCATAATTAAATCTTAAATGTTAATATGCTTTAACAGCTCCTGTCCTTTAAGTTAATAACATTTTCAAAACACCTGGTAACTCCTTCTATAAGATTAATTAGCCATCAATAATAGAAGAGTCTTCTGTAAGCATTTTCTCAGACGTATGGCATAACATGGCCCTATGCTATGGCTTCCCCTCACTTGTTTTTACCAGGTCTTCATTAATTTCTATGATTTAATGAAGCCATAGACAGTTCACCATATACTCCCTTTTCCTGTACCAGGAGGTATTTATTATATGTAAAAGATCACTCATTGTAGAAACCTTGGCTTTCAAACCCCCCAAACATTGAAACTCGCATTAGCTGCCAAAAAGTTATTTCCTTCAATTACCCCCCGTCTGGTACTGCAAGCAAGCAAACGTTACCAAGATTAATTACCTTCTCTTTGGCAAGCCTACTATTTGCTTGAGACAGACTGGTACCATTCTGCTTTGACTGAAGTTTTTACTTTAAGTTCATTTCTGCACTATATTCTCTTATTTTCAAACTCTTAGTTCTTCTGTTAAAGTAAAACATTTACACTTATACTCTGTTTGAATTATTCTAGAATACCTGTGTTTAGCTTAAAGACTACTTTCAGATCAAACTTGCTTCTCTAAATAAACTTGGCACCAGTAGCTCAGACAAAGACAAGCTTAGCTCATTTCACAGGTGTTTTTTGGTCAGTGTGACCCCAACCTAGCTCCCTTTTTACTCACTTACAAAGATACAATAATATTTTTACTGTTATATGAGAATAAAGAGGAATATAGAATGCTCTAACATAACTATATGTTAATACAGAGCATATTATAACTTTTTGTATGAACAGTGTGTTTTAACAATTTGTTTAGTATTTCTGCTGGCTTTATATTCTTTAAAACACAGTACAGTTATTACAACATTTTAACACACATGCAGTTTCACAAATGTTCAATTTGCATCCCAAAGATCAGCCTGCTTCCAGTAGCTGTCACAGTCTTGGGTCAGTTTTTGCTCTCAGTGAGTCTGTCAAAACCACCACAGGTGTGTTTTTAAAAGTCTGATACCTGCAAATACTTAAATCTTGTTAGCAGGGCTTCCATCTCTACATTCCCATTCCCATTATTAGTGGGAAGACTTCAAATAAATTAAACTGTTTCTATCAAAGAGACATCTATCTCTGCCGCATACACCTTTCACTCAAAAGAGGTGATCGCACCTTGTACAAGGGAAGAGATGTTTTAGATTCATTTGTGACACCATAGATCTTTTCGAACACTGATAAGCTTTTGCAGCCCTACTTAGACTTCCAAAAATACTTTTTTTATTGTAAATAATAATAATTGAAGTACTTCATATTCTGATAATAGAGGAAGGCATATTAACAAACTGAAATATGAGAACTTAGTGTTAAGTATTAACTTAAATATTAGCTTTTAAACAAACTGGACAATCAGCCAAAGCATGAAAGAATGATGGATTCCTGAACCAAACAGCAGCATTTGCTTGGTTTGTTGTCTTTAAAATCACTCTAGAAAATCAGCCAACTGATCACTGTCCTTGATTTCCAGACACTAAGGCAAGTATGAGAAAAATATGTTTTCCCCTTTCTTAATGGTTGCTTAATTTATGCTGAATATATTGCACTATAGGCTGCCATTGATCAGGTGGATGTAGAATTGTTTCTTAATTTGCCTCTCTGTGAGATTTACGACATGACATACTATGTCATAAGCTAATGGATGCCTATTGATTTTACATAAGAACATAAGAAAGTTTACAAACGAGAGGAGGCCATTCGGCCCATCTTGCTTGTTTGGTTGTTAGTAGCTTATTGATCCCAGAATCTCATCAAGCAGCTACTTGAAGGATCCCAGTGTGTCAGTTTCAACAACATTACTTGGTAGTTGGCTCCAGACTCTCACAATTCTCTGTGTAAAAAAGTGCCTCCTATTTTCTGTTCTGAATGCCCCTTTATCTAATCTCCATTTGTGACCCCTGGTCCTTGTTTCTTTTTTCAGGTCGAAAAAGTCCCCTGGATCGACATTGTCAATACCTTTTAGGATTTTGAATGCTTGAATCAGATCGCCGCATAGTCTTCTTTGTTCAAGACTGAATAGATTAAATTCTTTGAGCCTGTCTGCATATGACATGCCTTTTAAAACTCTTTCTAGAGCAGCAATATCCTTTTTGTAGTGAGGTGACCAGAACGGAACACAATATTCTAGATGAGGTCTTCCAAATGCATTGTAAAGTTTTAACATTATTTCCCTTGATTTAAATTCAGCAATTTTCACTATACATCCGAGCATATTGTTGGCTTTTTTACAGCTTCCCTACATTCTCTAGATGAAGACATTTCTGAGTCAACATAAACTTCTAGGTCTTTTTCACAGATTCCTTCTTCAATTTCAGTATCTCCCATATGATATTTATAATGCACATTTTTATTGCCTGCGTGCAGTACCTTACACTTTTCTCTATTAAATGTCATTTGCCATGTGTCTGCCCAGTTCTGAATGGTGTCTAGATAATTTTGAATGACCTTTGCTGCTGCAACGGTGTTTGCCACTCCTCCTATTTTTGTGTTGTCTGCAAATTTTAACAAGTTTGCTTACTATACCAGAATCTAAATCATTAATGTAGATTAGGAATAGCAGAGGACCTAATACTGATTCCTGTGGTACTCCACTGGTTACCTCGCTCCATTTTGAGGTTTTTCCTCTAATCAGTACTTTCTGTTTTCTACATGTTAACCACTCCCTAATCCATATTCATGCATTTCCTTTAATCCCTAGTGCGTTCAGTTTGAGAATTAATCTTTTATACAGGACTTTGTCAAAAGCTTTCTGGAAATCTAAATAAACCATGTCATATACTTTGCAATTATCCATTGTTTATTTTAAGAGTTCCTAGTCCCTTTAACACTTCTGCCTCTGTTATGCTAAAGTTATTTAAAACTGGATAGGAACAGGTCAACAAGTGGGCCATTTTGCCCGTATCCTACTTTGTAAAAACTTGTGAAAAGTAATCATTAAATATATAATTGCTATTTTTTTCTCTTTGTCTATGATTTTGCCATTTGTATCTCTTAGACATTTTATCGCCTCTTTGAATGTTCTCTTGCTGTTATAATATTGGAAAAACTTTTTGGAATTGGTTTTAGCCCCCTAGCAATATTGATTTCTATCTCTCTCTTGGCCTTTCTAACTTCCTTTTTGACTTGTGTTTACAGTTCCAAGTACTCTTTCTGTTTACTTTGTTCTTGGTCCCTTTTAAACACTCTGTAAAGTGTCTTTTTTCTCTGAATATTTTTTTAATTGATCTGTCCGTGCCTCAGTGTTTAAACACCCCAGCACATCGATACCATCTGCAAGCATGGCTAATTTCCACGTTTGCACGTCCTGCAAGGCGATGCTTCCTGCACAGGACAAGCACCTGTGTCAGGTGCCTGGGCATGCAGCACGCCTCCTCTGACCTTGGAGATTAGACATTCTGCTCTATCTTTTCAGCGTTCCAGCCACGGATACTACGCAAGAGGCTGGATAAGTTTACGGACGCAACATCCCCTGCTAGCACGACTGAGCTGTCCGTGGCGCTGGGAGCTCCTCCCTCCCCCTCCTCAATCTGTCCCTGAGACCCTTACAGAGCATTCCCTGCACTCAGGCTCAGGTGCCTCGGTCACGCACTCATTCTAAGTCTCCAACAAGGAGTTTAAATCGGGCCAAACACTTGAGACAGGCACAGGACATTACAGACTTGAAAAACCAGATGGCCCAAGTCCTGGAATATTTGACCAAGCAGCAGGTTCAAGACCCTGCTCCGGTCCCGGCCCCGACCCTGTATTCACCGGTGGTCAACCCGGATGTCGCAGAGCCAGATGTCAGCATGGCTGAATAGGACTAAGATGCAATCTCGATCGCGGCCTCTTGGGAGGATAGCTCCCTCCATCAGGAGGATGAGGAAGGACAGGTCCAAGAGCTGACCTTTGAGACGGACCCAAGATCAGAGATAACCTCTGACGCTGGGGTTTCCCCGATCTCAAGATCAATCCCAGCGCTGGTGGAGCGGCCCTCCAAGTTCCTGCAGGTGCCTTGGATGGCAGCGCCCAAACAGCACCCATCTTTTTTTAATATCCAGCTTCCTGTTCCCCTCTCCCAGTCCTTCCCAGTGTTACCGGACTTCCTCGAAGAAGTACGGTCCACTTGGGGCCACCTGGCTTTGGCACAGAGTGTAAAAAAAGGGCAGCCCCGCTGGCCTCCTTAGAAGATGTGAGGGCACTGGGCTTGGCAGATTTTCCACTAGTGGACTCGAGCACCTCCAGTTGGGGGTTTACCTAAGGACCCTGCATGTCCTAATAGTCAATGCAGGGTAACAGAGACCCACCTGAAAAGGGCATATGCGGAGGAAGCACAAATCATGCGCCTGGCCAACACGGCAGGCCTCTTGACTGCTTATATGGATGGCATACTGAAGTCGGCGTCCCTCCCTGAATTGGTGGCTTCAGAGCTGCGCCTAGTTTCAAGCACGGTGCTCCAGATATCAGGCTTCCAAGGGCAAGCCCTTGGCTGGAGCCTGGCAAGCCTTGTGGTAGCTCGCAGGCAGCTTTGGCTGTCCCAAGCGAGGGTCCTGGATGAGGACAAGGCAGCGTTGCTGGATGCACCAATATCCCCCGGCCATTGAAGAGATATTGCAGCACTCCCACCAAGAATGCGACACATCTCGGCAGATAGCCTCAATGCTATCAATGTTTAAAGGCAACGTAGTAAATATGTCAATTAAGAACAATTTAAAATAATAATTTTAAAATTTTTACTTTAATATAGAAAAAAACATCATAATTTTCTTTATACAAATACAGCTGATCAAAATGCTTAAAATTTTTCACTAGTTAAACAAGACAGTCTAAAATACAATTTTCAGATTGCAGTCTTGTTTGAAGGCGTGAATTGAGTCCCAAGTTCTTTTCAACATTTGAAACATACAAATTAATAATTAAAACAAATGTAACAAAGTGCCAGGCAGTGTGTGTTATAGAACTGTACACTTGTCAGTCAGTTCAAATTGTCCTGTCTGTTGCATTAAAGGAGAGACCACATACCCTTGGTGTCGAGATCCTCTTTATGCTCTGTCTCTTTGCAAGCTTTGTGTTCTGACAGAACTCAATGGCTGAAATTGAGTTAATGGTGGACCATTACGATTCAGGAAGAGATTCTTGAGATACTAAGAGAGTTCCTAATTGGTGTGAGAATGTTATTCATTGAGCTGAAGCCTCTCTCACACTCAGCTGTGGAAACTGCTACAGTCTCTAGTGTTTTGATGATCCCTACCATGTCTGCTGGGACCTTCTTTCCTCCATTGTCCTTGTACTCTCTGAATCCTCCAACAATCTGTTTTTCTGGCAGATGAAATCTCCTGCATAGTGAGACCACCTCACTTTCACCGTACAGAATGTCAAGGTCATCTGTCCAGTATCGGAGGTATACAGTCTTGCAAGCAGTAAGCAGCTTCTCATATTCAGAAATGTTTCCAAGTGACGCTGATGAAACACAAGATGATAATGTTGTCATTAGTCTGCTCTTCAAACAAAATTGTTTGCTGTTGATTTTTCTTCCTTTGTGAAGAGCAACACTCTGAAATTTCAATTTCTTTACTGCTTCAGTAGCAAATCTTGTGAATTCTGCTTCTCTTCCACTGCCCAGTGCTTCAGACACACCAATGTATGAGCTTCAGGGAGCGTGATGGAGTCATCCTGGAGTTTCAGTGACAGTTCAGTCAACTCACTTAAGGCATCTCTCATCAATCCTAAGTTGTGTGCTGTATTTGCTATTTTCTTTGCTGTCTGCTTTGGTCTGCTAGAGCTGCATTGAAGTGAGCATACAAGACAAGATAAAGAAGCCAAACAGCTTTGACAGTGCGATCACTGGATGCAACCCACTGGATGCCAAGAACTCTGCCAATTGTCAAGAAGATGATTGCCAAGCCTTCTGCCCAGAAATGCAATTCACGTTGTTTTTTTGGTGAAGCATGGTAAAGAGCATACAGCTTGTCCATTAAGTTTTGAAAATGATTTATTCCAAATATCTCTTTTATAGTGTCGCCCAAAGCAAGCTCCACTCTATGATTACAGCAATGCCACACCACAAGATCTGGGTACAATTCTGCTCTTCTTAGTTGTGTTGCAACTCCAGAGACACGGCCTGTCATTGTGGTTGCTCCGTCGGTAGTAAAAAGATATCCAGTTCCTTTATAAGAACTCATCAGGAAAATAGTGAAGGAGACATTTTAGAAGCTCTTGTGTAATTGCATTGTCTGAAGATCAGCCAGAGTTGGGATGTCTGTGAATGGATGTTGAGACTTCCCAATCATATAGACAGTTCGAAATAGCTTGCAAGTTTTTTCTTCATGTTCAGCCTGCTGTTTTGTGACTCCAAAAGTCCCTCCTTGGTTTGCATCATTAGCCAGTGGGGTTTATTGTTTTGGAGCCATGGGTCACGGCTGACAGTGACTAACACTGTAAATAATAAACCATGGAGTACTGCAATCCCACTCTCCTTCTGTTTTCATTCTCACAAATTATTATTCAGTATTTACATTGATATTTTACAGTAGTACTAAAAAATTATAATTAAAAAAAAAACTGGTAGGCAATTGCTTTAGACTACTTGCTGCGAGTAGTATCTTTTTTTTTTTTTTTAAGGACCAATTGATTATTGTGTATGTTGGAGTGTGTGTGTGTTGGAAAGGTAACCAAACAAACAAGTAGCTAATGCGCTGCATAATTCAGAATGTGCGCGACAACACGTGAATTCATTTCTCTTGTTAAATGTTTTTATCTTCATGGTAATGCATGAAGCTTTCCTCTGATATTCAGAGTCGTTCTTTTCCTACTTAGTAAGCAGACACGGACATTTAAATATCCCCTTTCCTAAATGACTATGAATTAAGTAATCTGCATTGGTATGGACAATTTGTTTTCCTAAATCAGAACTGCATAGCAACGCACCTGAAAAGTATGGCAAACACGTTGTGTGGAAAACTGTCATGACTTGTGCATGTAAACACCACCATTGTTTACTTAATAACCCTGATACCCAGGAATACAAAAAAAGAACAGAACAGTGTGGTTACTTTGCATGTATATTTTTTAGTATAAAATAGGTTTGTTCTTTAATTAGTTAACAGTTATTTCCAATGTGTATACAACTGTCTCATGATTGAATGCAGTGGTGGCATAAACAATGTAATTTTTCTTTTATACCAAATTCTAAAGAAATCATTCAAATTATGTTTCTCTAAATGACTATATCTGAGATACTGGTCCTTTTTAGTATGGTGCACATATGCAAGCCAAAATCTTGAGAGTACATATCAGTGATAATTCAGAATTGTATTTAAATTGGATTTCACTTCCTTAAAATACAATATTAATTGTGCTTCCCCTTATAAAAGTTGACCACAGTATTTTTGCCTGGTCATTTTGCAGCTTTTCCCATGGTTATATTATGCATTGGCTATACAGTCGTTTACTATGTGTTGTCATGTTTTTTAGATATGCTTTACCATACTGCTCCGGGCTTTACAATGCTCACCTATGTTTTACCATGTTGCTTTATTACACTTTGCTATGATTCTACAAGGCCTCATACGTTTGTTTTTCAAACAAAATAATATGTTGTCTGACTACTGAACAGTATTTTCTTTTTAGTGTTGTGTCAGTTGTGTAAATTACATTACAGAAGATGCTCTAATAAATAATACAGAATCTGATTTATTAGGAAAAAAGAGAAGTCACCACACATTACCTTGTCCTACATAACACAAAAGTAATGTGATGCACTAATTAAAGCCGCTGTCAGAAATAATCAAGCTCATAATGACAAGACTAGTCTTATTTAATCTCCTGTTGATTTACTACACACCTCCTGTATTTTTAATCTAATTCTAATTTCCATAAGTATCCAGATATTGGTCGGAAAACACTTCTTACTGGAGGCTGGTAATAACCTATTGCTCTGAGGGGTCCCAGGGGACCAATGATAGTTAAGAAGCAATCAAGTGATAAGAACCGCAGTGATAGTATATCTTCTGTATTGCCAATGACTAGGTCATAGAGGTAATACTGCTGGAAATGTAGCTCTGTAAATCACCATAGTATTGCAAATAAGATCTACTTATATTTTAGAAAAAAAAACATAAATATTGACACCTCAGGCGTAACAAAATGAGTGAACTGTTTTAAAGTTGTGACTTCTGCTGTAAACAATTTTGTAAAACTTGAGGCAGACCTTGCTTAGTTCTCTGTGACTCCTTCTATGTAACCAAACAATGGCAGACATCTTCCTACTACTCCCATGTAGAATGGGGTTAACACCTCATTTTATTAAAAGCTGACCTCTCCTGGTTTTAATAACGCTTCAATGAGGTTTTACACCTTTGTGGATTGCTCGGATTATAAGCGCTATTAAGAAAACCTGTTAATGGCACTAATTCAAGCACATAGACTGACCTTTATGGGTTAGACCATTTGCTATAGAAGGCTAATAGCACTGATATTAAGTCAGAAATGGTACTAATACTAACAAAAACTATTTGTAGTTCAAACTCACTCCAATGGCAAGCTGTTATTAGACCTACAGCCATAGGTGCCAACTCCATGGTGCTCCAAAGCTCAAGCACCCAGGAGGTAAAATAAGCACATGCTCAGCACCCACAACAGTTTTTGTTTTATACGATAAAGGTTATTAATGTTCCATCAAACTGTATTGTGGATATTTCACAATCACAACTATGGTAGCTGTTAAAAAGTAAAACATTCACTGGAGAGTACTATTAGGTGGCGACATTGTCAGTTTAGGTGGCAGCAGTGTCATGGCAAATTTCACCCCCCTGCCAAATTTTGCTCGCCATGTAGTGAACATTTTTTGCATTTTTATTGGTACTTAATCGTCATGTTTATACTTGTATTGCCTTTGTTATTTAGCATCGCTGGATGCTTTACATTACATTGATATACGCGTGATTAAATGCATAACCTTAACAATGAATAATGAAAAATACATTTTAAAAAATTAGATGATTTCCATTACACGAGAGTAGATGTTAAAACTTCATGCTGATTTGAACTTGGCTCTCGCCAAGATAAGCACCAACTAAGACGTAGCTTTACAGTAAACTAATGTGATCCATCTGTGTCTCCATCCATTTGCGCTTCCTTCCATCTGATGATGTAGATATCCTTCTGCCTGGTGTTGATGGCTGAAGTGTAATGCTGGCTCCAGGGATCAGCTTATTGCCTCCCTAGCGCATTAGCACACACAACGGCTGCGATGCTGGCTCCAGGGATCAACCACAGTGCGGTCTCCCCAGCGCATCAGCATGACAACCGTCTGGATTGAGCTAAGTAGGGTACATCTCTGGGGTCTTCAAGTGGGCACCTTCCATCCTCGGTGTTTCGTCGACTAGCCCATGACACCTCAAGAGGGCTCGACGGTGATTCTGGCGTCCCAGCATCACCCCCCTCCGTCCCCCACTCAACTCAGCTCAGCTTACCTACCTGTACATCAGCGTTTCTTTCTTTCTATTGTGCTTGAGTTCCCCAGCAAGAATCTTTCCGTTTCAACCACAGCCAGTTGCTGCTCCTCTCTGCTGCTTCAGATAAGTTCTTCACTGTGCGACGCAACTCTTGGCCACTGAATCCGACGTCTCTGAGAAACCGGGTTGTAGAGTGTGCCACAAATCCTCGACAACCCACCTCCACTGGGTAAACCCGGACTCTCCATCCTTGCTGTTCCGCTTCAGTGGCTAGTTGAGCATACCGCAGTTTCTTCCTCTCATACGCCTCATCTACAGCATCCTCCCATGGCACTGTTAACTCTACCAGGTGAACAAGGCGTGCTGATCCAGACCACAAGACAATATCTGGTCAAAGGTTAGTGGTGGCAATCTCAGGTGGAAAAATAAGCCGTTGACCAACATCTGCCAGCATTTTCCAGTCTCTAGCAGCTTCCAGTTGTCCTGGGCGAGGATTGGTTTTAATACCTTTTCTTGGTGGTTGCTCTCCTGGGTGGAGGAATGTTGTCTTTTGTGTGTAATGTTTTGATGGACCTGGTGGCAACTTATTGCTCATAGTTAATTACAATTAATTCAACCATATATATATATGTGCATATCCATATTGTGCTTTACATATGTACACATGGTTCAGTTATTATTTGTAATATTGTATTGAAAAATCTGAACCTAATTTGAATATGTTTCTTTTTTCAGACACACAACCAATAGTGCAGTTGTTTTGTTGTTTTAAAATTGTTGTAACAGGGCCAGGAGCCCTATACATGAAAAAGGGGGCGGGGCAAAACCCTACCATAAATGTATTGTTTATTTTAGAACTGGGCACCCATCCGCCCCTGTGCAATTTATTATTTTGTATTTGTTTTGTTGCATTTTTATTATTATTATTATTATTATTATTATTATTATTATTATTATTATTATTATTATTATTATTATTATTATTTATATGTATTTATAAATATGACAGCGTAGCTGTGTTTTGTTATTGTTTTATTAAATGTGACGATGAAGAGCCTTATGTTTAGTATTGTTTTGCAGCGTGGATGGGAAGCCCCATCCACAGTAAAAACCTTGTGCAGAAGGTGACCATCTCCCAAGTTAATTAATCGTTTAATTGTTGCTAATCGGGAGATGGTCACCTGTATACAAGCCTGCAGTTCTCTGCACTCGTGGTGGGTGTACAGAGGAGAGTACGGGAGAGCGAGAGGGAAAGGAGAAAAGAACATTTTAAAAATATACAAGATCAGTGACAGCATTTGCCCAGCCTGACCTGTACTGGCTGTTTTCTGTTTGTGATTTGTTTTGGTTTGAACTTTTATTTTCGCCCTGTGAGTGTTTTTTTTTTGTTAAACCTTTTGTTATTTTAAACATTTTTTTTGTTGTTAAAGGTATAACAAAAAAAATGTTTACATTTTTGTTAAACCATTTTTGTTATTGTTTAAATAAACGGCGCACGCCGCGTCTTTTGCCCTGCAGTACTGCCTGTGTGTTTTCCTTCCGGCATTCTGGCCTCATGTCACCACATCAGCTACCCTGTCACACATGTATTAAAAGATTGTCGGTGCAATAGAGAGGTAGCAGTAATAATGTTAATTAAGATTTTAGGAGGTAAGGAAATGTACCTTAAAGCATTGATTAGCAGTTAAAATATCCCACCCCCAGACAATCATCTTTTCCGGAAAAAGCAGTATGAGTGGGGTGAAAAAACAACAAAAGTCCCATCCCACCGGCATCACAAACCAGCACAGCATGGCGTGATGCTACTACTTTACTCCTGCCTGCAAGAAATGGAACAATCTAGTTTTAATTCCAGCAGTACAATAAGCACTTTTTTTACTGGCACAATATCTCTCAACAGAAAATATTTCTTACATGTAGTTTCCCTCCCTTATATTTATTATTATTATTATTATTATTATTATTATTATTATTATTATTATTATTATTATTATTATTATTATTATTTATTTCTTAGCAGACACCCTTATCCAGGGCGACTTACAATCGTAAGCAAAAACATTTCAAGCGTTACAATACAAGTAATACAATAAGAGCAAGAAATACAATAACTTTTGTTCAAGTACAAAAACAACAAAATGTATTCTTCTTATTCACAAAATTAATTTTTGAGTTATTCCTATGCATTAAACTACAACCACAAAGCTTTAGCTTCTTCATTGTGTTTTTAACCACATGAAAAGGCCAGGTCTCTGATCTCTTACAGCTAATTGGGAATTAAGGTTGTAAGACCATTACTTACACTAACAGAGACATCTGGTGGTGAACAATTTGTTACATCTTAAGTTGTTGTAAATTGAGTTATGTATCAAAAGTAGTCTGCGAGTCACATGTTGAAATTCTGTGGTGAAAAGGAATTTGTAAAAGCTAATTACTATGGAATTTGTGGGTCAGTTTTTGCAACAGCTTTATTATGGTTTAGTCTCAATAAAGAAACATGCAGTGATAGTGTGCTGTACGAGTTACTAGTGGTGCTTTCAGACAGTACTATAGGATTTTGTTTTGTTTTCAGAAATAAATAAATAAAGCACCCATTATGTTTAAAACCCTTGAATTATATTTATTACTTGTTATTGTATGACTTTTTTTTTTTTTTTTTTACTTACAGTTGAAGTTGATGGGGTTGGACAAAAAAAGGAATTTAAGGTGGTTGCAATTGGGGAATGGGCAAATCTACCTCCTGTTCAGTCACCTTTCAGAAAATTCATGTCAAAATCAGTACAATACTGGTTGCAACTGATTTTATTTATTTATTTATTTATTTTTGTCCAACCCCTTTGGTTTCTTGTGGCGTTTCTAACACATTACACAGTTAATAAGATTCCTCAAAATGTATTTGAATTTAATCTGTTTACCCAGCATTCACTACCATTGCCACACTTCCTATGCTTCACATGAGCTAACTTTCCATAGGAATTGATTTGCCACTTGATTTGGAGGGAAAAGAGCAAGGTTTTGCTACCAGGGATAAACACAATGAACAAAAAGTAGGTCAGTGTTGACCAGTGTTGAGAAGAGTATGTTAAAGGTAAGAGATACACTTGAGTGATCCTTATTCTAAAAAACAACTTAAAATTAGTCTTTCAAATTGACATAATTTGTAGGATTTATCACAGAGACTATAGATTATTCTTTTGCATACTAAATAAAATAGAACCATTAATCTTGATACTTTTTCCAGAACATTAAACGGTTATTAAAAGCACTATAGATAGGACACAATTACTGTACACAGGGCTGAACAACCAATTCATTAGCCAGAATCAGCTGAGGAAGAGAGCTAAGGCACATGATACTATACTCCTAGCTGGCAGGAATTAATGAATCATGCGAAGAAAAACAAGCCCAAATGTTATTCAGCTACATTGGGCAGATGTATTAAGGTCATTGCACCAAAGCACATATTGCACCATGTTTTTATGTGAAAAAATGTAACTGTTTCTGAAACAAACTAGTAGCAACAAAACAGAAGGTTAATTTAAACACCTACATTTTGTAATATTGTTATTTATTCGCATTTCCATTGCTAATGTTTTTTTTCAAGTGGTTCTGGGTTTTGTTGATCCAATATGGCGTTATTATTTTTCTCTATTAGCATAGACCCTAGTTAGCACTAAACTTGGACTTCCTAATGTTACCTTAGGTGAGGTAAATTATAACACTGTGTAACAATTTTTTTTTTTTTTTTTTGGTTCCTGGGTAGTAAGTGTTATTTCCTAATTGCTTATGCCTCAAAAGTATAGAAAATGGCTATTATTCCCCACAAACTTTGCTTTTGTGTCCAGGACAGTGATATTTTGAAATTTACCTATTTTCCAGAACATTCCAGTTAGATTCAGTGCTGAGTAAACTTGGAGTAACTTCTAGAACTTTCTAGAACTTTCCAGTAATATAAATAGTAGTATAAATACATGGGGCCTTAAGCCCACCAGTTCAGTTTAGTTCCAGCTGCCTAAGTGGATACATATCTGCATTTTTCTGAGATGGCATCAAGGTCATAGGAGACTTCAAAATGGTGGCATTCCTGATGAGTCTCCAAGGCGGTTTTACCAAGTTTCCCTGCTATCTTTGCCTTTGGGACAGCAGGGACACCAAGGCGCACTACCACAGGCAGGACTGGCCACAGCGGACCGAGTTCTCTGTGGGGAGGAACAACGTCAAGTTGGAGCCACTGGTGGACCCCCGGAAGGTGCTGATGCCACCACTGCACATCAAATTGGGCCTTATGAAACAATTTGTCAGAGCTCTAGATAAGGAGTCGGCAGCCTTCAAGTACCTTCAAGACTTCTTCCCTAAGCTGTCTGAGGCAAAGGTCAAAGCCGGTGTCTTCGTCGGACCACAGATAAAGATGATCCTGGAGTGCAATGAATTCCCCAAGAAGCTCACTAGTAAGGAGAAAGCAGCTTGGAACAGCTTTGTCGCAGTGGTTCGGGGCTTCCTGGGCAATCACAAGGCCAAAAACTATGTGGAGCTGGTTGAGACTCTGGTGAAGAACTACGGCACAATGGGCTGTAGGATGTCCCTCAAAGTCCATATCCTTGATGCTCATCTTGATAAATTCAAGGAGAACATGGGAGCGTACTTGGAGGAGCAAGGCGAGCGCTTCCACCAGGATATACTGGACTTTGAACGCCGCTACCATGGACAGTATAACTAGAACATGATGGGAGACTACATTTGGGGGCTGATTCGTATAATCGTAAATCTTGAAAAACTACTCACTTCTAAATCTTTTGTAGTCATTTTTGTATTACTTTAGTATAAATACATGTTAATTTGGATTCATATGTTCTTTTTTTCTGACTTTATGTGAACGAAAAGACACAAATTCGCCCGTTTTCTCATTGGAAATAGGTACATTTCAAAATATCACTGTCCTGGTCACAAAAGCAAAGTTTGTGGGGAATAATAGCCATTTTCTATACTTTTGAGGCATAAGCAATTAGGACATAACACTTACTACCCAGGAACAAAAATTGTGTTACATAGTGTAATTAATTAATTAATTTATTTATTTATTTATTTATTTATTAGCAGATGCCCTGACCCAGGGCGACTTACAGTTGTATACAAAATAAAATACATATCAAGAATTGCAGTACAATTAAGAGCAAGATACAAAATACAATGATTTCAGTCCTAATAAGAGCAAATACAAAACATAGTACGATTTGATATCAGGGCAGTTCAAGAGCAGATAACAGTGTTGATAGTTACATCAGGGTTAGATACGAGTGCACGTGAAAAACAAGATACTACAGATTCGATTAAGTGCATGTTAAAATACAGTAAAATAGGGAGCAGATAAGTGTAAGTTAAAGTGCATTAAAGGCAGAGTGCTATATTGTCCAGAAGGGAAGAATTGAGTTTTACAGGTGTTGTCTGAAGAGGGGGTCATGAAAACACGACTAGGGGTCTGGTAAATTATATCGGCCTAGGACAGAAACTTCCATACATCATGCGACAAAATGTTTTTTTTTTTTTTTTTTTTTAACTTGGCAGGTCCCAGCTAATCAGATATTACAAAGACAGACATTCACCCTGGACCCCTGCCTCTCTTATTCCCAGCACATCTCCACTCTGGCACGCACTTGCCGATTCTTCCTGAGCAACATCCGAAGAATCCGACCCTTCCTCACCAACTATGCTACCCAGCTCCTGGTCCAGGCCCTGGTACTCTCCCGCCTAGACTACTGCAACTCCCTCCTGGCTGGCCTCCCTGCGTCCGCCACCCGTCCGCTCCAGCTCATCCAGAACTCTGCTGCCCGCCTGGTGTTCTCTCTGCCTCGCTTCGCCCACGCTACTCCACTACTCCGCTCAGTCCACTGGCTCCCGATCACCGCTCGCATCCAGTTCAAGACTCTTGTACTAGCCTACAGATGCCTTGACCAGACTGCACCCAGCTACCTCCAGACCCTCATCTCTCCCTACACCCCCACTCGACCTCTCCGATCCGCCTGCACTAGAAGACTGGCTCTACCTCCGCTACGCTCCCCTGCCTCCCGAGCCCGCTCCTTCTCCACCCTTGCTCCGCAGTGGTGGAACGACCTTCCTACAGATGTCAGGACTGCCCAGTCCCTGACCACATTCCGGCACCTCCTTAAGACTCACCTCTTCAAACAGCACCTGTAAAACTCCTCTGTTTGTATCCTGGGACACTATCACCCTTCATTTAAATGTGCTTTATTTTGCTCTTATCTGCCCCCTATTTTACTGCATTTAATCCTGTACTTCAGAATACTGTAATCTGCCAAGTGTTTAACCTGTAGTACTTTGTATTTAATCATATCCTGATGTAACTATCACTATTTAATCATATCCTGATGTAACTATCACTATTATCTGCTGTATTATTGAATTATGGTTTGTCACACTTGAACAAAAATTATTGTATTTCTTGCTCTTATTGTATTACTTGTATTGTAACACTTGAATGTATTTGTATTTGCTTGCGATTGTAAGTCGCCCTGGATAAGGGCGTCTGTTAAGAAATAAATAATAATAATAATACAAAGAGTAGGTTTGACCATCAGAGTTTAAATGTAACATTGTCACATAGCTTAAATGAAATGAGGAAGTCTGTTCAGTGCTAGGCAGTTGGAATTCTCTAGACAAGCTCGAAGCAACTTCAGATAGATAGAAAGTGGTCTATTTTCCATGCACGTAATATAATCAGTCATATTTAATAAAATAGTGCAATTTTGTTTAATATAATTTCAGTTAGAGTCTCTTAAACGCACGCATTGTTTATTGTCTTTAAAGAAACGTTAATGTGTAAGTGCAAAGCATGCATTAAACAGTGGTTAATGCTGGCCCTGAAATATGCATCCAAAGGGAATTTGTATAGACTTGATTGGACTAAGGTATTGCAGTGACCTAACAATGATGTGTATTAATTCAGTAGTAAAACTGAACTGTTTTTGTGTGACTCCTTCGCCTCCAGGACAGGCCTGATCCTAATCATGTTTTTAGTCTTAGGTAGGGATGCACCGAATCCAAGTTTTTGGGATTCGGACGAATACCAAATCCATCTCAAAAGATTCGGCCGAATACCAAATCCTGCAAGAACTGAAGGAAACTGCTGAATGAAAAACAGACTGGCAGCTACTAACAAGGGACGTGCACAATCTATAGTTTTGAGCCTTTTAGAGTTTTGAGTATTTTTATTACCAAATGGCAGTCCTCAGAATGCCTTTTAATTTGTTTGTTTTTTAAACCATTTAAATGCAAAAACATAACAAAACATGTATACAGTTTTTATTATTATTATTATTTCTTATTTGTCCTGCGGTTGCCTTTAATTCATTTTTCTGCACGTACTACTACTTTATATATGATGTAGAAAACATGATTGTAAACATCTAACACTACTATGTACAATACGCTTTCAAATAAACGAGTTATGATTTTGAATGTGTGGTTCTTAAGGACGGTATTATTGTCATTGCTTGCGCCCCGGCACCTCTTTCTTTACAAATTAAGCACTGTCAAATGGAAATATATCCCTGCATAAGATTTCCATTTGAAAATTACACAATTTACCTCTCCCCCACAATAGAAATTTCAAAATACAAAACCGTATACTTTATCTTTACAAGAAATGAGAGCTGCATCTTTGCCATAAGCCACTATTTTCTTTAATGACGTTTCAACCTGTGTCATCTGATTTGAGGAAAAAATTACCGTGATGAGTGACCTGAATCTCCCTGCAAAATAAAACCCATGTTGATTTAAATGCACCATGTGTGTAACACATATCAAATAGGCTATGAAATAGTTTACAATTTATTTTAATGAAACACAGAAGTTCCCAAATGGTTCAACTTGTATTGGCACATTACAATAATGTAAAATTTGATTTATTAAAGAATATTGTTCAACAATGTCTTGCACAACTGACAGTTGTAAAGTTACAAAAAATATACATTTCTGTGCACCGATTTTTTTTTCTTTTAACACGTTGACAGACAAAGCAACAAAGCACAAAAGTCTACAACAGTTTGCCATTACTATATATTACAGGTTTACTGCATAACTTTACTCCATGAAAAGTGTGATGTGATGTGCTGTTGCATACGGGGGTTTGCATTCAGCAGCTGCGTGACCTGTTTAGTGCGTGCGCCACCAGTAATTTAGGGAGTCGAGAGCTGCGACAGAGTTCATCAAACGTGTTCTTGTTATTAAATACAAAGGTTACGTTAGATACCGGATTTGTGTCTTATATTTAAAGAAGAACTGCACACATTGGAGGCATGTATTAAAATGGATGTGCGTCTGGGCAGAGATAGGATTAGGATTCGGTTTCCGAACCCTGTTCAAAAAGTAGGTATTCGGGCCGAATCCGAAACCGAATCCTGGATTTGGTGTATCCCTAGTTAGGTAATGAAGCTAATTAACTGGAAACAAGCGTTCAAAGTACCATTTGCATTCTGCCTTGTTTATGTAGTACTGGAATGCGGAACTGGCCTAGTCAGGTGCCACCTTTGGGATTACATGAGCCTGTCTTTGCCTCTGAGTTGAATAAATGTATCATCTTCAATGCTGTGTGATTCCCCAGTTGCTGTGACTGGGCAGAAGACCTTAGTCTTTGCACATTATAGTGAAATGTAGACAGTAGACATCACTTTTACAGCTTTTCTCACATTGTATTTACTTACTCTCCTGGGCTTTTCACTAGACAGAGTACAGTTACACTGCACTGATGAGCCCCAAACAGGGCAAAACATGTACGCAGTTGCTGTACTCTAACTTTTAAAATGCTGTGAATGTAGAAGCCTTTTGGTGACGTTCACACAACTTGATTAGCTCTGCAAGGCTGAAATTTGTATATCCCGATTAGCTATAATAAATATACAGTAGAACCTCATATATCCGCACTCCGTTCATCCGCGACTTCAATTATCTGTGGCTCCCTGACGAGTTTTTATCTCCGATATACAGGACATGTTTTTATTAGTATTTATTGGTTTTTTTTGGGAAACGGGATTGGAGGTGTATCGCATCTAGGGAAGCGGGATTGGAGGTGTATCGCATTTTAAAAAAGATTTTGCTAGGAGTATCACTGTCAAAGTAAACTCATTTTAAAACATTCTCCTGTCTTTGTAATATATTGTATTGCATACATCTCCAGCAAATGCTAATTTGGTTTACATTATTAGTTTCTGTATTGTATTCATGCATTCTAGTCACATGCAATGACACATCATTTATCTGCGGATTTCACACATCCGTGGACCTATGTCACCCCAAGCACACGGATAAACGGATGCTGGGTTTACGTAACCAGAAGTTACTTAGTTACAGCTATACCGCCGTATTTGGAGGTTACATCTTAAACTGTGAAGGATGAACAGTGAGTCTCTTTAGAATTGGGTATTATAATTATGTGGTCCTTTCCTTGACATTTCTCAATCAATGAAGTAAAGAAGAGTTCATCTCATATGAAAACGTAATAAACTAACTAACAATTTTACAATGACAAGCTTTTTTGTGGATGAGTTTCAGTATTAATGAACTACATTGTGTAATAGTTTTTCATTTTTTTGAAAAAGCCTTCTTCTAAGGCGGCCAGTGAGGAATGTGAGCATGGAAGTCATGTTTCAAAAATATATTGAGTTACGGTACATATGCTGGATCCGTGACTAACCCACAACCGCAGTGTGTTCTTTGTGGTGAAATACGTGCTCATGAAAGTACGAAGCCTTCAAAACTGCGGCGTCAAGGGCAACCGAGTAGCACATCTGGTAAAGGCAAGGGGTGGAGTGCAGGATGCGCCCTATAGCCTAGAGGTCGCCGGTTCGAGTCCGGGCTATTCTATTGTCGACCGTAGACGGGAACTCCCAGGGGGCGGCACACAATTGGCCGGGCGCCACCCGGGGGGAGGGCTTAGGTCGACGAGGGTGTCCTCGGCTCACCGCGCACCAGCGACCCCTGTAGTCTGGCTGGGTGCCTGCAGGCTTGCCTGTAAACTGCCCAGAGCTGCATTGTCCTCCGACGCTGTAGCTCTGAGGTGGCTGCATGGTGAGTCTGCAGTGTGAAAAAAGGAGGACAGCATGTGTTCGTCTTCACTGCTCCTGAGCCAGTGTGCGGGTGGTTGTGGTGAGCTGAGCCTAAAAATAACTGGATATATCAAATTGGGAGAAAATAATAAAATAATTGGCGATTACTAAATAAAAAAAGTGCCGTCATTTAGAAACCAAGCATCCTTCCCTTAAATAATTTTCAGATATCTAAATTATTTAGAGATATCGCTAAATAACTTCCTGTTCATTTAGATATGTCTTTAAATTATTTTAAGATATCTCAAAATAACTTCCTGTTCATTTAGAAATATCTCTAAATAACTTCCTGTTCATTTAGAGATATGTCTAAATGGACAGGTAGTCCATTCAAAACATAGAGCATTTTCACAGTAAGTAACTTAGAGATACAGTAGATGCCACTTATTAACAAGCTCTCGGTTCGCAGAAAAAAGTTATCATTAACGGAAATATTTTTTTAACACTAGAACCGCCATGACAGTCTTTTGAACCGTTTAGCAATTAAAATTAAAATTTCACTGCGTTTATGAATTTCTCGCGCATGTCCGTACTTCAGTGTTACTAAATAATTGAATTAAATACCCATACAGTGTTTCAGCTGCAGAATCGTAAAAATGAATAAGTTATAAGCACTTACCCCTTAAAACTCCAGAGCAGCTTTTTAAACCGCATATTGAAATCAATACAATATAACAATTTGATTGTATTACAAAGGCTGACAATTTAGTCTGGCCTTTGTAATACAATCAAAGTCATCGTGAAACAACGTATTATAATCCTGTTGAGTGCTTGAAACACTGATGAAAGTCATTCTACACATATATTATTATTATTATTATCATTCTAAGCTTTCTGCACAGATCAGTGACCATCGGGACTGATACTAAACGAAAGCCAGGGACTGTTGCATTTTACAACGCAATGAAGTACGGTGTGGATATATTGGATCAAATGGAACAGCAGTATTCTGTCAAAGGTGGTTCTGACAGGTGGCCTGTGGCTGTTTTTTTATAATGTTTTGGACCTGGATTTTGTTTTGTACAAGGAGTGCACCGGGAACACAATCTCCCGGAAGGACTTCATTTTGCAGCTAGCCCTGGAGCTATGGCAGAAACCTTTTGATCAGAGAAGCGCAAGCCAGCTTGCAAATGCCCCTCAACATTCAGCCAGTACTGTGCCCACTGGCACACGGAAGAAAAGACAATGCCAGGTTGCTAAATGAAACATAAACAAAAGTCTGGTACATGCACTGGTAAAGTTGAAAAGTGTGTTTTCTGTGTGGATTGTACTAATTAGACAGCTGTAATAGATTCACATCGCTTGTTATGTTATATTTTTGTTTTATGCTACTTTTATAACTAGTTATTTATGTTTTATAATGTTATATGTGCATACAGCTTTCTACACCTGTTTACACAGTAGTTTATTGTGTAATGTTTATTTTATTATAGTTTTTCATATTTATGTATATGTGCTTGTGGAAGGGTGGTGGGCAATTCACTGACACAGAGACGCCGCTCAGGCGCACTGATTTATTTTTACCCGCAGAAGGCGCTGTTGTCCGTGGCCTGAATACTGGCAACAGTAAACAGGACCACAAGGTTACTAATACTGGTATACAGTTCAGTGCACCTACAAGTGCTGAAAAATAATAATGAAAACAAAAGGCGAAAGAAAAAGGGAAAATAAAACACAGTAATAAAACTACAAAATAAAGGTGCTGCACTTGCTCAGCGAATATCTACCTAAGGCAGGCATATCCGAAAAGTATTGGTTGGTGGTCATCTTCGAATTGAAAGGGAACACTAGAGTGTTTTATACTGTGTAGTGTTTTGGATGTCCTACACCGGCTTTCGTTTGCCACTGCACAACAAATGACACACTGGGTACGCAGATCTTCCTCATTTCCAATTTAAGAAAAAACAAAGTTAATATAAGAAGGTAGGTAATTGCGAGACTTTTTTGTTTCTTTGAGCTGAAGTAGGATTAGACATTTTTTTGTTTTGCATCCATTTTAACAACTGTTTAAGTAATCGCAAATAAAATGCCATCTTATGCTTTGTTTTCTGGTTCATATTTAAAGCCTGGTGATAAAAAAAATACATTGTTTACATAATTACTCCGAATGATTTGTATGCGGATTCTATTTATTTTGAATACAAGCACAAGAAGTTATATAGTGAAACAAAATCTTAATAGTGTGCACTGAACCTCATATTTTGTAGATTGTTTGGTGACCCATATTTGGGTCGCAACCCCCACTTTGGGAAATGTTGCTTTACAGCATTATATATGGTGATTGCCGTGCCATCCTGGATCTCCAGCATTTCATAAAATGTAGTTTCAATTTTACTTTTTGATTGACTGAAGTATCTAAATCATAAGAGCCAAGTGATGTCAGTTGACTCATCAATGATCAGCTAAAAGCACTATCCCCCACATCAGCTACATGCTCTTAATGTAAATTTGGAGCCAAGACATTTTTAATTATCCCTGTGCATTTTGTGTGATGCAGTTTTATTTTTGATAGAACTGTTGCACTCTTGCCAGTTAAAGTTTGGCGATCTGAACTGCTACATGTAGGGGTCACCATAAACGGGATCTCTCGTTATGTTTTAATGAAAATGATTCCAGGGTAACTCATGCTTTTTGGTCTTCACATGATAAAATGCTTTTCCAGGGATAGCATGTAACCAGCCTGTAATTAAGAATGATAAATTAAAGAATACAGTACTTAGCTGCAAGACAAATACTATAAGGTTTATTTTATTAATGTGTGGTACAGTGGTGGTTTCTAATGCCACAATCATTTGCATATTTAAAAAAAGGCCTTTCTGTGACAGTTAACTGGATAGGTATACATATTAAATCACTTGATTTTAGCAGGTCACATTTTGATTATCGAATAATATAGGTTGATTACGAATTTTACCGTAATCTAATTCAAGATAACTTTGTTTTACCGTACTGTTTTACTTAAGTAATAATAATAATAATAATAATAATAATAATAATAATAATAATATAGCAAGTCACTTAGCGGATGCTTTTATCCATAGCAACTTTTCCAGACTAGGGGGTGAACTTACCCACATGTGTAACTATAATTTGAACTGTAGCTATATGTGTATTTGTATCAGTGTCAAATAGAATATTCACCAGCTTGTTAATTGCTTGTAGAAAAATGTGTTGGACTAACAATCAAAGATGACAACATGCTTTTCTTTGTATAAAATGAATAATTTCCATTGCTTTGACTGTTGGCTCCCAATCTTTTTTGTGAAGGTTGGACACATGGTCTAGGCTTACATGTCAGGATTTTTAAATAATT
Source organism: Acipenser ruthenus (assembly GCF_902713425.1). Classification (NCBI taxonomy): domain Eukaryota; kingdom Metazoa; phylum Chordata; class Actinopteri; order Acipenseriformes; family Acipenseridae; genus Acipenser; species Acipenser ruthenus. The sequence goes on along the minus strand of NC_081190.1, from coordinate 74,483,783 downwards.
TAATGTCAATTATATAGAGTATATATTTTTTAAAAATAACACTGTATTTACTTTTCTTTCTACGCAGCTGAAGAAGGGCTTTTGTCTGAAAAGTGTTTTTTTAAATAATTTAAACCTTGTGTACATTCAAAGGAATTATATATTGATGTCCACGTTAAACAGAAAAAAACATATCTCTAGTAGATGTTTTGGTTTCATATAACTTGCCTTTAAACTGGTTTTCATGTTCCCATGCTGTTAAATGTTTTTGTTTTTATTGCGTTGATGCAGGCATTTCAGTGCTACAAAACATGGTAACCTTCAGCTAACATAGGTTTTGTCTGCTAAAAATGAGGTTTCTGCGCACTGCCAATTTATCTTGGTAGAGTAATAATAATAGTTAAGAGTTACTAAGCAACTGTCCGGAGATTGCGCGGGAAAGATTATTATGGTGCTGGAGCGGTCCTTGTGCATCCAAACTGGCTACATCATCTTTCCTTCCCTCTAGATTTCCCTGAAAACAAATTAAAAACTCTAGCTCTGGAGGGAAAACGTCTGATCTGGTAACACTGGGGGAGAGAGGTGCCAGTCACGGTAGTGGTGACACAAAAGGGATTTGTCTTCCCCTGTGATATTACCTCATACGTACGAGATAATCGCAGTCACATTTATCAACTTGCAATCCAGGGCTTCCGTACTTTTGCAAATATGACCTGTATCATAATATTGCAAACAGAAATGGACCCCAACTGACTCGCTTCTTATATATATATATATATATATATATATATATATATATATATATATATATATATATATATTGTGATGAATTCTTGCTCCTGGTTGCACTCTATGACTGTATTGTCTAGTCTTCCACCTACTACCAGGTATGTTTAAATAACAAACACCGACAACAGTAGTATAGTTACCCTCTGTGGGTTGTATTTATTTTGGAAAACAAAATCAAATAAACAAACAAACAAAACCTAACCCTTTCTTGGGTCCTAAACTAAACACTTATTTTTTTCTCCAAATTAAACAGGGGCAGGCTAATTCTGCTTACCCTAAAACTAACTATCCATTCAGTTTTATCTATGTATCACAGGTGCCCTTCATTACACAAACAATTAAGCAATTAACCAATTTTGTAAGGCCTTTAGCAATATGGCTGCTGGTTCCACCAAGATGGAATATAGATTCCTCAACCCCAGGGTCCAAATGCCTCCAACTTTGTGTTGCGAATGTATACTCCATCACAATATATATTATATATATATATTGTAGCGGCGGTAAGAATCCAAACGTACAACTTTTGTCTTCCAAAATAGATAGCTCTTTTATTTAGTAAATAGGGTGAACAGCAACACTCACCAGTGCGTGGGGCTCCTAGCTGACAGTCAGAGCGCACCAGCACAACACCCCGCCCCTCCCGCCCCCGCCCCCGCCCCTGCCCCTGCCCCTGCCCCTGCCAATGGGGCGCGGCAGGACCCGCCCCCGACTCACAGCATCAGCAGTGACAAGCAAGGGAAAGCGAGCAGCAGCTCCAGCAGAGTAAATCCCGTCGCCGACCTCCACAACAATATATATAAAAACTCACACAGATAAAATAATATCTGATGGACACAGACATTTATTTTTTGCCTTCGAATATAAATAAATAAAAAAAAGTTTGTTCGGATATTTGTCCCAGCACTAATTTTTGTGCATTTTTTTTTACCTGTATCCTATTGAATAAAAACAATTAAACATCTTCAATGCTTACCTAAAATGCATTTTTGAGGTTAATGTGCATTGTATTCTCTGAACTGCACAAACATGCTGATGTAGCTCAATTTTTCTGCAAAAACAGGAACCCCATGACTGTGGGTTTACTTTTGACATTTTCTAGATATTGGCATTTTGCCCCTGGCACTACCTTTACCTGGCAAACTAACAAATGTGTATTAAAACAAAAAGCAACACAGTTACTGTTCTACATATACAGTACCAGTCCCGACTGACTTAATATGCTTCCAATTGAACGAATTACAGAAGCCGCAGATTTTCCACTCATGTGACATTGTTGAACTAACAAATTAAAGCAAGGCTGATAACCCCAAACTGCCAAGTACCTGTAAGAATTCAACAGCTTTAAATCACTGTCACATAACTGGAGTAATGAAATGTAACGCTCCCACTGTCTGCTCCACTCATAGACTAGCACTGCATTTAAGATCACTGTTCTTAGGCATCAATTAAAAATGACATGTTTTAATAAAAAAGCTTATGTAAGGATATGAGAGACATTTTAAATATGTATCAGTTTTATCTAGCACACCAGCACGAGCTGACTTTGGTTATGTAACAAAAATTCTGCCACTAAAGATTTCACTTAAATTATGTAACTCAGACTTCTCAAATTACTAAGCGATAGTGCCCTTCGATGAATGTATTACTGTGTGGTAGTTGACCGCGACTGGAGTTATGCATCCTAAGCGCAAGGATCACATACATAACGAGAGAGAAAAATGACTTCATTAAACAAATAACTTTCTACTTGTTGGAGCTGCTTATATTTTATCTGGATGGTGCCAGATATCCGAGTGTCTTTGTTTAGTATTTGCTGTCCAACAGAGTACAGTAGTCTACACTTATAGGAACACCTTCTAAGAGAATACTTCAGTTAAGTGAACCTTGTGTTGAAACACATTTTTCCCATTGTAAATGCTCCGCCTAAAGGAACAGGAACTTTGCTTAAAAGAACACCTTTTTGGCACCGATAGCGATTCATTCACAACTGATACAGTACTGTTTTGTAATCTGGTAACTCATCATCTTCAGACTTAAGTTAAAATAGTTTATTCAATCTTTTCAAAACTGACTTGTCATTGGGCAAGTGTCTTGAGGAACACTGATTGGTCTATTCTGATTTCCACGAGTGCACCTCATTGCTACAAAATGGCATGTAAACAAAAGGTGAAATGTGCTGCTGTTTCTTACTACAAAAAGTTGAAAATTGTTCACGTTTTTGAAAAAAATCTGAATCAGACACAAATTGCTAAGCAATTTGGTGTTTCCCATTCTGTTGAGTTTCTTCAAACTCCTTCTACTCCTTCTCTCCCCTCTCAGACTCTGACCTCCCTCCTCCAGGGCCACAAACCCACCATGTGTGTCCTGGACCCCCTCCCCACTCACCTCTTTCAAGCTGCTGCTCCTTCTCCCCTTCATCTCCTCCCTTCGCAACACCTCTCTCCTCTCTGGCCTCTTTCCCTCTGCCTTCAAACAAGCCTCTTTCACCCTCCTCCACAAAAAACCTACCCTCGACCCCACCTCCCCCCAGAACTACCGTCCTGTTTTCCTTTTACCATACCTGTCTAAAACCCTTGAGTGGGCAGTACACCGCCAGCTCTCTACTTTCCTGTCTAACCACTCTCTTCTCAACCCACTCCAATCTGGTTTCCGCTCTGCTCACTCCACTGAAACTGCTCTCCCGTCTGTCACTAACTTGTCACTGTCACTAACTGCCCGTGTTGCCTCTCTCTCCTCTGTCCAAATTCTCCTTGGTCGCTCTGCTGCCTTTGACACTGTCGATCACTCTTCTCCTATCCTCGCTCGTTGACCTGAGAATCTCTGGCACTGTTATGGCCTGGTTCTCCTCCTACCTCTCCAACCGCACTTACCAGGTAACCTGGTGTGGCTCAACCTCCACAGCTCACCCTCTCTCAACAGGAGTCCCCCAAGGATCAATCTTGGGTCCTCTCCGGTTCTTTCTCTACACCCGCTCCCTGGGCCCTCTCACCACATCCTATGGTTTCTCATACCATTTCTATGCTGATGATGCTCACCTCTTCCTCTCCTCTGACCCCACCATCCACTCCCGTATCTCTACCTTTCTGTCTGCTATCTCCTCCTGGATGCACTCGCATCACCTCAAACTCAGCCTCTCTAAATCTGACCTCCTTTTCTTTCCCTCCTCATCTTCCCCCTCTGATCTCTCTATCTCTTTTCCTCTGGAATCTACCACACTCTCTCCCTCCTCCTCAGCCAAGAACCTTGGAGTAACCCTGGACCTCTGCCTCTCCTACTCCCAGCACATCTCCACTCTGGCACGCACTTGCCGATTCTTCCTAAGCAACATATGAAGAATCCGACCCTTCCTCACCAACTACTCCACGCAACTCCTCGTCCAGGCCCTGGTACTCTCCCACCTAGACTGCTGCAACTCCCTCCTGGCCGGCCCTGTGTCCGCCACTCGTCCGCTCCAGCTCATGCAGAACTCTGCTGCTAGCCTGGTGTTCTCTCTGCCTCGCTTCTCCCACGCTACTCCACTGCTCCGCTCACTCCACTGGCACTCAATCACCACTCGCATCCAGTTCAAGATTCTTGTACTCGCCTACCGATGCCTTGACTGCACCCAGCTACCTCCAGATCCTCATCTCTCCCTACACCCCCACCCGACCTCTCCGCTCCGCCTGCGCTAGAAGACTGGCTGTTCCTCCTCTACACTCCCCTGCCTCCAGAGCCCATTCCTTCTCCACCCTCGCCCCGCAGTGGTGGAACGACCTTCCTGTGGATGTCAGGACTGCCCAGTCCCTGATCACCTTCCGGTGCCTCCTCAAGACACACCTCTTCAAACAACACCTGTAAAACTCAACTCTTCCCTGCTGGACAATATAGCACTCTGCCTTTAATGCACTTTAACTTGCACTTATCTGCTCCCTAGTTTACTGTATTTAATCCTGCACTTAACCCAATCTGTAGCATTTTGTATTTCACCTGTATTCGTATCCAACCCTGATATAACTATCAACACTGTTATCTGCACTGGAACCGCCCCGATATCAAATCGTACCATGTTTTGTATTTGATCTTATTTGGACTGAAGTCATTGTATTTTGTATCTTGCTCTTAATTGTACTGTAATTTTTTCTATGTATTTTTTGTATACAATTGCAAGTCACCCTGGATAAGGGTGTCTACTAAAAAATACATAATAATAAAAATAATAATAATAATAATAATAATATTCTATTAAATAAATTTGTGTGTGTCTTGAATAATGCTCCTGTACATGTATTCATAATTAATCTAGAGCTGCTCCTGCATTTGTTAATGTGTGTAGAGGTGCTTTGTTAATTTAGTTTGACAGGTAGTTTATTAATGTTAATTCAGTTTGACAGTCAGTTTATTAATCTTAGTTTGTTACTTTATTATTATAGTTTATTAACACACACTTGCCTATTGCTTTTCTTTACATTTTCTGTTCATTTCATACATTGATGCACGTGAATCATGACAAGTAATACATATTTATTTATTGATTCACATTGTGCCTGTGGTCAAATATTAGAGAACACTTCGCTTGCTTCCCGAGGGGTGTTCTCTTAGTCGGAGACAACTGTATGTGCTGTCCAATAATGTGAAAAATAATTCATCCAGCCTAACACAATTGATTAGTTTTTGTGACAGTAGGATAATGTACGAGGGAAGTTTTTTTTTTTTTTTTTTTTACATTTCAATTAGCAAATAACATTAATGATGCATAAATTACAATGCAATATAATCCAAATTGAACATGTAACAAACTTTCCATAAAACATTGCTAGCAGGGTACTTATGACTTCAGGGGGCTATTATTACAATTATTCAATTCCAATATATATATTATCACAACACAGTCCTGAACAACATAAGCAGCAGTTTGGTGATAGTTCCAGTATATCCACCTGGATCTCAAAAAGCCTAGAAAAAAAAAAAAAAAACCTTGCGTCTCGGGTGTGTCCAGGGAGCTGGCAGACCGTCCCTCAGTTGGTGCCTGTTTGCTCCTCCGGGGCGTCAGTCATGCAGAGGGGTGCCTTGAAGGGAAGCAGTGCAACACCTTGTCGTAAACCACAAGTAATATCTGTAAATCGAAATATTTCTGTCTTTACTTCTGAATCACATGTCAAACGCCACACTGTCCTTAGCGTAATATTAACAGTCTTCTTTTAATCAAAAGCACCTCTTCAGCAGTATAAATCAAGGATAAATACTTAGCTGTGCTATCAGTTTCTGACTGGTCCTTCCTTCCATTGGGCTGCCGTGTCTTTATCCTTCTTTATAAAATGGGTATTTTAAATACTCTATCCTGATTGGTCAACACAGGTCACATGGGGGTGTGAATATTACAGCATAGGCTGAAACTTTTTTCAATAAGGGACAAATGACTAGATATCCATACGCCACTAGAATTTCGAAAAAAAAACAAAACAAAAAAAACAAACAGTAGCCATATTTAAAATTTATATTAATAAACATGACTCACCACATTTAATATATCATTTAAAAAAAAAACAGTAGCCATATTTAAATTCGCAATAAAGATGACTGACGAGGTATATCAATTTTGATCTTTTGGGAAACCAAACTTTAGATGAGATTTTGGATGAATCTGAAGCAGACACCAACACTTATTCAAGTGGTGAAAGAAAGTAATACTGCTAGGCATCAAAGTTACCAAAGCACAGCTTCTGGACATAGAAAAAGAAAAAAAAGAAAATATCTTCCTGTCACAAGGCTGGCTGAGTGGTGACACGTCAGACCCGGAAGAAACAGACAGACACAGTGAGGTTGGTGAAGCTGAGCACTTGGTTGTGCTCAGCATTTAATAAACAAAATAAGCGAACACAAAAACAGGACACGGCACTTCACGCCAAAATAAATATATAAACAAAACGCACTAACACACAAAACAAGCGGACGAACGTTTAAACAAGTACCGTGCTGGGACGTCCAGCACGCTGTAGCAATTGTTATTCTTTATTTCTCTTTAGTTCTCCTCCTCTCTACACCCGTTCTCCATTCATGAACACCCAAACCCCAAGTGAGTCAAACGTGCATCTATATATACTGTTGTGCTGGGATTCAATTACTAATTCATTATTCACTTGAATCCCAGCACGTGAATTAATTAAGTGCAACCCCGTGCTCACATATTAATTACTTTAAATGCACGTGAAGTGATGTGCAATCCCGTGCCTAAATACAATTACATCTTAAATACCACGTGAAACACAGACCCGTTTATATCCCGTGTACCAATCTCTATACACCAACATTAACACACGCAACATACAACACAGAAATGCACACTTCCCCAACACTGTCACCTGACACTGCCGCAGGTCTTGTAAGAGAGGTTTGTTTATAATTTATAAATTTGGGCCTCAATAGCTGGTCAGTCACGCATTCCCACGAGGTATAAAACAAAACCACACACTAACATGGCGGACAGCACCTCGCTCGTCCTGCATTTTAAATCCTGCCTAGTAATACACAATAATCATATGGGCTTTCCACACGTCATCTACACAATAAATCATCGGGGACTACAAAACAGTAGGAAAGCCTACATCAAAGATACATGACGTTGATATACCACTAATGCTAACATCTGCCACCATGCAAATGTTATTGTCAATTTACACATTTTATTATTATTATTATTAACTAAAAGGCAATAACAATATATGCATATATGCTACTGTGACAGAGATTACCCTGTCGCTGGTTCTTGAGTGCATGCATGCTTTTATGGAAGCATCCGGGATGCGCAACAGGAGACGTGTTGCTAAGCAACTAATTGAGCAGGTAGGCTTGCCCGGTGCTGAGTTGATTGGGGGACCCGGATTGGCTGGGGAGCCTGCACGCAGTTCATAAAGTGTCTGTGCCACAGTTTGAGGCTACTGCATGGCCATAGCCATACAGACGGGCGCTGAGCGAAAACTTGCTGTTTTGACATTGAGGAGGAGTGTCCACTCTATGGAGAGAACTACTACATGCAACCCTTCCACTCCAAGTCAGTGCTCGTGAAGGCATTGCCCAGCCAAGGCAGTTTGAAAAGGCTGATTGAAGAGTCTGGTGTTGCCATGGGGATGCCAGGACTCCAGAAGCCCCGAAGTAGGTCAGTTTAGGGGGTGTTGATCCCAAACAGTATAACGAGGATTTGCATAGTGTAGTAGGTTCCTGGAGCGGAACGATCCTTTTAGTGGGACTAGCGCTCGCCATTTGTGGGCAAACCTTTATTTCTAGCTTTATTTTGTTTATTAAATCCACCGCTAGGATTGCCATTGTTGGTAACCTAGCATCGGGCCATGTGTTGTTATTAAATCTGTGCGCCTGTGTGGCGTCTCAACACCCACTGCTCTGTGTCCGATTCAGTGATGACCCACGTATGTAACACTGCCCTGTTACAGCTACAAAGAACATTTGCCAAACTAAAAACAAAGTGACAGTGTACTGTGCATACGTACACAGAATTGCCATGCTATATGCAAAATGTTTGAATATCATCTGTATAAATTACATTTTCCATCAAAAAAGACACTGTCAGTACAAAATCTATTTTCCCTGCCGTGGATGAAAACTGAAAGACCAGAGAGCCTGTGATACAAAAAGCAGAGCCAGGGACACGTCGCTGGCAAATAACACCCTGCTAACATACTTTGCAAAAAAGATTTTCTAAATAAAAGTTGTTAAGGCAGGAGAAATGCAGACAAATCATCTTGATTTATTAAACGTAAATGACCAACAAAATTACTATAAACTGTTCTGTACCGAGTGGTGGCTGGTGACTTCGAAGTCACAAGAGGAACAATTACAAACCCATTGTTTCATCTAATTAATCTGCTATGCAAAAACAATTAATTTCATTAATTTATTTATTGATTTCTTCTAGCACAGTAAAGGAAATGGATGAAGTCAGGTCATTTTGTATGGTTTTTGACATCTTAGTAAATATGGTTCCTTAGTTCCATTTGAGCAGCAAGTAACTTGTCATATCAAGCAATTATTTCTGTAAGTTCCCTGTGTTGTGCATTACTTTGAGATATGTGCATACTAATGTATTCATCGCCATGGCTTTCGGCTTTATAAATTAAATGCACTTTTTAGACATCAAAACAGTATAAAAGCATCAAAACACAAAACAGATTCAGAGAAAATTAAATGAACACAGCAGTTACTACTTTCCATTTTGCCTTATTTTCATAGGTATATTTGAAATATGTGTATATATAATTTTTATTATATATATATATATATATGCATATGCATATTTCCAAAAATTATACATACATATAATTTTTTTTTTCCTACCGTTATGGAGTTTTTTCTGAAAACAGAATGATGCAATTTCCATTATTTAACAATTCACTCATAATTGCACATAGCAGGCATACAACATTGCTTCAGGGGGCGGGAGGATTTGAGTTGCTCCTCCAATTAAAACCAGGGATCAGACAACATCCATTGCTAGCACTGTACTGTGTGCGATTATAGCAGATAGGAGTTTGTAACAGAGGCTTGTCTCCTCTGATGGGAAAAAAAAAAACCCTCTGGACTCCTCCAATTACAACCTGTGCTCAGATCAGGTGATCTACTACTGCTAGTACTGTGGTGAATAGCAGATAAGGGTTTATAACAGAGACTTGGCTCCTCTGAGGAGCCAGAACTGATGTTACTATAGGTATGTTGAATCTAGGGTTTTGGTAAAAATGTAATTTGTTCTTGCATTTTAGATTTTTTGTTTTAGTTTTATTTAACATTATATTATAATGACACACATATATATATATATATATATATATATATACACACACATTTTTTTTTTCACTTTGAAATTTAGAGAAAGCACTGCCTCCCTTGCCTCCTCTGACAGACACCCTTTGGGAAAAGTCGCACTCTGAGATCATCCAACCTTGGCACCTCTGGGATATGATGACAAACAGTATACGATACAAGCCCATTCCACTTCTCAAAATGTTTCTCCTCCACCATCCCCACCTTTCATTGCAACTATAGTTACAGCCCAAATTCTGTTGATATTTGTTCCTAAAGGCTTCTAGATGGAGCTTTTTGCTGAGTGAGGAATTTCCTCCCTCTACAAACATTGTGTCGTTCTCAAAGCCGTTAAATAAATAAGTAAATAAAACAAGTATATCATTGTTTGCAATTAGATTTTACTTATGGTAAGGTTTGTAGCCCCTTTTAACAGACCCAGACACAGAAATTAAAGTTTTAAATAGCACTTTCATGCCATTTTATTATTACAGAAATAAAAGATAAATGAAAACAACAAAAACAAACACCTAACTCACACACAGAGTACTAACTAAACTTTGTTCTGTCCTTAAACTACCAAACTGGACAGCTAAGCTGTTTACCAGTCATAAAACATTAACGTTACAACACAAACAAACACAAAAAAAAGTTTCCACACTACCTTTTGTTTTAAAGCACACAAGTCTCTTCACACAGATTGGAAACTGCCCTGAACAAATACCTGCCTGCTATTCCTAGGCAGGTGACACTAATTAAATTAATAGTTATGCCTGTGGTTGTGAAAACACAGACACACCCATATTTCTCTGGCAGGGACAGAAATTCACCCTATCCCTGCCAAACCTCAACACATTCCATCCAGTCAGGGATCTGCCTTGCCACAGTATTTATCACTGGTGTTCATTGTTAGTAATTGCCTAATCAGTAAGGTCAGTGTTATCACAAGCCCCAACAGAATTCACATGAATGTCTTCTAGGCATAAACATGTGTTTTCCTATTGATGCATACTCTCTAACATATCTCATATTCTATAACAGAAGTTACAGATTTATATTACATCTACATTTAATTCATGATTGTTGTTCAATAAATGTGTTTTACCATTATAAAACCTGCAGAAACTTATATGAGGTGCGATACAGTCGCAGGTAAAAGTATTAGCACCCTACACTTCATATAAATCAAGAAAACATGTTAAATGCAAGCATTTAGTGAACATTAGCCACTAATTAATATGACAAAGACCAAAATACACAGTTATGTGTTCATGACAAAAGTATTGGCATCTTTACATTAAAAGTCTGGAAACATTTTCTAGAACTAATTAAAAATATATAGTAATTGATTGAAAACCATTACACAGTGATTAAGAAGCATTATAAAGTTAATAGCCAGAAGAAAAGATAATTCATTACAACATCTGTTCAAGAAGAACGTTTTGGCAACACAGCAGATGATGGTCAAGACCAAAGAGGTTAAATTCACATTTGAGAAAAGCACTGGTAGCAAACTAAAAAAAAGGAAATGGCTACAGAACAGTATCTGAGAAATGTGGAATACCAAAATCCACAATGACAGCAATAATCAAGAAGTACCACAGAAAAAATTCAACTCAAACGCTTGAAAGAAGCGGACGTCCAAAGAAACTTACGGGGTACAGCAGGTAGGAGAATCATCTGAGCAGCTATAAAAAAAAAAAATCAAAGATTTAGAAGCATCAGGCATAATAGTGCATGAAAGAACTGTACAAAAGCACTTGAACACAGAACAGTTGTATGTACTGTATGTAGACTTTGCTGCAAACCACTTTCAAAGAAAATTCTTCAGCATAATTCTGTGCTCCAATGAGACTGAAATAGAAATCTTACAAAAAAATGGACCACAGTATGTTTGGACAAAAAAACGAAAAGCCTTCAATGAAGAAAACCTTGTACCTACAGTTAGTTTGATCATGATATGGGGTTGTGTTTAGCAGTTCAGGGACTGGAGACATTCATGTGATTGAAGATCAAATGAGTGCAGCCATGTATCAAAACATTTTTACAAAGTACAATGATAGCATCTGCTTGTAGGCTGATTGGCAGACGGTTCATCTTCCAAAAAGACAACGACCCAACGCATACAGCTAAGTTCTTGAAGAAAACTGAGTTAAAAGTTCTGGAATGGCATTTGCAATCACCAGATCTCAATCCAATAGAAATGCTTTGGACTGGTCTGAAAAAAGCTGTAGCCAAGCATTGTATATCCAATCTGTTTGAAGTATGCAAGACCAAATGGGCCCAGATTTCACAACAAGATGTAACATACTGGTTAAGAATTATCATAAATGCCTGAAAGCCCTAATTAAACAAAAGGAGGACACACAAAATACTAAAGCAAGTGTGTCAATACTTTTGTCATGAACAAATACTTTAAATAAAATAAGTTTGTGTGTTTGTTTGTTTAGGATTTTAAAAATTATTTGTTAAATTACTAGAAATTGTGTATTTTGCTTTTTGTTTTATTAAAACATAGTTGCAGTTTACTAAATGCTTGTCCTTAATGTGTTACCTTCAATTGTGGTATAATAAGTGTAAGATGGCAATACTTTTGTCTGCAACTGTAAGTCCTTTAAGCAGTGGTGTTGCTCTTTGTGCTCAGAAGTAATAAATCAAATATACTCAACCAATAATACACTAGCAATAAATCTTGCCATTTTTAATATACCTTTTTTTTTTTTTTTACCTGCTGCATTCTCTAAAAGTTTGCAAGGAGGTTACAGCTCACATATTTTTTCTATATAAAGTTTTGAAGTATCCCTGTGACATGCCTCTGACATCTGACTAGATTGCTCAGATCACTTTGTTAAGTATTTTGCATCAATCTGTGATTTTTCAAATCTGCACAATAACCAGTATATTAAAGTACAGTGTCTTCAGGGAGTCGGATTGCAGCTCATGCCACCCGTCTGCATAGTATAACCAGAATGCTGGGCTTTCTTTTTCATTGATGTCAGTTGTAACGTCTACTTGGCTTCACCACACTTGCATAGCTGATAGTCTGAGGGTCTAATTAGAAAGGGGACATAACATGGAATTTACTTTACTAAAAGGATCAACAGTGATTATACTTTTTGCTCTCTGCAAAGCACAAGGTAAGTTACTGTAGCTTTGTTGTTACATTTTTTTCTGTGGTGGAAATATGTTCAAGGTAAATTTATAACACAAAGAATATATTATATACTGTACTATACTAAGTGCATATTTGGATTCTGAATATTCAGGTTATTCTTTACTTAGGATCTGTATTTACCTACCCCATTAAACTGCATGACTGTTGTAGGTTTGCACATTTGCCAGAATATGACAATTCAGTTTACTAACTGACATTTGTTGAAACTGATTATTGTGTGTGGCACTTGTGGGTTCTATTCATGAAAGGAAAGAAAGTATTTAGAAACAGGCAGAATAATTTTTAAAACCTCAAGAATCTACCAAGTTTTTAACCAACAAAACTGGCTTTTAATGAAAATAACTTTATTCTATACTTATGTACAGAAAATGTTTCTGCTGAGGTATCTGCATCTATGGAATCGAATCTGACAACATTGATTCCTACATTGGAGAGGTCAAACAGCACAGAGTCCACCTCTCTGACAACAGAAAGCCATTTGCTTACAAGGGTTGCAGAAAATGAAACTCCACAACCAGGTGACATAAAACTGCAAGGTTATTTTCAAGTTGTGTTAGTAATGCATTTAAAATGTTTGTCTGGTATGACAAAATCATTCTTCTGATTACTCTTCTAAATTCTGCGATCTTCTAATAAAAAAGAATAGGAACAGAAACATATTAAAAAGAAGTTTCTACAGCTCCTCATGTCTATGTTAACTTCTTACTTTTATAATGTAACTTATTTTTGCACCTTTTTTTACATATAATGTTCAAAGCAATTTGGCAAGAAGTGCCTCTTATTGTTCTTGCTGCTAGTCGTAAAAGCAACCAGATTGTTTTTGTTTTTTTACTATATATTCTTAACCTTAAAATCTCTTTGATTGGCATGTCATTGAAGAACCTTTGAATGCCTCTGTAATTTTCACAGAAGTGTGAAATGTCTGTCCTCTGTCACAGATTTTACTCCAGCCCTACTTGATACCTACTTGCCATCTCAATCACAAGCTCCTGAGATCCTAAATTCACATGAAGAAAGCAACATCATGGGGAGAGAAATCAGTGAGGAGTCAAATTACTTCAATGAGATTATCACACCCGAAGATGAACTTTTGAACCCCTACGATGGAACGGCAGCTCCTACCCTTGACAACTTTGTGGATGAAGTCCAAGCTACTGCCTCTGTTCCACCTGTTTCACACAAGGATGCAAACAACAGTGTTTCTTTGGAAAATCCAACTGATACCACAGGTAAATAAATCTAGTTATAATGTCATATGGTATTTTTGCATAAACTGATGATGATGTTTATTCTCGTATTGCACCAGTAATGCAAGAATTGAGAGCAATGGGTTTGTATATTGTTTGTATTGACCTCAGCCTCTGATATCTCCATCAAAAATACTTGGTAACTTTTGTTTACCTTGTACAATTAAATTTGTATAAATATTAGGGGTGTGCAGAGGAGAATATTCCCTTATTTTTAAAGCCTCTGTTTAAATAAACACTTATATTTAACATGATATCATAATCCTTCTGAATTATGTTATTCTCAAAAAAGATAATTATGGTATACTACCATCTCTGCTGAAGACATCCTGGCCTGCCTTAAACACAGAATTACAATTTAAAGAGAGAAGCATTGTTCTGTGTTTTCATAAAATTGAACCCTTTTGGTGGTCTTTTATCAGGTTTCACCAGTTAAACTGAAAACTGGGAATGTTTCTGACCTGGTTATAAAAGCAATGTGATAATACCGTTACAAACCATTTCTTCTTATCCAGAGAAAATTGTCCTTGGTATTGAGGCCTGGAAGATTGGAGTGATTTCTGCAGCAGTATTTTTGTTCCTGGAGACAATTGTTATCATAGTCTACTATCGGAAGTGCAAGAAAAGAAGAATCAGGTATGTTCCCAAGCTGTGGTCCTTGATTAAATCTCATGTGGTTCTAAAAAACAACATTAGCCTACTGCATCCATCCATTTCAATACAACATTCACAGGACAGGTGCAAGGGCAGCGTGGAGAAAGAACTTCAGGAATTGGAATAGGAGAGAAGTGCTTTGTGACTTAGAAAAGTGGGAACCTAGAGTACGAGAGAATGGGAAAAGATTTGGAAGATTTGGCTCTGGCTTGCGGAGGATGAGGCCAGTGCGGCTGCCTCTAAGGTTGGGAAGTGAGCTTCACTTGCACCAAAAAGATGAGCCACAGCTCCCCACAACTGCACCAGCAATGCAAAGGAATGAAACAGACAGATATATTTATATATATATATATATATATATTGAGTTTTTTTATATTATTTTTTTATAAAGACTATTTTTTTAAAAAAGACTAATCTCGTTGCTCAATGGGGAGGAAACCTCTGGTGGTAAGGTAAGACTCCACTGTGGTGGAAGACCAGCGGCCTTTAAAGTTTTGGATAACTTTTGGCTGCTCAGGTTGCTGTCCCGATACGGCAGGAATGGGTGGGTATAGAATTGGGGGGGCAGACCAGCTTTGGAAATGAGAAAATAAAGATGAGTAGAAAACCAGTTTTTGTTATGATAGCACAGCTAGCATTGATGAAAAATGGGGTTGAGGGTTTGCGATGGGAAAGATAGCTGGAAAGAGATGAATAACGAGTAAGAGAAGAGTTGATTTTAAAGAGCTGCACAATTTGACCCTAGCAGAGCTGGTCAGTTTTGGAAATGCGTAGAAAGAGGTGATAGTAAGAATCGGGGATGGGAGAGTGGTCGCTTGAACGAAGACCTAGGGAGGGAAAACTGGAGGGAGAAGAGATGGCAAACTCAGAATAGCGGAGAAAACCGAGAAGGCAGAAAGACAAAGGGATACCATAACTAGATCATCGAAATGTGAGATAAGATGAAAGAGAATATTGGTAGTAATAGGGAGACCGGAGGGAGAAGGAGGTGAACTCATGGCCACCCCACTGAGGAGATGGAAACAGTGGGGAGAGACAAAAGAGGAAGGGAAGAAATATATAACAGGTGATAGTGGTATTGACTGCCAGCAAGAAAAGCTTATAAGGTACCCAGGGAGAGCTGTAAATTGTTTTTTGCAAGAAAAGGAAGACATGAAAGTCTTCCTGGTTGAAAGGTGATGGGGAGATCTGATTTTGCTTGCGGAAGTTCATGAAAGCAGACCAGGTGGACGGAGCAACGGCTGCTGCCATATAATCTTGAGCTGAAGTGCGGAGATTGGAAAGGGATGGATTTATTTAGTTGAATATCAGGTCGCTGAATAGAAGCATGGGCAGGTGCAAAAGATGAACTGAGGGAACCAGATGTCTGAACCGGGAGACTTGCAGAAGGTTGTGAAGGCAGACCAGCTGGATGTGTAGGAACAGCGAGAACGTAGGAGGAGCGAGGGCAGCGGCCGTGGTAATCTTGAGTGGATGTGAGGAAATTGCGAAGGGATGAATTTAGTTTAATATCAGATCACTGAATTGAAGAACAGGCAGGGAAAACAGATGAGCTGAGGGAACCAAACATCTTAACCGGGAAATCTTCAATAATATTGCATCTAAGCTGAGGAGAGAAAGATCTGGTGGACCAGAGAATCAGAAGAAGAGCCAGATCTGGAAGCAGTAGCTTGACATCTTCACAGCAGGGGCGGGTGCTGTGCAGGTAGAAGTGACAGGCGTGGTTGGAGTGGTTGATGTGGAGGGGAGAAAGCTGGATCCAACCGTGAATCCTGTTATCGAGCACGTCCAAGTGGTTAGAGACTGAAGTAACAGCGGAGTTGAGAGGCTGAATAAGATGCTTGAATCTTTGACAGGTCGGAGAAATCAGGAGAAACAAAGGATTGTGTTACAAGGCAGACTGGAAATCTAAGTAGAAAGAGCAGGATCAGGAGCATGCACAGTGGGGGGAGTGTCCACTGCAAAGCCTTGTTTGCTGAACAGCTGAGATGGATTAGCAGTGCATAGTAAATAAAGAAATCTGATCACTCCTTGTTGGAACTTTCAGAAGCTTGTCAGTGGGTCAGTCTGTAAAGAAATGGCGAGCTTGAGAAGCGTCCTGGGGGTAAAGGCGTTTAGAGCATCAGGGATGATAAGTAGCATCAGCAGCCTGAGTGATCGGTGGGCACGGCAGGATTAGCGGAGATTGAGGCGGCGAGTCCAGCTGTAGCAAGAATAGATGGGTAGGTGGCGATGGGATTAATTGAGATGAAGGCTGTCCAGAAGGAGAAATGCGGTCACAATTCAGGAATTCAGATTCAGCATTCGATCATTTGGATTCTGAAAAGAAAGACAAAGTGCGGTGGGTGAGTAGCCATTTTTATATCTACATTGATAATCTTAGATTTAAATGATTGAGTCAGAGTATGCAGGGCTATCGGGCACAGAGGGATCAGCAGGGATTCAGGCGGCTGGTCCAGCGGTGTTGAGGGTAGATTGGTCAGCGGCGTTTGTCAGCTGCGTAGTGATACACAAACATAGCGATACACAAACTAAAAGAGTAAGACAGAGAATAAGGGCATGGCTTGGGGTTTAAATAAGGAGATTGACAGGTATTATTGACAGGACAGCCCTAGCTCCTGCCACTTGAACCACACATAAGGTTACAATAAAATATGCATCTTCCACATGACACATCAGCATCTCTCCAAACAAACTATTTGTCTCCTAACAACATCCTAGTTATTCAATCACTGCAAGATAGAGTCCGTGTTGTGGGAATGCACACGTTTTGGTCCAATGTTGGAAATGGTCCATGGGTAAAGGTTGTGAACCACTTACCCTAGGATTTGATTTTAATAATGGTGTTCATATCTTTTTAGCTGCTTTAAAAATAAGAACCAAATAACAAAATCTATGATAATTTTGTGCATTAATTTAATTATAACACTATATCAAATGTCAAAATACATCCATTATTTTTAGCACTATTGTTGCTGGTTTTGCAATTTATTATAATTTATTTCTGCTTCAGTAATTACAGGCAAGTAAAACATTTTGGGTTACCAAAAATATTGGTTAAAAAATAGAACACATGTTAAAATAATTTTGATGTGTTTTTTTTTTTTTGGTAGAAGGACTACGGCAGTCAAGGTCTGTGAAGATAGTGAGGCTGCTGAAACAATACATGGTGAATCAAATGAAAACACTCTCACTGGCATTGATATGCCACTTAACCAGTAAGAACTATGTTTAGTAGCACTGTAACAAACCAAGACTCACAGGTCCCTTACAGTCACTACGTACCAAGGAAGACTAAATTATAAAGAATTTTGCAAACCCCAAACAAAAGTGTCAAATTATTTACAACAACATACCAATACATTAAGTCTGATATAAACTAAAGTGCCAAACTATTTACACCTATAACATGTGTACATAGTATAAATACAGATAATTACAACAGGCATTTTGAACAAAATATTTATTTCACTTAAACAAAAAGCACTGTAATGCTTTTGCAACCAATGCTATATAGTGTGTTCAGTATCACAAAAAATAGAAAATGAATCTGTGAAAACATTACATTCTAATAACTGTAAGTACCAAATCTACAAATAATGGAATATTTAACATTTTACTAAATGGAGAATAATGTATCAGGCAATATCATTGCAAATTGAAACATTTTTTATTTTATAATTAAATTAAATTGTGCCTTTATATAGCCTTGCCACAATTACCTATGTCGATTGATTGGGATAATATTATCTTTCAGATTAACTGTAAATAATACTGTGGAGATGTCAGAATCAAAGGGGAACCAGGAACTGGAACTGAACACAGAGATTCCGCTGGATTCACCCTCTCTGGATATCAATCATCATGGCATGTCAAATAGTGTCAAGACTGTAGCTCTATAAAAGGACATAATATCTGCTTTGCTGCATATTGTAATAGATATGTGTACCGTATTATAAATATTTCAGTCATACTGTACTGTATATCTGTCAAACTAATATGAGTTAGCGAAATGATAAGGGTTTGTGATTTTGTATGTGAGACTCCAAGGGGTGGATTCAATTCAAAAATACTGTACCACTTTGTGACCCATGTTATTTCTCTGTTTTATGGTGTTATTCAATCAAACCAGTCAGAGAAGGACACGAAACACACCACTGCACTCAAAAAAAAAAATTAAGACACTATCCACTATACGTAATTGTTTACAATATATAGTTAAATAAAAATAATGTAACAGTTTTCATTGTCAGTTTATGGCCTCGGTACGGCAGTAAAAATGTCAGCGCCCCGAATGTGAGGAAAATTAGCTTCCAATCAGCTTTTAAAACATTCGATACAGAAGTTAATTGCAATTGCTTGGTACTCAGTTGTAAAGGTGAGTGAAGGACAGCGTATCTTGGTTTGAAATCAACACATTAATGAATGGATTTATTTAATACCTGCCAATAAATACTTCTTAAAGGTAATTATGAGTACGGGTATCAGCACACCTCTAGTATATACACTTTATTTGATACAAATGTTTTGAGTACTAATAAAGGATGTTCCCGGTGTTGAAACTAGTGTTAATCCTGGTTTGAGAGCTGGGATAGATGTTTAGTTACAGGAGACTGTACCTCAGTCCTTAAATAAAAACTAACGTCCTAATATTACTATTTTGCTATTTTTATTTGATAGGCATTTCCAATGTAAACTTGACTTTGTTTAGAACCATGTAGCAACAATCCCAAAGGTAAAAGGGTAACTGTGACATCATGACCCCGCTCCCAATTGGGATTATTGTGGTTAGTTTTCCCCATAAAATTCGGTCATATTGAATCACCGGTAGGTGCAGAGGCCATTTTCCAATTTGCATGGAGTAACTACTGTTAGTCTCTTTATGAGCACAAATGATAAAACATTATTAACAGCTTTATGCTGACGCAATAGTCAAACTAATTATGATTGACTTGCATATTATTCATTTGTTAATTAACATACAAGGAAGAAAAACTCTTTGTACGGTTCCACCTTACTTAACTCATTAATCCTGGCAAGTGCCTGGAGGTGCTCCTCATTCAAGTCACATTTCTCCCGATAGCACTTTGCCAAAATCCTTACAGAGTTCATAATTTATAATTCATTGAAATCTACATCTACCTTAAAAATTCTCTACAAATAAATTATCACTGTTCCATAAAAAAAAGTGTGTGCCCTTTGCTTGTCCTTTCCCAGTTGTGCAGTAAAATTTTAATGCCTTGGTACCTAACCTAATGCAATTGCATAGCTGTCAACATTGAGAGATGAAAATAAGGGAGAATCTTAAAGGGGGGCAAAAAGTAAGTGGGGAAAGAAAAGTAAAAGTTCAACCTTTCCCCCAGCAAATTGCTTTCAAACAACATTCCCTTTGAACTTGTGGCTTTGATTGTACGTGTAGGTGGTACTTTTCACAGCAGCCAACACTTTCCTGGATGGGCAGTATTTGTAAGCTGGTTCAGTGAAGTTTATTTTGCAATCTTCCTCACCATGATAAATGTTCTCTCTGAACTAGCATTGCTGCAAGGGCTGCAGAGCAGTGCATTCATTAAAGAAGCCACCATGCTCTACATTGAAATCAATTCTGCACACCTTGCAGAATGCGTGTCCTATCCCGATCGAACTTGGGACAAGAAAGGAAAAGGTTTAGCTCCAAGTTGGTAGATACCTGCATGAGTATTCCGCCTTTTTAGTGCTTCGAGGTGCCATTATTACTGTGAGAGTGTGACTGTACAGAAGCTCAAAAACAATGGGCAAAAACTAAGAACCAATAAGCATGTAGACAACCTAAAAAATGATATGTTCATTAAGTTAATTGGTTGAACTTTAACTTGTACTTTCACTCGCGCCTGGCTTCCCCCTGGGTCCTAAAATCCAACATACTCTATGGTATTGGGCGGAGGTTTTGACATTTTGCTGCAAAACCTCCTTTATAATTATTATATTTATATTTATGATGATGGGAAAGCTGTGGTTTTATTGTTTGTTTTTAATTTAAAAACCTGTGAGAATGTGGCTGGAGCCTCAATTGTTTTATTGATAATTAATGAAGGCTCCAGCCACAGCTTAAAAGAACCCGCTCCAGGCTATCGAGGCATTCCCTTAGAGCCAGAGACAGGAGTACTGTGTAGAGCGCGAGAAGACACCCGAAGCAGCTGCTACCGCTGTACCACATGGTATGTGTTTGTTGATTTATTTTTGGCCATCGAGCCCTTTTGTTTTGTGTAAGTGTTTAGTTTATTATTTGATTTATTATTAAAAGCCGAGCGCAAACGCGTCTCATTCCCCGTTCCTACCGTTGCTGCCTTTGCCTTTGTTTACTTCCTGGTCCGTGATGTCACCACCCACACGCCACTCAACAAACTCGGTCACAGTTACATGTAGCCTTTAAGACATTTATGTTTTAATGAAATAAAGCAAAGCAACATCAGTCGTATAGTGTGAAGGCAATGGCAACTGTTATATAACAGGTTTAAACTGGCTATCTGCAGGAACCATGTGAAATCTATGCCTTACCTTGGGACCAGTAAAAGTACAGATGCTTGTTCCTAATGAAGTGTCCAGGCCTTGTATTTTGACTCTCACATGTCCAGGTAATTATATTAAATACATTTCAAAGCAATATTTCTGTGGAGCAGTAGTTTAAAACTGTATTTATTATTTACAACACTGAAAAATTGAGCTAATAACTAATAACAATATGTTTGTTTTGATCTTGATTCCACTTCCATTAGTAAAGGGGCCATTTTCATGGTATCACCATAAACACCTTTTTTTTAAACAAAATTACAGCCAATTTATGGAACTCTGACCAGCAGCATTCAGTTTACGCAGTTTATGATGTCCTACCCGCATTATTAAATGGAATTCTGAAAATATTGGCCATATCATGCTTCTACAAAATATGTCATATGTTAGCCCTGTCTCTGATCTTCCACTGACACCCTACCTCATTATTATTATTTATTTCTTAGCAGACGCCTTTATCCAGGGCGACTTACAATTGTTACAAGATATCACATTATTTTTACATACAATTACATTATTTTTTACATACAATTACCCATTTATACAGTTGGGTTTTTACTGGAGCAATCTAGGTAAAGTACCTTGCTCAAGGGTACAGCAGCAGTGTCCACCACCGGGGATTGAACCCACAACCCTCCGTTCAAGAGTCCAGAGCCCTAACCACTACTCCACACTGCTGCCCTCATGATCCCCGTGGCCCCACTATCAAAGCAATATGAGGACAAATGTATTCCTTATGGGGGTATGTGACAAGCAGGCTGCAGTGGTGATGTCAGACCCGGAAGAAAATCACAGTACTGCGAGGTGAAATGTGAATTGCGCTGTTGCGCAGTTTAATAATGAACAAAATAAAAGTTTTTAAACAAAAACAGCACACGGCACTTGAGGTCAAAATAAATAGACAAACAAAACAGACTAACACTAAACAAACAGCAGACAAACAGGTGAGTCAAAATAAACAAACAAGTATCGTGCTGGCCTACCAGCATGCAATAGCAATTGTTATGAATTATTATTATTATTATTATTATTATTATTATTATTATTATTATTATTATTATTATTACTTTATTTTTCTCCTCCTCTCTCTCTCTACTCACCGAACACCCAACCAAGAGTGAGTGAAACGTGCATCTATATATACTGTTGTGCCGGGATTCAATTACTAATTAATTATTCACTTGAATCTTGGCATGTGAACCAATTTGTGCAATCCCGTGCTCACATATTATTACATACTTTAGATGCACGTGAAGTGTTTGTGTAATCCCTGTGCCTAAATACAACTATATATTTTAAATCACTCATGCTACACAGACCCATTTATATCCCGTGCAGCGGACACTTGGCCACAGGGCAAAAAAAGCCCGGCCTTGGGCCCTAGACTATGAGGCATCCTTTGATCAGTGACATTCTTCCCAATGAATGCCTCCAGGCATCTGCACGTTTGCTATGTTTTTTTTTGGTTTTTTTTTAAATCGTATTTAATTTTTAATTGACAGTCTGAACAATA
This sequence comes from Acipenser ruthenus, assembly GCF_902713425.1. NCBI lineage: Eukaryota > Metazoa > Chordata > Actinopteri > Acipenseriformes > Acipenseridae > Acipenser > Acipenser ruthenus. The sequence continues at coordinate 74,461,093 of NC_081190.1, read as the reverse complement.
TGGGTGAGTTTAACTTTTATGAGGACTTGTAAAAAAAGCTCTCTTTCCACTGATGACAGTCAAAACCCATTGATAACCATCACCAACATCAACAAATGATGTTCAAAGAATCATATTGCTTTTTACCTAGACTGTATTATTTTATATATTTAGATGTGATGTTTACAAGGGGTCAATGATTCTGCCTACCTTTGGTTTCAAATTGAAAGAAAACTAAATGGTTGTTTAAAAAACAGAGGCTATCTTCTAAAAATGTAGCTTAAAGGTGAGCATTTTCCCTTTTGCTGTTTTTTGTATTTCTAAAGGTTTCAATGATAAACGAGGGATGGTCATGTGTGTACAGCCCTTTCTAATAGGTTTTCAATAGGTCATTACAATTTTGGTCAACACTATGAACAATGAGATAATTCATTATTTCATGATTTATGCCTAAATAGAGATGTCATGAGATGTTGTCAGTCATCACATTTCAGATGCAGTGTATGTAAGTGAAGTTTAAAAAAAGCATGTTTGAAAAACCCAGGATCTGTGGATAAGTGTGTATATTTTGTATTGTTTTTGTGGGATTCCATTCCAAATCAACCAATTTTCATGTCACTACACATTTTAAGAGTGAAGGACAAACACAACTGTTGTTGTATTGTTTGGTATATATGACATTACACAAATAAAAGCTATAACAATTAATTAATACAATAAAGAGCACACAAACAAAAACAGTCTTGTGCTGGATCTCTCTTGTTTACCATTTTATAAATAATGTGTATAATTAGGCCAAGCCAGGATGGCAGGTAATCTTTCCAATGATACATTTATATTAGAATGTGAAGTAATTCAGATATGGTAAAATGGGGTATAAGTGAATCAACTAAAATGGAAGCTAATTCAATGTGTTTTTTCTTTTTTTTAATAAATGCATTCTAAATGTGCGCAGCAATATGAATACATATATATTAATAGAAGGCTGACTGAAAGGGACTTTGTAATTAAACAGTCATGAGTTAAAGTAGAGGCCTTGCTTTACAAAATGGCCCCTTAAAATGCCATCTGTATGCACCTCATGTTTAATATTTCTAAAAAAAAGTATTATTTGATAAAACAAACAACACATTGTTTGGCATTTAAACTTAAGTGAAAAAAATGATTGAAGTAGCCTGCAGATATCTTGAGTTGCGGGAGGCTACGTTGTCTCAGATCATTTAGAGTCTTTTCAGAATGTTTCCACAAGCCTACAGACATAAAAATGAAAACTCCCAAGTTCACATTGTGAATGAGATTAAGTGGGGGAGAATAAATCATAAAAGCATGGCATGATCAAGTTGACCTGTCCTTTCGATGAACAATCAGCGATGAACAAACTTGGAACTTTGCAGCCTCTTTGAATGAACATTCTATTCTGAAATTATGTTTAACATCATCCTCAGAATTTTTGAAAATCAACAAGTTTACTGCACTGTGTTACTTTTCTTTCTACACAGCTGAAGAAGGGCTTTTACCCGAAACGTCCTGAAATAAATGATTTTTTAATAATTTAAACTTTTTGTGTACATTACTTTTATTTTATTTTTAAAATATTTTTTTCTTCTTATCAACCTTCATTTTTGTACACTGCAGTTCTACCTTCTCTCAAAGAGCCAGTTGCCCATCGTTTTGATATGTACATATCTTTCTCAAGGGAGCATGTGTTTGAATCAAAACATTGAAGGTATTTATAGATTTTTGACGGCATGACAACTACTCGTTATTGTTTATATTCAAATCCATGACTTACATGATGTAATGGTGTTCTATATATTGTGACATCATTTTTACTTCTATCTTTAAATCTGTATTAATTCTAATTAACATTACTTTATATAAACTTATATTTATATTATCATGCAATACTGGCTCTGAGGATCAGTCCTGATTTGGCCTCCCCAGCGCATCAGCATGCACAATTTTTGAATGAATTTTGTTTATTTATTTATTTATTTAAATGTTATATATTTATTGAAGTTAATTAGTACAATATTTTCTGTTGAGTCCCGCTGGCATAATCGTGTTCAGTCTATTTATCAATTTACTTTCTTTTATTCTTATATATGTCGCATTGTCTAATTTTAGCTGTTCTAAGACTACAAACTTTAAATAATATATATATATATATATATATATATATATATATATATATATATATATATATATATATATATATATATATATATATATAGTCAAACAAAAAGCTAAAGGAGTCTAAGGGTACTTTTACAGGTGGCTAATGAGTACAATATAACAGACAAATACACCTCACGTGAATAATAATAATCTGAATGAACAGAATAGGAGCACAGCAAACATCCAGGTGCCAACAAAATGTGGATTGAAGAGGGGGCATTTTAAAACTGTTTTTATTTATTTATTTATTTTTAACTTATAATATTTTGTTTTACAGTATCAATTGTTACCTTGTTTCCTCCCCTCGTTGCAGCAAATGTGATGTGATCACGAGATCAGCAATCAAGGCAGTCACGCGCTAATTACGTATTTAAAGTCAGGATTGAATTAATCTGAAGAAAGAAAAACAGTGAGTCGGCCGCAGTTAGATCAGCGACAGGAGCAGTTTATGCAGCTGGGTGAGTCAACTTTTTTTGTTTGTTTAATATAAAAATCATTATTTTAGACAGTTATTAAAGTTTAATTATGCAACCAAGTAGTTGAACAGTAATGTTTTGGAGTTATGCAAGGGACATGTATAGAGCTTCTGTTTTGTTTTCGGCTTTTATTTTGCACACAGTACTAGCCCTTAAAAGCGTATCTTTTAATTAACAAAATACAAATCGTCTGTTTTCTCATCTATGTTTAGGTCCTCTTCTTTCACCTCTCCTCTTGCTGCTAGTAACATTGGATATATTTTTTTTAACCATGTTAGTGCGGAGATGTATATTGTTCATTGGTTTATGTGCGACGGTGGTGCGCTCACAGTTTCCAAGAGAATGCGTCACTGTACGGGGTCTCCAGAGCGGGGAGTGCTGCCCATCACTGAGGGGAGACCCAGGAGACATATGCGGCTCCAGCACCGGACGTGGCCAGTGTGTGCAGGTGAATGCAGACGGGCGGCCCCATGGACCGCAGTATCCGCACGATGGACGGGATGACCGTGAGCAGTGGCCACTTGCTTTCTTCAACCGTACCTGTCAATGCAATGGGAACTTCTCTGGGTATAACTGTGGTCGGTGTAAGCACGGGTATGGCGGTGTGAACTGTGACCGACTTGTTGTTGCAGGTAAGGAAATGTTTCTGATGGGAATAGAAGGACATCAGAATACAAACACGTCACAGATAAATACATGGGAGGGGACTATTTTTATTAAACTGGAGATAAACTAGACTTGCAATTGTACATTTTTGGTGTGTGTAGGATTATCATCTTCGCTGACATTGATTTGTTCTTGAGGACAAAAAGGAAAGAATTGCAAAAAGTACCAATCTAATGAATCAGAATTCATTAAAAGGCAACAGGGAATACTAGATAGGACTGTTTGTATTTGTATGGTACTGATGTGTGTGTGTGTGTGTGTGTGTTTTTGACTGGCATATATTAAGATATGAAAAAATGAACATGGGTTTCCTGCTACAGTTGTTTTTGATATGCCTGTATCATGCATGTGTTTGATTTTGTTTCTCATTAGTAGTTCCTCTGTCTTGTTTTTAGGGTGTAGGCTAGCTAATCATGCACCAGACTGACACCTGTCCCAACTGTCAATTTGACTTCATCAGACAGTCCTACATTTTCAAAGGGCGGTTTGGAATGCATACAGTACTGTGTTCTCACTGAAGTATAGAATACACACTGTACTAATTTATTTTAATATACATTTCTTGTCATACTATTTATTGGGAGGAATATAAAATCATTCCTCTTATGTTTTTATATTTCTATTGAGTTTGCTTTTTCATGGTGTAGAAAGCTGAGGCCAAAGTTTGTTCATGGTGTACCTACTACCATGGAAGTAGTCTTCCCAACTGGGATTTATTTGAACATTCATTGTGGTTTGGGTCAATAAATAAATTGTTATAGTAACTCGCAAAAAAACTAGCTCTAGATTTAGAAAATGTCCGCCTTTGGATGACGGTCAAATAATCTTGATATATGTCAACAATGTCGCACAATCCAGTCAATAAGAATAATACATTCACCAACAATGGATACTTGTGTATGCCAGGTGTAATTGTGCTATATCCTCAAACAACCAAGTTGACAGGATACCTGCATGCTCACATCCGTCTCTTCCTCTTTATTCCAGTGAGGAGGAATGTTATGGAACTGAGCGAGGACGAGAAAAGGCGTTTTGTGAATGCATTAGACCGGGCCAAGCGCACTGTGCAACCTGATTATGTCATAGCGAGTAGACGTTACCCAGAGATTTTCGGACCAGATGGCAATACGCCACAGTTTGAAAATATTTCCATTTACAATTTCTTTGTGTGGTCTCATTACTACTCTGTCAGCAAAACATTCCTTGGAGCAGGGCAGCAGAGTTTTGGAGGTGTGGATTTTTCACACGAGGGACCAGGCTTTCTCACCTGGCACAGATATCACCTGCTGCAGCTTGAAAGAGATATGCAGGTAAGGTGAAGACATTCATTCTGCTTTACATTATTTAAATCAAGAAACACTCCCAAGTTATTTCTTTTACTTGTACAATTGCTTCTTCACACTAGATTTTAGTATAATGTTTGTATTTCCAGTAACACTGTCTGTTTTCAATAAAATCATAATCTTATTACTGTAAGTGTTGGGGAGGAATTGTGCTTGTCCTAACTTTTTTAGCATGCATTTCTCAGTGGGTTGTTGGTTACTTTTGACACTGAACAGTATAACTTCACAGAGCAAATCATGGCTGAGACTGCTCTTGATACAGATTGACTTGTGTATGTACATTTGCACTTATTAATCCTACTCCATGTTTGAACCATACAGGATATGCTGCAGGACCTGTCCTTTGGTCTCCCCTACTGGAACTTTGCCATTGGAGGGAACAACTGTGATATCTGCACAGATGACTTGCTTGGGGCCAGAAGCAACTTTGTGGTTAACGCACTCAGTCCAAACTCTGTCTTCTCTCGGTGGCGAATTCTTTGTGGAAGTATTGAAGACTATGATACACTTGGGACTATATGTAACGGTAAGTACTTTTTAGTTCTGTGATGTCTTTGCTTTGAATGTTGGAAGACTACATTGTATGTGAAAAGCCCTATTAGGAGTGGACTCACTTGATGTGATGTCTGGTTTACACTGGTACTGTATCTGTTGTAATGTATTAGTTAGTCCCTCCAGGATTCCAGAGTCATGGAAAAAAAATCACGGAATTTGCTGTATGGCAGAATTTTCAATGTTCTGCAAAAAACATTTTCTCCGTACTATCACAAGAGCGCATACATGCTATTTGTTTTAGTGAGAAGTGTGACAGGGTTCCAGAGCGAGCTTTAGTTCAGCCATGGAGAGATTCCTAAGGCCATCTGTGAGTTCCGGAAACAAATCTAAATTAGGGAGAGGACAGAACAGATTTTAGTAATCTGATTTAATTAAATGAATTTAACTGACTTACTACTTCTTTATACTCATTTAACCCTTTGCGGTCCATTGTCGGACTGGGTCCGACATTGCAATTATTCCTCACAGGTCCTTTGTCGGACTGGGTCCGACATCATTATAGCAACGCAATAAACGGGTGTCTAGTCGTTTTTTCTCCGGAAAAAGCAGAGAACCATTCAATTGCCGAGTGGGAGCGACGAGCCGAGACCAGTCGAAAAAAAAAAAGGCGTATCTCATGAATAGTCATACATGGTATCTGGTATCAGATAACGGGGACGGTCGTAAGTAAACAATTTGGCTGACTGAATCAGCGCACAGAAAACACGGACATTTGCAGAGCTTTTTTGAGATGTTATAGTAATAAAATAATGCCTTGGATCGCATTATTGAGGAGTTTGGTGCTAAAACGAGTGATCCGGAGATGATTCAGTATGTACTATTATTATTATTATTTATTTCTTACACAGGTGAACGCTATAGCAAACGAAAGGGTGGGGCGGGGCTGGAGATGCCTAGTGAGCGCTTTGTTGATATGCAGGGCCATTTAAACCCGTTTGACTGTGAGGGAAAAAAATACTTTTAAACAGCGTGTCAAATTAACTGCGCGTGTGAATTAATTAGACCTGACGTGCCTGACGCGCGATTAATAAATGGACCGCAAAGGGTTAACACTGTTTTTCATTGAAGTCATTGCCGCAGAAAACATTCTTGTTGCAGATTTTAGGACATTTTTACCTCTGATTTCCGTGGGGACTAATTAGTGCCTCGTAATAAAGCATGATTTTGATTTTTGTACCTCCATAGTTAAGCTGCCTTTTTCTCTGTCAAAAGATTCTACCCTTTTACTCAAGCTCCGTTCCTCTTTCTTTGTCAAGTTGGTTATCGGTGCAACCTTTTGGACATTAAACTCATTGCCCACAAGATTTGACTAAACCCCCCCCCCCCTCCCCCTTTTATTTATTTATTTTTTTTAAATCCCTTTTATGGTGTGCTAAACCTGTTTTATCAAAATATTCATGTGCACTCCTATTGGTACAAGCATTTGCCACTGCTGTAATCCTGCTGGATACTTTGATCAACTGGAATTGAAATAGACTACTGCATTATTACCAGCTTGTGTGTGTGTGTGTAATAGGTTAAACGATTAACCGATAAATGCATACCGTTTTTACATCAGTTAACGTATAAAACAAATTGATGAAATGCGTCTGGCATTTTGTACTTCTAAAAGTAAATATCCAACAAAACATGCTCTTTGCACACTGCCTCAGAACTCTGCAAGTCCTCTGCCTGTAATACATAATTAAATTTTTTGGCAACAGCTGACGTCAGGTTAGGCATGATTAGTCGACTGAAAACTAGTCTCAAGCTGTATGATTTCCGGTGTTTGTACGCGGAGCACAGTAGCTGCCATCAAAATAGAAAAGGGAGGAGCGTAAAGATGTAGCAGTCAAAATTGCTATTTTTTTTACTTTACTTTGTGAAGTGAGTTCAGAAAGTTGCTTTACAATTGACAGTTTTCTGACAAAGTGTTGGAAACGGGGGTAATGAAAGGGTATCGAGTGGCACTGCAGCATTTGCAGTGCCGACAACAATGACGATCCACAGTAAAAAAAACAAAAAAACAACCTGATTTTAGGCTTGTGCTGAATGGTTTGCTTTGCATTCTTACTTGCGATCAAAAATATCTGCCTTCAATATTCTTAACGCATCACTCCAAGGACGATCTTTGAAAGCTGGATCCAGAAGCTGTCCTTACGATCGTGTAAACCATGGCAGCCTAGAAGCATTTGTAACTTATTTTTTTACTGCTGGGTGTAAAATATTGTACAATAATTTTTATTGCTACAACTAGAGGGTCACAGTGCATCGAAGTTTGAGAACCGCTTCTGTGAGAACAGGTGACATTTTCGTTTCTTTGCGTACAGTGTTTAATTACATTTGTTTAAATGAGGATGTTTTAGTTCAGTAGTTGTGGGCACAGTATTTTACGTACTTGCTTTTAAAATGGATTCACTGGTTTCGTATTTCTGTAAAATGATGCTGCTTTGTTTTAATAACGTTGACCAATAATAATAATTGCATTGGCTCTTTTACAAGCCGGTGATATTCCCTAAACAGTTTCCTTTTTTTAGTGTGTGGTGTTCCCATGCTCTTCTGTGTTTATTTATTTGATTTCGTCTCCACAAACGGAGACAGTCTTCTTTTCATTCGTGTCGTTTGCTTCGCTTCTGATGTGCATACTGTATTTTGTGAAAACCTAAGATTTAATTGCTGAACGATAATGTTTTTCAGATGCATCAGTCAGGTAACTGTTGAATTGCCAAGTTTAAACAAAAAAAACCAAGAGTTAAGTTACATGTATTTTTTTCACGGATTTATTTGTTAGAAATGTTGACTTGCCAAGTGTAAACAAAATATTTAAATTCACTGATTTATTTGTTAGAAACCCAGGTTTAACATGTCAAAATGTTCACTCGAAGTAGGGGGTGGGGGGGAAGATTTCAAGACTGATTTTAAATGTTGCATTTATGATACGCGTGTGCATTTAGCGAAATCTGGACTTTTGTGGTTAAGAAAAAAATAAGCAATTTACACGAAATCGGGGTGGGGGGGAGTGACTGTTAAAATATAAAGTTATGGTATAATGTTTTAATATGGGGGTATGACAATGAATGCTAAAAAAGGGGGGTGGCATTTAAAAACTTTGCGCAACATTGCTCCAAGCGGTCTGTATGGTAAACAAATGTCAGTGCATGACAGACTAAATATATGTGGAAAGTGTGTTTTATTTAAAGGGTATTTAGTGTGATGGTGCAACTACGGTTAAACGGTTAACTGATAGAAATCCAAATAGTTTAAAAAAAAAAAATTATTAAATGATATTTACGCCCCTAATATATAAAATCTCTCCTATAATTGACATTATGAATAAATATGTATTGGGTGTGATTTTTTTTTATATATATATATATATATATATATATATATATATATATATATATATATATATTTATATATATATTAATTAATCAATTGGCATTATGTAAGAAATAACCCACGACATGCCCTGGTTGCGTTGTGAGGCCGCAGGCCGACTGCCTTCAATCACCCAGGAAGTGTTGTAGGAATTGTCTTACTGCACAGCCTGGAGTGGGGTTTTTCGCTTATAAAATGGCAACTTTTTTTTTCTTTTTTTTTTTAATTACAGACTAGCTTAAAGGAAAAAAATTAATGTATTTATGTATCCTTCCACTGAGAAATAGTCCCTGAAGACTGTTTGATTGTAACATTTTGTACCGATACTGGTAACCGGCATCATTTCCCTAGATTGTAAACCAACGTTGGATGATATGTGGACTAAACTACTTCCGTGTCAGTTTGCGCAGTGCCGCAGCCCTTCCCATCCGTGGCGAGCACAATAGAATTCTATGCTGAACCCGACTTTGTTTAACCCTTTGCAGTCCATTTATTAAGTGCGTGTCGGGCGCGTCAGGTCTAATTTATTTTAACAAGCACAGTTAATTTTAGATGCGCTGTTCAAAAGTGTTTTTTTTTCCCCACAGTCAAACGGGTTTAAAAGGCCCTGCATATCAACAAAGCACTCGCTAGGCATCTCCAGCCCCGCCCCACCCTTTCGTTTGCTATAACTTTCACATATGCCAAGAAATAAGTAAGTCGTACATACCGATCAATCATTATGTGATCCAAGTCATTTTATTACTGTAACATCTGAAAAAAGCTCTGCAAATGTCCGTGATATTCTCTGAGCACTGATGCAGTAAAAGCCAGCTTGTTTCCTTATGGCCACTGTTATCTGATGCTAGGGGCAAGTATGACTATTCGTGAGAGAGGCCCTTTTTTTCCGACTTGTCTCGGCTCCTGTCGCTCCCACTCGGCCATTGAATGGTTTTCTCGGATTTTTCCGGAGAAAAAACGATTAGAAACCAGTTTTTTGGTTTTTTTTTTTTTTTTTTTTGTCGGACCATGTCCGACATAGGACCGCAAAGGGTTAAAAGCCCAACGGTTGCTGAGTGAGACTTGCGAGGTGATTTCTCAGATGGCTGTTTAGATAACTGTTACTATTAAGGTACAGTAATATTAATAAATCAGGTAAGTAAGTTGGTCTATGATGTCATAGCCATGCGGTAAGAATTATTACTGCATGGGCATGTGATCTTATTCAGCCAATTGCAGCACTTAATTTATCCAAGCCATTTTATAACTTGATTTACCTTACCTAAATTAACATTTAGTCCAAGACCTAGTGTTAATCAGGGTCTGTGAAACCAGCCTCTCTCCTATCTTTCAAAAAAAATCGGGAAGAATGTTTGTTCAAGCAGAATGATACTGATACGTTCCGTAGAATTTATCATAACACTTTATAACAGAATATTTTCAATAGTCATTAAATACACATTGAGCAGAACTGTCAAGTGTACATTTTGAAACCTACGTGATCTATTTTAAGTATATTAATATAATTGGTGTGTGTATAATATATAATATAAAAAATTTAGTTGTTTTTTGTTTCTTTTTAAAGTAGTTGTCTGGGGGGGAAAAAACACATTTTTGCTCCAACAGGCACAGAGGGAGGTCCTATTCAAAGAAATCCCGGTGGGAATGTTGCCAGGCCCATGGTGCAGCGCCTCCCTGAACCACAAGATGTCTCTGCGTGTTTAGAAGTTGGCCAGTTTGACACGCCGCCTTTCTATTCCACTTCATCAGAGAGCTTCCGAAACACTGTTGAAGGTGAATTGTGCATAACCACACAATTGACTTTTTTTATTTTTCCTCCTACTACACAAGTTATTGTGAATGTTTACTTTTTCTGTTATGGTTAATACCTGAGCTGTGCACTGCCTAGTGTGGCCATGTTTGGTGTGTGCTCAGGAATATTTCCGTTTTATACCAAAGTATTTAAGTTGTGTCTTGTTTTTTGTGCTGAAAGCAATAATAGAATTGGGAAATGCTGAATAAAATACCTTTTTTTTTTTTTTTTATATATAAGTACATACAAATACAATCTTAGAAGGCATTAACTGGCATTCTGTGTTATAGTATTGACATACTCCTCTTTTAACATGAAGATATCAAAGAATATTAAGAGGTGTGTTCTGTAGATGCAGCACCTGGCTAATGTATTTTGAGTGGTTATTTGTGTGCTTTTTAGGATACAGTACACCTTCTGGGAATTATGATCCACTGGTTCGCAGCTTGCATAACCTGGCTCACCTGTTTCTGAATGGAACTGGAGGACAAACCCACGTGTCACCCAATGATCCAATTTTTGTCTTGTTGCATACTTTCACCGATGCAATTTTTGATGAGTGGTTGAGAAGGCATAATCCTGGTATTGTAATCTCCTTTTAAAATCTATATTAACCAAGCCAATTCTCTTGTGATTCAGCAAGCAGTTTATCTGAAGCATGTTGTGGTTTTGAACTGCATTCCACTGCAGTTTCCTTGTATTAATCTCCCAATACAGTTACAGTCTTGCCTACCCCTACGACCTGCAGTAAAAGACGCAGAGCTCTTTCCCTTATTCCACCTCTGCCTACAAAACTAGTTGGTATTAAGAAAAGACGTGCTAGGGTGAACTACTATACTGTACCTGATTTATTATATGTAAACTATAATAAGATCCAAAATGGAACATTATCTATAAGGTAACAGTATCCTGGGAGACATTCAGCATGGTTTTAGGAAAGGGAGATCACATCTAACTAACCTCCTTGATTTTTTTTTTTTGAGGATGCAACATCGACAATGGATAATTGCAAAGCATATGACATGGTTTATTTCGATTTCCAGAAAGCTTTTGACAAAGTCCTGCATAAAAGATTAATTCTCAAACTGAACGCACTAGGGATTCAAGGAAATGCATGAACATGGATTAGGGAGTGGTTAACATGTAGAAAACAAAGTACTTGGAGGAAAAACCTCAAAATGGAGCGAGGTAACCAGTGGAGTACCACAGGGATCAGTATTAGGTCCTCTGCTATTCCTAATCTACATTAATGATTTAGATTCTGGTATAGTAAGCAAACTTGTTAAATCTGCAGACGTCACAAAAATAAGCGTGGTGGCAAACTGCTGCAGCAGCAAAGGTCATTCAAAATGATCTAGACAGCATTCAGAACTGCGCAGACACATGGCAAATGACATTTAATAGAAAAAAGTGAAAGGTACTGCAGCAGGCAATAAAAATGTGCAATATAAATCATATGGGAGATACTGAAATTGAAGCAATCTGTGTAAAAGACCAAGGAGTTTATGTTGACTCAGAAATGTCTTCATCTAGACAATGTAGGGAAGCTATAAAAAGGCCAACAAGATGCTCAGATATATTGTGACATGTTGAATTTAAATCAAGGGAAGTAATGTTAACTTCACAATGCATTAGTAAGAACATCTAGAATATTGTGTTCAGTTCTGGTCACCTCGCTACAAAAAGGATATTGCTGCTCTAGAAAGAGTGCAAGAAGAGCAACCAGAATTATCCCGGGTTTAAAAGGCATGTCGTATGCAGACAGGCTCAAAGAATTGAATTTGTTCAGTCTTGAACAAAGACGACTATGCAGTGATTTGATTCAAGCATTCAAAATTTTAAAAGGTATTGACAATGTTGACCCAGGGGACTTTTTCGACCTGAAACAAGGACCAGGGGTCACAAATGGAAATTAGATAAAGGGGCCTTCAGAACAGAAAATAGGAGGCACTTTTTATACAGAGATTTGTGAGGATCTGGACCCAGTCCCCAGTAAAGTTGTTGAAGCAGACACCCTGGAATCCTTCAGGAAGCTGCATGATGAGATTCAGGGATCAATAAGCTACTAACAACCAAACGAGCAAGATGGGCCGAATGGCCTCCTCCTCGTTTGTAAACTTTTCTTATATTAAATCAGACAAGCACAGCATTTGAAAAAAGTGAGAGTTAGCCTATGCAGATGTGTTTTGGTGCTACAGTAAAATTTGATTTATATGGATTTTCACACTCAGAAGAGAGGTGGAGCCCTAAGTGAAACTGAACCCCTACTGTTTTGTGTTTAGAGGCCAGGAATCTTCTCAATCTTAATGGTAATTGGTCTTTTGCCACAGTAACCCAAGTCTTTTTCAGTAACTAAATGCTGGCTCTTTCAGATGTGACTGCTTATCCTTTGGAAAATGCTCCAATTGGTCACAACGGGCAGTATAACATGGTTCCATTTTGGCCTCCGGTAACCAATGTTGAGATGTTTGTAACTTCTGATAACCTCGGGTACTCGTATGAGGTTCAGTGGCCAGGTAAGTCTATTGGTGAGACTGGCAATAACTTGCTTTAATTGAATTCCTTTAATTTGTGTGAAGTATGTTTTTTGTATTATGTTCAAATCTAAATGATACCCATTTTGAGCAATTTATGTTTTTTTTTTTTTGTTTTTTTTTTTTTTTTAATTTAAATTGGTATATGTAATCCTTTTTACATTGTATGCTGCCCCCTTCCAGCATTTTAGCCCTGAGTTAGAACAATTGTCCTTAATCCAAACTGTCTAAGTAATACACTCTCCATGGAACAATTCTGAGATGCTACTGGTTGACTTCCTTCAACCTTTGTCTACAGGTCGCCCGTATACCATGACTGAGATAATAGCGATCGCAATTGTAGCAGTGCTGGTTTTGGTTGCAATCATTTTTGCTGCTACCACATGTGCTGTGCGTGCAAGATCATACGGCCATGGTAGAAACGAAGCTCGACAACCCCTACTGGCAGAACGCTATCGACGCTACTCTGAGGATCATGAAAGAATTCAAGAAAAAACACAATCTGTTGTGTAAATGAGAGGCAAAAACACTGAAAGGATAGAGTTGCTTTTCACTCTGCATTTAAATATATTTATAAAATGTGAGTGTGTGTATACAATGTTCCTGACTCTCTTCTCACAATATGCACCAGCCTTTAACCAACCAAATACTTTACAGCTTGTATCTGTACTGCCCACAGGCATGAGACCCTTGGGGGGAGGGGGATTGGCTGATTTTAGTGATAACAGTATGTCAAGTTCAGTGCACAATATGGTAAAAACAAAGCGGTTTGGGCTTGTTCCTTAAATATCCTCAGCACCCAAAGTGGATAGTCTCTCTAAATGAATATAGGGGTTTGCTTTTTGGTTGGTAAGCTTGAGATATATATATATATATATTAGTTGTAAATTGGGAAGCTTTAGTTTAATTTTTTGTGAGTACCATAAGGGCCATTCGATAATTTTTTGGTGTAGCAAACAATAGACAGAATTTTATTATTTGGATAATTTACTTGGGTTTATATGGTTAACATTGACTTTACATCAATAAAGCCCATTAGTATTAAACCATTCTAATCTCCACTGACTATGTATTTACAATAGTTCTTTTCACTTTTAAATGGATTTGGCTGGCATCTTAAGTACTTCTAACCTTGGTTCTTACTCATAAAGGAGTGTGTGTGTGTGTGTGAGAGAGCTATTTCCTAAAAAGAAAAAGCAGCCGGAAGCCTTTAGCGTTTCATGTACAGTATATTATGAAATTAACTGAGACAAGAACATCATGTATCAATTACTTGGCTAAGTATGTGTGTGGGCTTACTTGTAAATTTTAAACAAATTAAACTTGTAAACCCTGTAATTAGCCTTCACCTCTGAAGTTTCTGAATTACAGTAGTAAATTGCTAAAATGGTAAAATTAAGATACTGTGTATGAAAGGAACAAAATAAGTCTCTTACTACAATTGCATGAAGGGAAGAATGTATTTTGAGTACAACATGTTGCCTTATCTCCTTTCAAGCTTTACGAAAAGAATGACAGCACAACACCATTCACCTTTATCTGTATGGTGGCAAGTGGTCCATTTGAAATCCCAGCTTCCTCAGTTTCACAGCTGAATTTGTTATGTTTCATTCAAGGCTATTGGTAATAAAGGACACTACCTTCAAGTTCAAGGCTACAACAGCCAAGTGACCCCACGAAGTGCCCTGCTCACCCATGTAAATGTACGATGTGGAAAGCACTGGGCCCAGCAGATTTGGAGAACCATTCTGATCTCAGATGAGTCCCACTTCCAGCAATTAAATTCAGTGCAGCTGCAGTGTCATGGTCTGGAGTACGATGTGGTTCAGTGGAAAGACAGAGTTGTTGTTCATTGAGGTCGTCTCAATTCAGCACGTTATTTTGCTATCCTTCAGAACCATCTCATGCCACTGTTACATCGCACTTTTTGCAGGAACATGGCACCTCATGCAATATATCCAGAATCACCTCTTCCTGGTAGAATTGTAAACTTGGTGGCTTTTCTGCAAAGGAGAATCCGCCCCTAACCAATACGTCATCAGCAAGCACATAAAAGCTCGTGTGTGATTCTTTCATGTAGCTTCTTTTTGTTTCGGCTGCTCAGTCAAACACTGGGAGGCCGAAATGGGAGTTGACCGCTTAGAGCCTGGAGGAAGGGCTGCCTTCAGCCACGGATTCCCTGAGGTTTCCCCCTAAAAAATTAAAAAATAAGTGTGTAGGGGGTTTTCCTTACCTGAGTGCTGAGCAGTTCGTATTTAGTTCTGCGGGGTGAGTGGTTGGGTTGGAGAGGCTGGGCTCTCTCCCCCAGCGCAGTCATGCTCTGGGGGACGGGCCGTGTCTCAGCTGCTGATTTTCATTAAATTCAATATTTGGGGGATAGGTGGCAGGGCACCACTGTGGAGCGTGTTAATTATTTATTATTATTCATGGTTTGGCAGCCTCGTCTTTTTGGGGGGAGGTGGCTTATAGCCGCTTCCTATCTGCAGCCCTGGGATGCATGTAACTGTTCGTGTATTTCCAGCCACCCTCGCGCAGATAGCCGTCGGACACCCATGGACGAGGCCTCTGGCCAAATTTATCTTTCACTCGGGCCCTGAGTGCCCACCACAGTCATCGGGCCCTGAGCGCCCTTCACAGTTCATAAATCATCTGCAAATGCAATCATCATCATTCATTCATTGCCATTCATTCATAGCGGATTCTCTGTGCTGAAACAAGAGGGGCTGCAGCTTCTTCATTGGACTCTTCAGTCCTGACATGAACCCCATCGAATATGTCTGGGAACAATTCGATAAACAACCACGAAAAAACTCGACCACTACTTGCCAATGTGAATGAACTGCGGTCCAAACTCATCGAACTTTGGCAAAATCTGGACCAGAGTATAATACAGAATCTCGTTGATTCCATGCCTGCAGGGTTTCAGGCCCTGCATGATGCAATAAGCCAAGCTTATGTTGTGTTGCAGTTTGGTAAATGGCACCTCTGCTTCAAGACTGCTTAGTTTAATATGGCAGGGGACTGTATGTATTAATAATAATATTTGACAATCATTCACCTAATTAAAGCTGAAACTGCGCAGGCTATTCCTATCACATTTTAAGTTTAACCATGACCAATTTGGGTCAAACTCATCATATTGTGCAAACTGCCAACTGGAAAAAAAAATATTGCATTTCTGGTCCTGTATTTATGGAACTAGAACATATGGTGTCATCAATCACAGACAACAATCTGGGAAAAACTATTTAAGCCAATCCATGTAAGGAAAAATACTTGTAAGTTATCCCTGAAACATTTTTCCAGTAGTTAATAGTCATCAAACAATAGAACAGACGGTTTATATGGTTTTAGTCTTTTTACATGTACAAATTGTAACATGATTTTCTTTAAAGTTTTCTTTAAAAGTGCTTTTCAGAAGTGGCAGATGTATCCTTAATAAAACAGTACAATTCCACTTCAGGTTTAATTGGTAAAGAAATAATTTAGAGTCTGAATGGTAGTCTACTTGGTTCCATTAACAATTTAGAACAGGGGTCTGACTTAAATCAAAGCTTATACCACCATCATTTTGTTTTTATCCAGGCCAGGTTGGAATAAAGATGGGATGGAAGGGCCAACAAATTTAATTTAGTTATGCACATTTATCTCTAGGAAAAACATTTTTTATTGAATGAACATTTTAAATATGTGTTACTTCATGCAATTCTGTCTTTAAAAAAAGCAATACCATGACAGAAAATATTAGAATATTAATAAATCATTCTACAATTAAAAACAGTTATCCAACTGACATTTCCTAGCTATAATAATCAGAGGCCCATTTGTACAGGTTGTTATACATTTCATAAATATAACCTTTAATTAGGAAGTCAGGCTATGCAAGCATGTGCTTGCAATTAAAACATCTTTGTATTGCGAAAACAATCATTTACAGATTGGGCATCACACACACCAAATAGGTTTGATACAGGTTTAAAGTATTTCAACAAAAATGAAGTAAGAAGGTCTGACTGTCTGAGTAAGGTATAAACTATGTGAAGGCATGTTTAAACATGAGTAATGCTAATGATAATAATTGCTAATACAAAGTATGAACCTGACTGGAAGATTGGTTCATCAATATTTAATATTGAAAATAAAAATAATAAAAAAAAACAGTTATAATCTTTCATAGAGTTTGTCCTACTATACCTAATTGAAGTTTTACAAGATGAAATGGAGACATACAGTCTTATGTTCGCACAGAATATACCCTCCTACATGTGGTTTACTGTGAACTCCAGACCAGAACTTTTCACAACGTCAATACATCTTTTTTCCATTAGGTCATGAGTGCTATTTCCTCAAAAATGACTTCAAATTACTGTGGCTCGTTGGCATTGTATAGTATACCGGCATGTCAGTTTTCTTTTAAAGCAAACACAACGTGTATGAATGCAGTTTGCAGCATTTTTAACTTACTGGCAACTTAACTGCTAGCATGCATAGTGTACAATGAATGGTAAAGATCAGATGATTAGGAGCTGCAACCTGGTCTCAACAAGTTGGGCACATGCACTAAGGCAGAACACATTCTTCGTGAATTTTCATATCTGCCACCCTAAACTTGCACAAAAAATTGCCACTCTAAATTTCAGACCCAGAGTAAAAGTAATGTTTTTAAAGCAATATCATTTTGTGTTCACACATTGGCAAACAATTTTACTCATTTATTTTGAACAAATAAATATTTTTCACTGATGAACTTTCAGCTGAAAAAAAAAAGAAAATACACAATGGAAACTGAAGGAAAAGAAAGTTCTTTACAGATGCACATACACATATATTTAGCTGAACCTTATTCAAAGGTATGACCAAAGGTATGACCAAAAAATAAAAGAAAAAATTGTTGAACATCTTGTATGTGTACCAGTTTTGGATGACAGCTTTTTATAATCCAGGACAGTAATCAGTAAGACAGTTTAAAGTATTTTTATCCTGGTCACCAGCACGTGACCCAAAGTGGCAAAAGTTTTCAACAGGGTTCAAACTGTAAAGCTTTTCTCAATTAAAGTGCATTAGGACCTGGCGGATTCTTACTAGATATGGACCAGGCAAATTATCTTATTGTCGGGGGTTTTCATGAACAATACAATGATTTTTGCTACGAGGTTTGACCACTAACATCAGTAAACAGGTGGTCAGCAAGCAATTTGTTTTTATATTATTAAACAATCTGTTAATGTGTATCTTACACGTTTAGTAAATGTATCTCTTCTGTTTGTGTGCAATATCTTCTTTCTCCAGCAGGTGGAAGTGCACTCTTGTGCTATTGGTTTTAAGGACCCCCTATTGTATCAGTATAAAAATACGTACAGATTTTCGGTAATAAAAATAAAACTATAATTTATGAATGTTGTTTGCAATATTTCTGACGTACAATTCATAAATTACTGTAACCGTTTTGTTTTTTTTGTTTTGTTTTTTTTGGTTTGGTTTTTTTGCAGCATGAAACATGATGGAAATTATATGTTTGCTCTTAGTTATAATACGGTAAATGGGCGTGTCCTGCTGGTCCACCTGCCTGTCTGGTTTAAAACAGATCAGGAAGCGCAATGAGTTGTCTGCTGCTGCATTTGAATTAACTAAGCTCTGTCCCCAAACATAGGTAGTTTCTTTCAACTGTAACACCAGCAGTAACAGTCACAGCTGTAAAACCAACAAGAGCTATTTTAAGGGACAAACACCTGGAGCTCTCCAGGGTCTCTAGCAAGGTGTAGCAGCCAGATTTAAAATTTTATGTTTTTGTTTTATTACTCGTTTTGTTTATTTATTTTAAATCCAGATGGATAAAATAAACATGGTTTCTTTCTTTATGCTGATGTTAAATGTTTTATGTTTACTACTAGAGTAAACTATTGATTTGCAACAAGTACTTATCGTTTAATGTGCTCTATACAGTGTTTGAAGGATGGTCATTCTGTGATGACACATATTGCAATAGTATCCAAATCCACAACGCAACGTCATTATTATTTTTGAACGAGTTGAGTTTTTTTATCATTATTATTTTTTGAAAAAGTTGATATTTTTTTGTCAACAATGGAAGATAACGTTTTACCAGATTTTAAGGACATCGAGACAAAGCTGGGGCGCAAAGTTCCTGAAAGTCTTGTAAGATCATTCAAAGAAGAGCGTCGGGAGACAAGGGACGAAATACCTGCTTTATCAACTACCTTCGTTAACGTGTCTGAATCGAGTGCATTGAAAAGCCTGGAGACCAAGATGCAAGTTTTAAAACAAGAGATGGTAAGTAATAATTCTTCTTCATGTGCTGAACTCGCTGCTTGGCAAAATTCAGCAACTTACAGTAGCAGAAAGTTTGTCCTCATTTTGTCCTGCACTTTGAACAGACTGCCATAAAATACAATTACATGTGTCAATCAGTATTTACATTTAGCAAAAGAGTATACCAAACAGTTTTATTGAGTTTGTTACAGTAATATAATGTCAGTGGTGTCGCAGCCTAACAGTACCATATATCTTGTTCAATGGCTGTGCTACTGTGGTCTAGTTTTGGTATTACGTTGTTATTTTAGTATTGTCTGAACAGTTAGAATAAGTCGCAACAATGTTATAATGTTCAAGTAATCAGAATACAATAGTGTCTGGGTTGACAGATGTACACATTATCTAGGTGGGGATAGTTGTGTATAAAAATGCAAATGTCCTAAACACTTAACTCGCTCAGATATGAGATGAAGGACTGCTTATATTCACCAGTAAGAGAAAGTTAACACAAACATATAAAAACTGTGATACATCAACAAGAACAGTAAACATGTTTCAAGGTTCGATTTCAGCATTTTCCGTTTGCATTGTAGTCAATTAAAAGTGTATTGACCTATGACATCATTGACAGATTATGTAAGTGTTATGCGAGACCTGATTAAACAAGGTAACCCAAGCTGACTCAATATGTGAGGATTGCATTTACAGAACCTTGCAATTTAAAGCGATGCCACTAGTATATTGTGTATCTGTTAAAAATTAAAGGTCTAAAAAGGAGACATTTAAGTTTCAGTTTTTTTCAAAATTGTATGCTGTATTTCTTTTTTTTAATAGAAATTTAGAAATTGATTGTCCAAGCTGGTCTGTTCATTTGAATCAAAACGTTGGCTTAGGAGCAATTCACTTACAGTATTTGAGGGTGTTGGGTTACTCAGTGTGTTGGCAATGGCATTCTGTATGGTGTTTTTCACTGTTCAGTTACTGATTTGATTCCTGCTGTAAGGTGTACTCATTTGAAATAATTTCTTGCGTAGTACATTTTATAAAAGCAATATAAAGTACAGTATACAGTAAGTAAGCTTGGAAAATAGCAGACACATATGGTCAAGAGATGTAAACAGTAAATGCCCAAGTATGGGAAACGTTTTTGTAAAGGTAGCCCAATTCCAGTGACTACCACATTTCTTCGAGACTGTGTGAAAAATGGAAGTAATGTATGGGTTTAGTTTACAATAGGTTTTGCATGTCTTCTCATTAATTATACATCAGTCATTTTTGATGCAGACACCTGCAAACATAACTTTTTTTTTTATATGTCTCCTCATTATTAAGATCTAGTATCTGTTTTTGAAAAAATGTATATGCTCCTGCCAAAGAAACTCAACTGCCCTAACAATAAGATAAAAGCAGGAATAATGTGAAAGCAACCTTTTACTAAATTCTAATGATACAGTGCCTCTGGGAATTTTGATAATGTATTTTCAAGGACTGAAAACTTGAGCTGATGCATATGCACTGCCACAATATTGATAATTCATTGTGGGCACCTGGAAGACTCATTCTGTACTTGTCAACCCATATCATTTATAATATTGAAAATTCAACTTTTAGGTCTCCCCTTCCAGTGTGCAGTGCCACCCCTAGTGCTTGTGTGTTCATTTTATTCCACCATAATAATTTGTCTAAGTCAAACACCATCGATAATGCATTTCCTGAACTGAAACCTGAAATGCTTTCCTTGAAGGGATTACACAAATGTAGTAGTGAAATAGACAAAACATATACAGTGAGAGGGCTGATAGTAGGTGTTCAGTTGCCAGGTGTGACAGCACCTGTCAGATTAAAGAATGCACGCTTATCTTGCTAAAAACAAACTAAAGACGTTGCAAAACTCCTGTTGAGACACTGGCAGCTATTTGTCATGATTTTTCCATTATAGTAAGTGTAATAAGATCTGGGCAATTTGTTCAGTTTACCAAAGGTATTGTTAAAACTCGCCTTTTTTTTCATTGTCATGCATAACCTATTCCAGTATAACTTTATATCCATAAAGTCTGTTTAGTATATGCTGTCCTAGTGCTACAGTAATATCAAAGCCTGAACGCTACTTGGTCGATTTTGTAAAGACTGAGGCGGATGTTGTTTGACTCCCATCCTTTTTTGATTTTGTGTCTTAAAGACTCCATTTAAATTGTTGTTTAGAAACTTTGAAAGGCTGTGGATTTTCTTGTTTAATGTGTCAGACCCATTCCTTTGTCTCATTACAACATTGTCGCCTAGGGCTGTTCCCAAAGTTAGTTTCTTTCTGTTGCAGCTTGTTCAGAATGTCAGTGCATTACCCCTATTTAACCTAAGCCATACTGTAGGTTAACAGTCAAATTAGAACAGCTTTTTGAATTCTATAACTTGCCTAAGAACAACAGAACAAACAAAAACTGTTAATGGCCTTTGGGCCTGCTTACTGTATACTCTGTTGTTAGTTCTACACAACATATTGCTGCCATGGAATCCACTAAAGTATTTTCACTGTCTCAGACCCAGGAAAGAGATGTCATGAATAATATGTTGCCAACATACTGTATAGCATAAGTTAACACGCGTGTCTGGATTTATGTCTCTGTTACATCCTTGTTACTGTTTGGGCCTTCAAACAAGAATGAATAAAGGCTATTTATTAGAATGTATTCAGTTTGTCTGAGAACAGTGACAAGAATGGATATATTGTGAAATGCAGCAGTGATCAGATTTAACACGTGCAAATACTGACTTGGACTACATTCATAAGAGAACACTGGACACATTATGAGCTGAACTGGCATATCATGATCAAGTAGAAGTAGGGGTCTGTGTCACTAAGCCAGGACATTGTATTGAGCACATCACCCACCATTTCCCTTCTGCTTTTTGACACCAGCAGCTGTTTTCTGCCACTGGCCATTTGTTTAAATGTTGTCCATGTATTGAAAAGTCAGCTCTGTTGGGGATGTTACTGTGTGTGTTAACAGAATGTCAAAACGTGAGTAGGACAACCACAAATTCCTGGTTGAGTCAACAGGAAGACATCTAACACGCAGTGGCATGCTGGTTGTATTTAGCAAATAGTTAATGTCAGACCTACATTTAGAATATATTGCATATTGGAGCCAAAAGAATAAAAGATTATTTCAATTTATTTAGGATCAAAAGTGAAATTGTCACAGGTGGTGCAAAGTTATTCTGAAGCCACACATGGGTATATAGTAACCCATATCGCTTCCCTCAGTGTTCCCTCCAAAAATGCTTAACTTGTATGAAATGTAATAACTATCCTTCCTCAGTGGTCTGCTCTGAAGATTATTTGTTAAATTACTCAATGAATTTTTGTAACATAATTTATTGCTGGATTTTATTGCAGTCAATGTGATGGAGCTCAACAGTGTCAGATCTAAATACTGCTATCATTTAAAATTAATTAAAATATTCCCTTTTAGGGGGTCCCTGAGTGGCTCACCTGGCAAAAGCATGGCCACGTGGTTTGCACAGTGATTATTACAGCCAGGGGCGCACAGGTTTGTGTCCTGGCGGTGCAAAGTCACCCGAGGGAGTGCCACATTAGCCTTGGCACTCCTGTGTGTTAGGGAGACAAAACCTGAGGGGACTGTTTCTCCTCATCATTCTACAGCAGACCCTACCGGCCAGATACCTGGTGAGCAGTCTTTAGCAAAATTATTGTATCATAATCTGTGGGATAAATGGAGATGCCAGATTTAATATTTTATATGAGAATTCATAAATATATTGTAAGAAAGTTACTGCTGCTGCTGCTGCTACCCTGGACACCTTTTGAAATGAACCTTTTGAGATAATTTTTCATCGCAATTGGGTTTTCCTGGTAAAAGATTTTACAAATAAACCTGTACGAGATTTTTAATAACTGCAAAGCAGATAAGACCTCTATCCTGACACAGTAACTACTGCAGTAAGATGGTTGAAACAGCCATGCTTAGTTTGAGTGCTGGCCTCGTGGGAAAAGAACTCCCTGCTGTGTCATGAAGACCACTTCAACACAGGTGGTATTCCTTAGATGTCCCATTCAAGTAACGAGAAAACCCAACCTCGTGTAGGCTCTGATATTTAAAGAGATCAAAACTCAGAGTGGTACAGCTGCAGGCTAAAAGACCTTCCCTCCCCCAAAACAATTCAGAAACATTTGTGTCCCCCATGCCACAGACTCGCAGAAGTGGATTAAAATCAGCCAATACAGTAGCACGGTCTCCAGTAGCTGTGAACTATTAACACACACACAAATATAATATCTGTACTGTATAAGAGAAGTTTAAAAGTCACATTTTCTTTGTAAGCAATTTTAAAAATGCATATGATTATAAGAATTGTATTGTATCCTAAAGTGTTTTCAGAGTAAGATACAATAATTACAAACCAAGGGATTTTAATGACTGAAAATTGCTATAACCTGCAAGGTTAATAGTGCAACTTTTAATATATGCAGTGCTTTGATTTTGACGAGTGCATCATGTACAACGAATTGAAAACGTACATCTGGAGTTAAACATATGATTAATCTGCAATAAAATCTAATTACCGGCAACTGCATCTGGTTTTAGACTGACAAGTATTTGGGCACATGCTAACTAAGATGAAATATCTCAAATCTGACTGACTGCCATTCTTGTATTTCATTCGTTGAACTCTTAACAAAAGAGCCTGGAGGATTACTCACAAGGGGCCTGTGTAAATGTATTATTTATTTTTAGAACGGGGTACCCTTCCGCCCCTGTGCAATTTATTATTATTATTATTATTTGTTCATTTTTAGCAGACACCTTTATCCAAGGCGACTTACAGAGACTAGGGTGTGTGAACTATGCATCAGCTGCAGAGTCGCTTACAAGTGCGTCTCACCTGAAAGACGGAGCACAAGGAGGTTAAGTGACTTGCTCAGGATCACACAATGAGTCAGTGGCTGAGGTGGGATTTGAACCCGGGACCTCCTGGTTACAAGCCCTTTTCTTTACCCACTGGACCACACAGCCTCCTGTTATTTTGTATTTGTTGTTGTTGTTGTATTATTATTATTGTTGTTGTTGTTGTTGTTGTTTTTATTTATTTATAAATGTGACGGCAGAGCCGTATATTTTGTTATTATTTTGCAGCGTGGATGGGAAGCCCCATCCACAGTAAAAACCTTGTGCAGAAGGTGACCATCTCCCAAGTTAATTAATTGTTTAATTGTTGCTAATCGGGAGGTGGTCACCTGTATATAAGCCTGCAGCTCTCTGCACTCAAGAGGGTGTTCGAGAGGAGGACTGAGAGCGGAGGAGACGACAGAAACGAAACAAAACTTAAAATAAAACAAAACAATAGGAGCCCTTTTCATGTGCAGGGCTCCTTGCCCTGCCACAGGGCCATATTAACTTTTTTGAAAAAGAAGAACATTTTTTTTATTGAAAGGTTTATTTAATAATGCACAATGCATCTTATTTGTTTCTTGCTAGTTCTGTAACATAAGCAGTTTTTTATTATTTTTTTTATTGTATATATACACTACCGGTCAAAAGTTTTAGAACACCTCCATTTTTCCAGTTTTTATTGAAATTTACGCAGTTTAATGTCTCAATGTACTCTGAAATTAAAGCATAGAACAAATAAACAATTGGAGATAAAAAAGAAATCATGGAACCAGTGTTAAGCTGTGCTTGAAGCTGTTGTCCTGTGAGCCGCCTATCATGCAAGCTGTTGACTCTCAGAAACTTGTCTTCTGATTCTGTTGTGGCTTTGGGTCTGCCAGACCTCTTCCTGTCAGTTTCCTCCAGTTTCCAAGTGCCTTTTGATGGTGTAGGAAACTGTACTCACTGACACCTTGGCTTTCTTTGCAATTTCTCTAAAGGAAAGACCTACACTTTTAAGGGTTATAATGGTCTGTCTGTCTTCCTATGTTAATTGCCTTTTTATGCCCATTATGAGAGCAATATACTACTTCCTGCAGTACAATACTGTCCAAATAATGCTTAAGAGGGTGTAGTAACACAGTCTGTTCCAACACTGCTTTTATACAGACAGAGGGTTTGTAAGTAATCAACAAAAGTTGGGACACCTGTAGGAATTGTTAGCATCAACTTTCAAGGCTTAATTTACTTCTATTGCTGCAGAACAGCTGTAAGTTGTTAACCCATCACTTGTTCCCTGAAAAAGGCCTTTTTGTATAACTCTGAAATGTACATTATTTTTCAGTTTCTGGTAACCTAAACTTTTTTTTTTAACCTCTGGCAGTTTACTGCTTACCTTTGTACCATTTCAGGTTATTCACTGGACTTGAACTGCTTAAATTTCAATAAAAACTGGAAAAATGGGGGTGTTCTAAAACTTTTGACCGGTAGTGTATATATGATCAAAATTACGAGGTGTGAGCAGAACAGGGCAATAATTCCTACCCCCTATTAATGGTGGTAACATCTTGCATTCTAAAGAATTAATTGGTTTCCTAGACCCTGATTAGCAGGGTCTTCCACAACTTTACCTTAAGTAAGAGAGACAGGATCTGTGAAACCAGTATATGGACTGTCACCATGTGTAATTGAACCACCTCTGGCAAGAGCATTCCCTTTTGTTTGTGATCTAATGCACTAGGAATGTGTCTGTGCTCACAATCTTGTCTCGCATTTGCCAGTGTCAAGACTCTTTTATGAAAGCAGCCAGTTTGCCCATGTAAATTGATATTTACATCACTGTTCGTTTTACAAAGACGGCTGGAGTGGAGCCAAAATGTTTTTTTCCCCTTTAATTTCAGGGTTTTAATGCCCAAAGGAGATATAAAATGATAATAATGATTTAACTGAAAACAGTTTTTTTTTTTAATGCTTAATTTATTTTGTGTGACGAGGTTTAAAAACAGGCAAAGCGTAACAGTCCTGACAGGGAGTCATGCAGCACAGGTGATGGAGTCAAGACAAAAAGACAGTCATGTACCTGCTCTTGTTTAGTCATCTTTATTTTTAATTGTTTTCAGTACTAACTGGATGATGTACCATACTGAGGATAACCTTAGAAATATTAAGAATTAAATATTGAAGTTTTGGGCCTTGCTGACTTTGTGTCTTTTCTCATTCAAATGACAGGCTCATCTCAGGGCGATAGACATCAAGCTGATGCACCAGTTGCTCTCAATTAATGAAGGCATTGAGTCAATCAAGTGGATGATGGAGGAGAAGGGTGCCATAGCAAGCAGAGAGAGCAGTTTAGCCGGCAGTCTGTACAGTCTGTCAGAGAGCCAGGACACGTCCCTCCGAGGGAGCTGCAACAGCTTACAGGACGGCAGCGACGGACTCGATGGCATCTCAGTTGGCAGCTATCTTGACACATTGGAGGACGACATTCCAGGCCACACTTCCCCATCAGACCTAGATCACTTCTCAGAAGGACCAATAATAGATTCACTTGATAGGCCTTCTTTGTATAAAGACACTAAAATCGATTCTGATGAGTACTACTGTTTTGGGATGTGAACGAGTTTAAATAAAGAGTAACAAACTTATGCTAACTCTCATCTAATACTGTTTGTTAATGTTTACTGCTCTTGCTGCTCATTTTGTTTATTTACGGTATGTAACAGGGACCAGCCTTTATATGTATATGATGTATTATACAAAGACGAGCCATTGACCTGTTTTGTTTAATTCCTTTTAAGTCCTCTTCGTCCAGCTAATTTAGCTGATGTGTGGGTGTTTTTCCATTTGCAATGTTGGTTTCAAAGTGCAGTTGTGAAGGAAACCAATGTTTATGCCAACATACTCTACTCCATTTTAAAACATAATATGTGACTTTCAGAAAGTCTGTTTCACTGCATTGTTCTTTTCAATTTAACAGTGTATTTGTGGTCAGTCATGGTTTCAAAGCATGTTAGCCAGTAGGGGAAGCTGCTGATTAGTTAATGGCAGAAACTGAGGCCTCAAAGGGTTGGGGGCAAATACACACTGAATGCGAAATAGGCAAGGAAGTGCAGGTCCTCCCAGATATCATGTTTTAAATAAAATGCATACTTGATATTCTTCCGAAAACTGAACATTTTAGCACATGTAGCAAATGTGAATATTGCAAACATTTACAGATGTGCTAGACTGTTTGCCAACTTGAAAAGGAACGGAAATAAACATTTGCAAGTGGATATTGTCATTCAGATTGGTTGTCTGTCATTATGAATACTGATTATCATATTTCTTTTTTAAATTCTGGGAAACTAAGTGGGGAGCAGAGTGCAAAAATGCAATCTTTGAATTATACTTAGGGCTTCTGATTTTCAGTTTTAACCGATAAAAAAACGATAAAACAAAAAAAAAATTGTGTATAGCCAATAAACACCGGTAAACACCAGAAAAACAGTGGAAATGGTTACTCGATTCACGTTGACCACCATTAAAAAATAAAACCTACTCCAAAAAAAAAAATAATAATAATACATTTCCCAGGGCACTGGGGCAATGTCCCACCTTCCTGACTTGTATCAATCATTGATTCGCTCTGAATACATTAAACCCGCCCCAACTACTGAGTGGCAGCACATTCCTACATTTCTATTGGAGACTCCGCTTGCGAGATTTAAAACGAGATTACAATTAGGAATGGAGGCTTGTCGTGGGGTTGTGGAGAAATGTAAAAAAATGCCTACACAGAAAACCCCAGAAGAATGTGCCCGTGACCATAAGGATTTCGTTGTGGAAGACAGCAAAGGAAAGAAGGTATAACTTAAGTGTGCAAGTACTGTCGAGTTACCACTATATATATATATATTGACAGAAAAAAACGGCAAAGATTTTGGAAAGTAACCAAAAACAATAACTTCATACAGTATATAAAAAGGGAAAGCCACAAAAAAATGATTTACATAAAACTCAAAAATAGCTAAAAATAAGCACCGAAACATGAAATTAATAAAAAACGAAAAACAGAAGCTCTAATTATACTGTAGGTTTATTTTTGTTTATCCAATATTTGTATTTATTGTTTTGATTTATTATATAATAGCTTGTAATGTTTGTTTGTTTGTTTTTTTAATAAACACCACGCCTTTTGTAAACAATAAATAATATATTCATTGGCGATTTTTGTAAAATAACTTTTTTGGCTACATTTAAAACATTTTTGAAAAAAATATGTATATTAGACACGATTGTGTAAAAAAAAAGACAGACAAACAGACAGACAGATTAACAACAGATGACAGATTAACACATCTGTCTATTACTGTTCAATGAAAAATGGGTTATTCATAAAATCTAAAATTAAACAAATACTTAGTTTCCAGCAGGCAAGACAGGATGCTAACCTGGTAAGAAATTAGATTTTAAAATATTGGTTATAACTCCAATAACAGATCTGCACTTAAACCAGTGGAAGTTAATTAGAAAGTAAAGCAAATGGAAAGTACTGGTTCTTTACATCTGTCTACATTAAAGGGTTCTTCTTATGAATAAAAGCTTTGAGTAAGGTGCAAAACACTTTAATCTACAGATTTTAATATCCACATTCTAGGCATCAGACAGGGTTCAGAAAGACCATCAGCTCTACTGGAGAGACCATTCTGTTTTCAGGTGGAGACGATGACCAACACAGGGCTGGAGTCGCTCTAATCTTGAAGAACGGAGTTGAGAAAACCTTGCTTGACTGGAAACCTGTGAATGAACGGCTAATGAAGGCTCCAGAGCAGGCAAACTAAACTCGCTATACTACAGTGCTACGCTCCCACTAATGATGCTGATAAAGAGGGCAAAGACGCTTTTTATAAGGCTATGCAAGCGGAGGTTGAGACAGTACCTGCCCATGACTTACTGGTGATCATGGGAGACCTCAACGCCATGGTTGGCAAGGACAACAGCGACAGGGAGAGAAGCATGGGATAGCATGGATGTGGTGTTATCAATGAAAATTGAGTGATTTTTGTGGGATCAACAAATTGATCATAGGCGGCACACTTTTCCAAAACAAGAAAATTCACAAGCATACTTGGGTGTCCCCCAATGGAAGAGACCAGAGCCAGACTGACCATATTGTTGTAAATGGAAAATGGCGCAGATCACTATTGGATGTAAGAACCATGCGTGGTGCCGACGTTGGCAGTAACCACCATCTTGTTATAGCCAGCCTGAAGCTGAAATTGAAGAAAACTGGGGCAAACATACACCATCACCAGAAGAACTACAATGTTTCTCTACTCAAGAATGAATGCAAAAGGAACACTTACTCCATTGAGGTCAGAAATAAATTTCAAGCCCTTCAGAACGAAGCGTCCCCCGCAGACGATGATCATGTCAATGTCAAATGGAATCCGATTAAGACTTAATATTACCAGAGCAGTGAAAAGGTCTTAGGCTTCAAGAAAAGAGAACATAAAAGAGTGGATCAGTGCTGCAAAGTGGGCTCTTATCCAGCAAAGAAAGAACATCAAGTACAAAATCAACCAGACCAGTTCAGAACGTCAGAAAGATAGACTTCGGATACAGTACACTGAAACAAACAAGCTGGTGAAGAAGTCAGCAAGAAGGGACAAACGGCCATACATTGAAAACATGGCAGCAAAGGCAGAGGCAGCAGCAAGTAGGAATGAACTGAGAACTGTATACAACATTACCCAGCAGATCTGCGGACAGACCTGCACCCCGGTCCTAGATAAAAATGGGAAGCTGCTCACGACAGAGGAGGAGCAAGACAGACGATGGGGGGAACACTTCAGAGAGGTGCTGAACAGACCAGAACCACTACAACCTGCAGATATCACACCAACTGAGGAAGATCTTGAAATGAATATTGAGCCACGAAGCAAAGAAGAAACTAATGCAGCAATCTTTAGCCTAAAGAACAACAAGGCCCCAGGTATGGATCAACTGAATGCCAGACTCTTCAAGGCAGACCTGGACACAGCAATAGAAGCAGTACTGTACTGTTAAAATGTTACCCTGCTACTGTACTGTTAACACGCTGGTTAGTTTTTACAGTACTTATTATTTTGTTCTCAAGTGCTTGCGAACAAATAATAAAAATGATTAACATAATGAGTCAATTTCAATCAATCAGTAGAAAACTGATATCGATTTACTTCAAAAAACAACAAAGCCAGAGTCATCTTGCTTCCCCACTTGTTCAGTTAATTTTGGTATCTACTGAAATACTGTATGAAGCCTGAATTAATTTGAAGCAGTAAAGATCTTGCATGGAGACATGTAATTTTACCTCCTACTCCCAGATTCATTGGGTATGTTAGAAATGTGAGTCCAGATATGTAAATATAATCACAATTTAATTGAATGTCATGCAGCCTACAAATGTTAGCTGCATACTGTAACATTAAATACAGAAAACACACTTATTGTAAACCTCTTCACACATTTCTATTACAATATTAAATAATTGACAGTATGACTGACTGTACCAGGGAATTAATGGCGTTTCAAGTTTATAATGACAGAAACAGTGAATGTTCCTACAGAGCTGCACAGAGATACTGCCCAGTGCCAAAAAATTAATGCTGAGTAACAATCGCATTCCTAAATCCAAGCGGTCAGGGCTCCCAGACAGTGATGACACTGTTTGCTATAGAGTCAGGGCCTCTTGCTTATCATGTTGTTCACTTTTAGAACTAATGGTTCATGAACCTTCCTTTTCAATAAGTTGCCAAGAATCCATGTTTTCTGCTTCAGATAGTTTTAAAGTTATCCCACATTAAATACATTATTCCAACCAAACATATCATTTTCTAAGATAATCCAACATTTGTGGTTGAAAAAGAGTAATCTAAAGGCTATACCAACCACACATACATTTACTCAAATACAGTACACACAAACAAACCAAACCACACTTGAATGCACTTGAATGTTTGTTCCAATCCCTTTTCACAACACCTCCTTGTGGTGCATGATTTGGTAGTTGTGTTCTAATGTAAAATCTATCCTACCAACTGATATTTTATTCAAAACAGATGTCACACAATAAAATATCTGCTAAACATAACGAGAATCCTGCTAACTAAACATTTCTGTCCTGTAGATTTGCAAAATGTAAATTCCAGTCAACCTAATTGATCTTAATAAGTTGTATATACTATATTGGTTTGCCCAGATATAGATTCTAGGCAACACCCATATTTCAGTTAAGGGACTGCTTAGGAGAGGTGGGATGCAGCAGAGAACCAGTCTTCTGTAAATCCTTTAAGTGGGTTATTGTTTCCATTTGCTGAGGTATTATTTCCGTTAAAACATTTCAGTTTTTAATGGAAATTCCCTACTTCGGAGAAAACCAATTCCAATTTTGTATCTCTTTTGCTCACAGACAATGCATTCTCATTCAAGTGTTTAGATTGTTAAACTTTGCACATTACATTTTTTTTTAAATGTCCAATATTATTGGCTCTATGTTAGCTGCCCCAATGGAATACTTGTGTCTTTATTTACTGACTCAATATTTTGGAATAAAAATATGTATTGAAAACCATTATCTTTAGATAAGCCATATGTATGATAGAGACAGGAAAGTGCAGTGATGCATAAGAACATAAGAAAGTTTACAAACGAGAGGAGGCCATTCAGCCCATCTTGCTCATTTGGTTGTTAGTAGCTTATTGATCCCAGAATCTCATCAAGCAGCTTCTTGAAGGATCCCAGGATGTCGGCTTCAACAACATTACCAGGGAGTTGGTTCTAGACCCTCGCAATTCTCTGTTTTCTTCAATAAATGGACTCTCACTACTGACTTGATTGTATTGCCATGATTTACTTGTTTATAAAAAATTATAATATAGAAACAGTAAGATAATGGTGCAAGGTTTTCATGCTCATTATAATCACAAGGATTTGGATTTGGAGACATTTATTTGAGAACTTAATCTATAGATCCAGTAACACAAATAATATACATATACCAAAAAGACACATATATGTTGACCATTGATTGCATTGAATTACTGCACATATTACTTTAACTAGTGATTCTCAGCATTAGGAAAGATTACTTTTATAGAACCACACAAACCATGGTTCACCATTTCAGCAACCCTTGTGGAAACTGTTTCCCATCGGTACCAGCTGAGATGTCCTTTAGACTTTTTGCATTTTTGTTCAATTCATCCTGTCAGATGGGATCATATCATTGCAGGGCTGCTGTCCAAATACCTCTGCTTCAGTCCTATCATATTCTCTAAATATCCTTTCTGGAAGATAAAAGAGAAAGAACATACCAAGTAAACAGGGAGAATGTTCTTAATGAATGATATTGGATATGAAAAGAACCAGGCTGTGCACCTGAAGGGATAGTGGAATTTACATCACACAGAAACAGTTGCTGGAGCTCGCAGGCAACCAACAATGAATTATTCATTCAATAATGCCTCAATTATTTCTCTCAGGGAAAATAATTTCACTGGCCTATAATAATAATAAAAAAAGCTTTCAGTTAGATTCTCTAACAAATTAGACACATTGTTGGGCTGGTGCCATTGACTTGGAAACCAATACTATGCTTTGTATGTAGTGTCACTATGCAACTAGGAGTGGGTACACACACTTCTGAATGGTTGAGAATAGAAGGGAATACTATCAACAAGAGTTTTTAAAGGTGGAAAGCATTTGAGCTGGGGTTCTGCATGTATTATTATTATTATTATTTATTTCTTAGCAGACGCCCTTATCCAGGGTGACTTACAATCGTAGGCAAAAACATTTCAAGCGTTACAATACAAGTAATACAATAAGAGCAAGAAATACAATAACTTTTGTTCAAGTAAAGTACAAGTTTGACAAACCACAATTCAATAATACAGCAGGTAATAGTGATAGTTACATCAGGATATGATTAAATAGTGATAGTTACATCAGGATGTGATTAAATACAAAGTACTACAGGTTAAAAACTTGGCAGATTACAGTATTCTGAAGTACAGGATTAAATGCAGTAAAATAGGGGCTGATAAGAGCAAAATAAAGCACATTTACATGAAGGGTGATAGTGTCCCAGGATATAAACAGAGGAGTTCTACAGGTGCTCTTTGAAGAGGTGAGTCTTAAGGAGGCGCCGGAATGTGGTCAGGGACTGGGCAGTCCTGTATAGGCAGTATATTTAAGAGTGTAATATATTGCACCCACACCAGAACCAGGCAGACATAGACATGTTGCACCCCCAGAGCCAGACTGCCAGTGTATAGCGATCTGGGGGTGCAGATCTGTCTGTTCCTGGTCTAGGTGCAATATATCACTAAGATTAAACTGTATCAATGCATCAATGAAAAATAGCATTTTTCACATACATCACACCATGGGGAAAAAATACATTATTACTGAGACATTACCAGTACAAAAGACAATTTTTGTAAGATAGAAAAAAAATGTAGCTACTCAAAAAAGGCTATTTGTACACTTTCATGGGTGAATACAGAAGTTGTGTCTGGTCAGGTGCATTGTGGGCTCTGTAGTTTCTTAGTAAGTGCTTGTATAGCAGTTGTGGCACACAAGTATGTAAAGAAAAATAAATCAACAGCCAGTCTTTGCACAAAAAAATCTAGGTTGTTTAATAATGAACCGGAATATCAGTATGGAATTGAAAAATGACACAAAAATAAATTGGGGATAAAATGATACAGACCTCACTTCTGCTCAATGTTAGTTTATAGTTTCTGGATTTTCTAAACGTTTATTACTCGTAAACTAAACGGAGGCATTTACCGGTTTAAAGGTAACACACTGGATAGGTTGCAGAGGCCCTGTGAAGTGATGCCCTTGGATTACTTTATGTGTGGCCACCGGAAGTCAGTTATGCACACTAAAAAAAACCAAGAACACTGACAGATTCTATGAAAAAATGTAAACAGAATGTGCAACCAGTACACACAACATACTTGACAGTTTCCAAGCTAACTGGAATCAAAGAATCAGGTGTCGGACCAGTGGGCGAGTTCAGTTCAAATGTCATATTGTTTTTTTCATAAGGTGCGTTCTTTACCTTGTATATATTAAATAGATTAAAAACAGCTATTTACAAGTATTGTTCTACTTGATTTGACAACAAACCACAAATAATCTACTATAACTACTACAGATGTTATAATAGGACTTTGACAGAACCCTTTCTTGCAGTATAAACACATGTTAGTTGCCTCACCAGGCATCTGAAATGCATACTTAAAGAGCTTATATTTCATGTAACATGAAACTTTTTTTTTCCAGCCCCAACACAGTATATTGTCAGTGTCTTGATTAGAGTCAGCTTTTACAGCTTCTGTCTCTTCTAAGGCCTACACTTAGTTAAAAACTAGGTATGTATGTTTCCTATGATGCTTGACAACTTTAAAACTTTTTTATTTTACACATGTGATTACTTAATTAACAATGATTACTCACTGTGAAAATGTGACTGTTGATTATACATAGGGCTTCTGATTTTTGGTTTTAACCAATAAAACCCGATAAAACACCCCTGATACAAAAAAATAAACAAATTGGTGGATAGCCAATAAACACCAGAAAACATTGTAAAAACTGTGGAAATGGTTGATCTGTTCACGTTGACTTTACCCTTTTCACATTAAAACAAATAAAACCTACTACAAAAATAATAATAAATACATTTCCCAGTGCTGCTGGGCAATGTCCTGCCTTCCTGACTTGTATCAATCATTGATTAGTTCTGAATACTTTAAACCTGCCCCAACTACTGAGAGACAGCACAGTCCTACATTTCTATTGGAGACTTTGCTTGCGAGATTTAAAATGAGATTACAATCAGGATGAAGGCTTGGTAGCAGGATTTAAAGCTGTATTACAGTTAAGATACAGAGGATTTAAAAACAGAATTAGGGCGAAATGTACAAAAATGCCTAAACACAAAACCCCCAGAAGAATGTGCTCTTGACCATAGGGATTTCGTTGTGGAAGACAGCAAAGGAAAGAAGGTACAGCTTAAGTCTGAAGTACTGTCGAGTTACTATAACATATTTTGACACACACAAAAAAAAAAAAAACGCTCAAGCATTTTGGAGAGTAACCAAAAACACAAATGTCATACAGTATATCAATGGTCCAACATCAGATAGGACTCAAGCACTTTTTATGAAAAGCCTCTGGTCCTCAAGAAACTAATAAAATGACTTGTATGGCATCAACAGAAGAATTGCATGCCTTTTATGCATAGACCAACCATACAGAATTATTAAGCTGCTTACAAAATCACCTTCATTGGATCTTAATTGGGATTTTTTGATTTGCAGTAATTTTTGTAGATTTTAAGTACAGATTAACCCGTTTTATATTATCTCGCTTAATATCATGCCCCATTTATTATCACGATTTTTCAAAAACCATTCACCACACACCATATTTCTTTGAGAAATTACCTCTCTTAATAACATCTCACAAGCCTACTTATTGTCACATTTAGTGCAGCCTGTCAAATGCTGCATGGCTGGGCTTTACTAAGTAACCACAGGATAGAATTAATTTCCAACCCCACTAACAACCAATAATCATCTTGTCTGATAAACTGACATTTTGTGTAGCCTGTCAAATTATTATTATTATTATTTATTTCTTAGCCGACGCCCTTATCCAGGGCGACTTACAATTGTTACAAGATATCACATTATTTTTACATACAATTACCCATTTATAGAGTTGGGTTTTTACTGAAGCAATGTAGGTAAAGTAGCTGGCTCAAGGGTACAGCAGCAGTGTCCCCCCACCTGGGATTGAACCCACGACCCTCCGGTCAAGAGTCCAGAGCCCCAACCACTACTCCACACTGCTGCCTCAAATGCTGCGTGGGCGGTCTTAACGGTATACAGTTCAGTTTGAAAACACCAACGTCACCATTTCTTTTTAACAGTCAGTCTTGTTCACAAAAAAGCACCTAATTGATAGCTCTCATCAGGACATTATTTAACTACTTTTGAGAGGATTGCTTTAGCATGCAAATGGCCGAAGGACGAAGTGGCCCTGCACTTGGTTACCCTTTTAACCGAGAAAGCAAGAGTATCATATGTTACAATGGACATAAATGATGCTCAGAACTATGATAAGGTTAAAACCACTATTCTGCTGAAATTTGAAATTCAAGCAGAAACCTACAGTTTGCAATTTAGAGCAACTACTCTTCGGGAAAAGGAGACACCAAGAGAGTTACAAGTACGGCTTACAGACTTATATGAAAAGTGGATGTGCCCGAAGGAGAGCACGAAAGAGGAAGCCGTCGCTATGAAGGTGATGAATATGGGGCATGCAGTACCATGGTCAGGTCACTTGGGACAAAATAAGACATTATCTAGAATTGCTAATAGGTTTTATTGGCCCAGAATGTATCAGGATGTGATAAAGTTTTGTCAGTCATGCCCTGAATGTCAGCTAACAGCCCCAGGGAAGAAAAGGGATAGGGCACCTCTTGTGAATTTGCCTATTGTGGATGTTCCTTTTACCAGGGTGGCCATGGATATTGTAAGCCCATTAGAGAGAAGTAGTGCAGGTAATCACTATATATTAGTATTTTTTGATTAAGCTACAAGGTACCCTGAGGCATTCCCCTTGAGGAGGATTCAGACGAGGCAGGTAGCAAATGCTCTATTGCAGTTGTTTGCAAGAGTGGGAGTTCCCCGAGAGATAATTACCGATCAAGGCACTAATTTTAATTCCAAATTGATGGGACAGGTGTATAGGTTGTTAGGGATAAAAGGCATTAGAACCACACCATATCATCCCCAGACTGATAGATTGGTTGAACGTTTTAACCAAACCCTCAAGAGTTTGCTGCGGAAGTTTGTTTCTGATACCGGTTCCGATTGGGATCATTGGCTCCCTTATCTCTTGTTTTCCTATAGAGAGGTCCCACAAGCATTGACGGGTTAGTCACATTTTTAACTCTTGTATGGTCGTCAAGTTCGAGGTCCCCTTGACGTGTTGAAGGAGGCCTGGGAAGGTGAGCAACCACAACAATGCATGAATATTTGATCTTATGGGCTTAAAATAAGGCAAAGATTGGGTCAACTCCAACTTTTGTTCATGAGAACATGGCTGAAGCACAGACACAGCAGAAAATGGGGTACGATCGCTCTTCACGTGCCAGATCTTATGTTCTGGGACAGAAAGTGTTGCTGCTATTACCAACATCAGAGAGTGGACTGTTGGCTAAATGGCAAGGACCCTACGAGGTCTTAAGGGAAATGGGCCCGGTCACTTATGAACTTGCCATGCCAGACAAAAGGAAGAAAACTCAGGTATACCACATCAACCTGTTGAAGGAATGGGTGCCCAGTTATGGGCCCACTCCTTTACAGCGGAAGAGGAGTTGAAGGAACAGTACTTTCCCACTGCTCAGGGAACATCAACATACCCTGAGCTGACTCATTTCTCTCCAATTCAACTGACAAACTTATTCCAGTGTGTTCCGGAGGGGTTGTTTCAGGAGGAACCGGGTTGGATTGAGTTGGCTAAGCACCACATTTGTCTGCTAAGTCCAGGACTAATTCGACAAACGTGTAGCAGAGTTCCTGTAACCTTTGCACAAATGCACTGTGCTCAGGTATTTAGCTTGTCTTACCGCACGCCCTGGAGTGGGTTATTTCTTACTTATATCACGACCCGTTTTATATCACAAACTATGCCTGCATGGCAATCATGATATAAAGTGGGTTCATTTGTACTTGGGAGTGTGTTAAAATTAGGGCTGGGACGATAGTGTTTTTTTACTATCGATGCATCATTTTCATAAAGACCCGATGCATCGTTTTTTCATAATGCACAAGAAACGTGTAAATAATAAATACGTATATTTTCATCAAATCTAATCACGAAAAGTAAACGTTTCTCCAGTTGAACTTAAAACTACACATTTCTAATTATTTATGTCTAGTCACACTGTCGGCGAGGTTCCCCACAAAAAGTTAATAAAACTTGTCTTACCTTAAGATGTCTTGACAGCAACCGAATTAGAGGGAACAAAATGTAACAAAATATGTGCTCTCTCCAGAGCTTATTTTCTGTTTTTATTCAGAAATATTATGGCATCCACATTCTCCGGTTTCGAAGAAGAACAGAGTTTGTTCACAAGCATCCCTGCTTTGCTTAACACATGCTCGCGTGGGACCAATGTTGCAGGGATACTTAACATGCTCTTTGCCAAGGCTGCTAGGTTGGGAAAGCGTGTCTGGTTATTTTCCCACCAAATCAGGATATCTTCGCTGATGTTTAATGGCATTTCAGCAGCATAAATCGTCATCTCTTGTTGGATTAAGGTTTCCTTGGAAGTAGTGTGTTTGTTGTCGCCCACGAAGTAACAATTCCATTGCTTGTTTGGTCTTCGTTTTCTTTTTAACAGGTAAGTCCTCTGTGCTGCACTCACTTGTACAGGCACGATTTCCGTCATTTTTGGGTTTCTCCTCCACCAGCCTCACTAGTTTGGAAGACAGTGCTTCAGACACACGGGCTTTGGCCTGTTCGGATAGGAAATCCAGATCGTGGGGTCAAGAAATCGTGGGGCGAAATCGTGGGGTCAAGAAATGACACAAAAAGCAGTGGCATAACCTCATTACTTGGGTTATTCAGCTGATGTAAACAAAATCGTTGAGACACTAGCTCATCTCTCATACTCTGTGTAACTGGAATTTGCAAATCAGTTGAATTTGGAATGTTATTAAAATATTTAAATGATAAAAACAGATGGAACCCTTTCATTCATTATTAACCTCTTCTTGTTTTCTTAGTAAGGCAACATTTTAGCCATGCGTTTCAAATGACAAAACTCTTTTTGTATGTTTTGTTTGCTCTTCAAGGAAAAGGCTTTTTTATCTTTTTGATTTAGTTAGTGACTATATATACAGTATTCTTGTTTACAATGGCAACTACTGTACATCGAAAAGGAAAATCTACTATTGTAACCCCCTATCTTTCTCTATATCATAAATAAATTATAAGCTAGATTTTAAACATTACAGTACTTCATGACCTTTGACACAAACACCTGATAGTTAAGTGATTGAGATAATTAATCATTCTTGTAAAGACAAATTGACCTCACTGCTAACTTAAAAGGCACACAATGTATTAGGACCTTCATATTTTGCAATAGTAATAACAAATAGAGCTGCCATTAGACACATTTTTAGCAATTAACAGTTGAAATCTTTTTCTGTGTTTGCTTCAAGAATCTTCTGCAGTTTATAAAGACTGGATACAAACTGAATACAAACCTAGTAAGGATATCAAGCTAGGCACATACAGTCCAAATATTTTCCAATGAAAAGATAAAGGGTTGAAGGAGGGGTTCAACACAACTCTATTCTCTCTGCTCCTCGGATGGAGCCTGTTTATTTTAGCACACCAGATAGCACATTAGGCTCAGGACCAGGAGAGTTTAGTTCCATCATCCTTCACGACTACTTGTATTAAGTTAACAATGCTGGCGCATACCCAACAGTTTCTACAACATTCATGAATCTCTGGAATGATTCAGATTACTTATTACTTTTTTTTTTTTTTTAAATAAGTGACACAAGTGCTAGGAATATAACTTAGATGGCAACAGTCACTTTTAGTGAGCTGCTGATAGAGGTTATAGAGGACAGCAAAACATATGTTGAAATACTGAATACACCATTTTCTTTTAATAAGCCGTTAATCCATAAGAAAAAGTATGACAGCTGGCTCTATGGTAAAAATTAAAGAAAAAAAAAATCTATATGACTTGGATTAGTAAAGGATTATTAGGGACATTACTCAGAATTCCTGACAATGATATCTGCTTACATCAGGAAAATTACTATTGTATTTGTGTTTCCAATGGACTGATGTGACCTTAAATTGGAATCTGATCAAATATAAAATAAGTATTAAGTTATTCATTGGAATTCAAATTTTCTTCAAATACATGTGGAGTTGTTTGATGAAGCACTGGTTCAAGTTACTGGTTAAATGATACAAAAATGGCAACCCTGACAGACCTGGAATTACCTGGACACATGTTTTAGGCATAGAATAAAGACCAGGACAGACCCAAACAACTTATGTTCATTATTTTAAAAATGGATATTGATTGGCCACTTCACTTGTACCTATTTTACACATGTGTGCTTGAGGTTGTCCTTGAAACAGTTGGGTTCTCAAAAATATGTCTTTGAAGTAATAGCCTTTTTCAGTCTGTTGTTTTTCTAAAATAGTTTTCACTGTTAAAATCAAACACTTTGAAATAGAGAAAATAATCCTTCAACTTGTATTTTTGTATGTAGAAACATAAATACAGCAGTAGGAATAATCTCAGACTGAAATAAATAAAATTCCTTTTATCTTTTGCCAAAAACACCTTGATGACGATAGCTTCAGCAGTCCTTTGTCTCTTTCATCTAGCTGGCTGGGTGATGGCGGTATCATCAATGGTACAGTTTGTGTTTTGAGCTTGGTGGATTATATTCTGAGACAGTAAAGCAGGGAGGTTTGACCTTTTGGATAGGCCTCTTCTATCTTTTCTGCAGTGCTGTAGTTATTTCTTTAAAGAGTAAGTAGCTTCAAATGACAAGTTTTCTTTTAACTTTCTCCTACATTTCCATATTTTGCAAACATTCTGAGTAGTTCTGAGTGCTGTTGCCCAAACAGAGTTTTACTTTCACTCACGTTGTACTTGTTATTCAAGAATAGCTGACGGAATTTGTATTGGATATGTTGAGCAACGTCACTGAGGGACTAATTGAAATGAGGAACTTTCAGTGACTTTGACAAGCAGCTTGTCACTTCTCAAAACACACACAAAAATAAGCCTTACCTTTTGATATGTAAGTGATTAAAATAAAATAAAAAATGTGTTAATGTTTAACTAAACATGTGACTTGTTTTTGATTGTTTCTGATATTGATGGGACCAACGCAGAAAAAAATATTAAATAATTTTGTGGTAATATTTTAATTAATTCACAATCAGATAAAAAAATGAGGGACAGAAATTACAGTTACTATGTTTGCTGGAATAGACAGTAAGCATGGTACATGTTATAAGAAGAAACACATGTAATAAAATATTAAAAAGGTAATAAATTAAATATTACTTAAATGATACAATGATAAGAATGATGCGACAATTAAAGTTTAGTAAGTGCTGAGTTTTACTGGTTGTTTTATTGCTTTATTAATGTCCTAATAACACCCACCTACAATTTAAGTAAACATTGTCAGTATAATATAAACCTCTCAAGCCCTAGCCAACCATGAGAGCATTCATTATATTGTGAGGTGCCCACTAAGCTCAGAATCTTGGAACCATTAATAGGGCACTAGTGTCTTAATGTGATCTAGTAAGCATTACAAATTGTTTATTTCTTAGCAGACGCCCTTATCCAGAGCGACTTACAAAATATATCACATTATTTTTACATACAATTACATTACTTTTTACAAATATATGTTAAGTCAAGTAAAAATATTCTACAAACATTTATATGGTTTCTTTTGTTTTTTATTTATTTTATTTTATTGACTGGTTGCACTTTTAGGTGTATATAATAATGGTCTGGAATGTTTCTTGTTATAGAGCATTGCAGTCATTTTAGATTGACAAAATCTATAATATTTACATAAGAAGCAGATGCTACCCTCACTGTAGGGGGAACAATCTCTCTAAAATATCACTTTCAGCACCTGCTTATAAAATATTGTCCTTCTCTTGAAACGACGGCAGTGATGTAATCTCCTGGGAACGGACAGGACTGTGACTATACCCTTTGTTTCTCACATGTGACCATTCCTGATACCATCACTGTATTAATGGATGATGTAGTCACTAAATATGTGATAACAAACAGCAGACAAGAAAGTCATGTAACTTGATCAAGGTCAGAAAAAAAATATTTAATTTGTTACTGATGCCTACATGCATGTTACAAGATTCTACCACTTTTGCTTTGAAGCAGTATGATCAATTCTGTTTGCTTTGAAGCAGTACAGAGAGTAGGGTGTGTGAACTATGCATCAGCTGCAGAGTCACTTACAACAGCGTCTCACCCGAAAGTGACTTGCTCAGGGTCACACAGTGAGTCAGTGGAGCTGGGATTTAAACCGGGGACCTCCTGGCTACAAGGACTTTTCTTTAACCACTGGACCACACAGCCTCTTGATGTAATAATATGATCACTATTGCTGGTTGTTTTAATGTGCAATTCATTCCAGATGAAATTATGTCATTCATCTTCAACAGAGGTGTCCCACTTCAAAAGTTTAAATATTTTGATAGCTGTTTCTAATTAATATTGCATGCATTTCTGTGTATGAGAAGTGTCTGGCGAATGTTTGCCAAACACGTCTCATACATAGCTAGCTAGTTTTTGTGTAAAAGATTTTCCAAGACATTAATACTGTAGTAAATTATCGATTATCCCTAGAGTACTAGATTATTATAAATGTGATTTTGTGTTTACATAAGTTTATTGTTGTACATTAAAGCATAGCAATGTCTAATGATGCACTAGTGAAGTCATGGTAAAATGCTGACAAGCATCGTAAAGCATAGAGATTTTGTAGGTTATAAAAGCATGGTAGCACAGAACAATTATGGTGCAATTTTGCTATAGTAAAATTGTATACAAGCTGTATTATCCTCCATAGAGGATGAAATCCCTGGTGACGAGAGTACAGTAGAAGTGTATTTCCATGTCACACTATCAGATTTGGGGATATATGGAAGTGTCTCTCTGTCTGTACATTTGTCTGTCTGTATATCGCAACATATTCACATGTATATTGAGTACACAAGAAGTTCTTACTCATACTTTACATCAGTCATTTAAATATACTTTACCATGAATGATATTAACATCCAATTTGCTTACCTAATGACATGTAGGTCTAAATCAACACTTATGTAATTATCATTAAACCATTGTGGCAGGGTAAAGTATTCGCCCTTGTTTAGGGGTGAAGTGTGGCCTCTTGACCAGGGGTGGCGTGGTGTGTGCTAACTCCCACCCTCTCCAAGATGGCGTAGACCTTAAGTCTACTGTCTGGTTGGGGCGGCCATCTTGGGAGAGGTAAACCCACACATGTGCTTCAAACACCAGGTTGATGAGCCACTGTCTTATTAGTGACACCTGTTCCCTAGGGATAGGTGCAGGACTGATTCAATGGGTGGGATTTGTTGTATATAAGGGGAATGTGTGGTTGAGGGAGTTGTTCATGCTGTTTTCATTCCTCTGTATTTTAAAATTTGGGGACACAAGCTCCCTCCCCCTTTTGAAACCTGCTTGTCACTTTGTCCTTTGTAAGTTAAACAGTACAAGGTTTTGTTATACTGATAAGACTTTACAGGATGCACTTTTAGGATGTTATAGCAATGAGTGCACACGATAGTCACCTTCTAAAATATCTGTTTTTAAATTGTATAGAAAATTACTTTTTTAGGGCTTTAAACTCAATGCTTACTGATAACATGGAATGGTAAAATCCTGGCTTAATTAAAAAAAAGGTTCCTGCTGTGTTGCTGATCTTTGGTCAGTTTTGTACCCTTAAGTAAGTTCTACGTTTGTGATTATCTTGCTGTGTTTAGTTGTGTGCTGTAATGATGTAGGTTTGTTGTTGATGATTTTGTTTTTGATGTACCACTTTCTTT
The DNA here is from genome assembly GCF_902713425.1 of Acipenser ruthenus. NCBI lineage: Eukaryota > Metazoa > Chordata > Actinopteri > Acipenseriformes > Acipenseridae > Acipenser > Acipenser ruthenus. Next base: position 74,417,332 of record NC_081190.1, on the reverse strand, counting down.
GTCAGGGGTCCATTATAAAACAGATCCTAATCATAATGGGACTCACCCTTGTATCAGACAAACTATTGAACCTGGCATGGCCCACAAAAACCTGTACAACCTTTAAAACCAGTGCTAGCCACTGTTGGAATTTATTACACGACTAAAGGCCATTGCACACTAGATCCGATCATACATCCAATTTTAACGTGTGTCTAAGAAGAAAAAAACCATCATGTGCATTCCCTATTGCATCTTGCACACTGAGTCCATAATTGTCGTACGACGGTGATGCGTCAATTTTGGAATTGAAACAAGTTCGATTTGATCCGATTTGACGTGCATTAAAAATTACATTGACCAAAATTATTATTATTATTATTATTTATTTCTTAGTAGACGCCCTTATCCAGGGCGACTTACAATCGCAAGCAAATACAAATACATTCAAGTGTTACAATATAAGTCATACAATAAGAACAAGAAATACAATAATTCTCAAGTGTGACAAACCACAATTCAATAATACAGCAGATGATAGTGAAAGTTACATCAGGATATGATTAAATAGTGATAGTTACATCAGGATATGATTAAGTACAAAATACTACAGATTAAACACTTGGCAGATTACAATATTCTGAAGTACAGGATTAAATGCAGTAAAATAGGGGGCAGATAAGAGCAAAATAAAGCATATTTAAATGAAGGGTGATAGTGTCCCAGGATACAACAGAGGAGTTCTACAGGTGCTGTTTGAAGAGGTGAGTCTTAAGGAGGCGCCGGAATGTGGTCAGGGACTGGGCAGTCCTGACATCTGTAGGAAGGTCGTTCCACCACTGCGGAGCAAGGGTGGAGAAGGAGTGGGCTCGGGAGGCAGGGGAGCGTAGCGGAGGTAGAGCCAGTCTTCTAGTGCAGGCGGAGCGGAGAGGTCGAGTGGGGGTGTAGGGAGAGATGAGGGTCTGGAGGTAGCTGGGTGCAGTCTGATCAAGGCATCTGTAGGCTAGTACAAGAGTCTTGAACTGGATGCGAGCGGTGATCGGGAGCCAGTGGAGCGAGCGGAGTAGTGGAGTAGCGTGGGCGAAGCGAGGTAGAGAGAACACCAGGCGAGCAGCAGAGTTCTGGATGAGCTGGAGCGGACGGGTGGCGGACGCAGGGAGGCCAGCCAGGAGGGAGTTGCAGTAGTCTAGGCGGGAGAGTACCAGGGCCTGGACCAGGAGCTGGGTAGCATAGTTGGTGAGGAAGGGTCGGATTCTTCGGATGTTGCTCAGGAAGAATCTGCAAGTGCGAGCCAGAGTGGAGATGTGCTGGGAATAAGAGAGGCAGGGGTCCAGGGTGACTCCAAGGTTCTTAGCTGAGGAAGAGGGAGAGATTGTGGTAGATTCCAGAGGAACAGAGATAGAGAGATCAGAGGAGGGGGAGGAGGAGGAAAAGAAAAGGACGTCAGATTTAGAGAGGTTGAGTTTGAGGTGATGCGAGTGCATCCAGGAGGAAATAGCAGACAGACAGGTAGAGATACGGGAGGAGATGGTGGAGTCAGAGGTGGGGAAGGAGAGGAAAATCTGAGCATCATCAGCATAGAAATGGTATGAGAAACCAAAGGATGCGATGAGGGGGCCCAGGGAGCGGGTGTAGAGAGAGAACAGGAGAGGACCCAAGACTGACCCTTGGGGGACTCCAGTTAAGAGAGGGTGAGGTGTGGAGGTTGCTCCACGCCAGGTTACCTGGTAAGTGCGGTTGGAGAGGTAGGAGGAGAACCAGGCCAGAGCAGTGCCAGAGATCCCCAGATCAGCAAGAGATGATAGTAGAATAGAGTGATCAACAGTGTCAAAGGCAGCAGAGAGGTCGAGGAGAATTAGGACAGAGGAGAGAGAGGCAGCTCGGGCACACTTAAGTGAGTTGGTGACAGACAGGAGGGCGGTTTCAGTGGAGTGAGCAGAGCGGAAGCCAGATTGGAGAGGGTCAAGCAGAGAGTGGTTGGACAGGAAAGCAGAGAGCTGGCGGTGTACAGTCCGCTCGAGGGTTTTGGAGAGGAAGGGTAGGAGGGAGACAGGACGGTAGCTCTGGAGGGAGGTGGGGTCGAGGGTAGGTTTTTTGAGGAGGGGAGTGATAGAGGCTTTTTTGAAGGCAGAGGGGAAGATGCCAGAAAGTAGAGAGGTGTTGAGGAGGGAGGAGATGAAGGGGAGTAAAATGACTGGAAAGACTCATGGATTCTTGCAGTTCCCTGAACAAAATGGAAAATCTAATTGTGTGTATCGCCAAACAAAAATTACTTTATGATAAATCCAAGAACGATTACAAAGACTTTGAAAAAAAAGAAAACATATGGAAAGACATTGCCGGCATGAATGATATGTATTATAAAACATGAAATTATGAACTGATAATATACATAAACACATGGATTTTGTGCAGTATACGTAGTGTTCCGCATTTTCGGTTTTTATCTTTAAAAAATTTTTCCAGGAATTTTTCGGAGTTTATTTTACATATAATAAAATAGGGATAAAATCGTTTTTAATTGAAACATCGGTAAAAATCGGGGAAACAATCAGAAAAAAACCACTTTACATGTGGAATATGATGAGTACAAGTTCTGGTTTCTGATTAATAATGTCCCTGGCATGGATGTAGAATTCATGAAGTAGAATTTGTGCAAGTCGAAGCCACATTTTCCCAAGTTAGCTGGTACTTTGCAAACGTTTGGGCGGGCTAAATACAGGTGAAGCTTACAGAGGGGTTGCCCCTCGCCAGGTACCTGCAGAGAAATCGGCAGTCCAACGTGATTTAACCTGTTAAATGCAAGGCTACTTATTCAACATAGATACATAAAGAGCGAATAAGAAGCTGAACGATTGGCATATGTGGCATGTTTGCCCGCTGTTCTGCCCCAGTAAACCACGTTGGGCCAGGCTAAATACAGGTGTAGCTTACAGAGGGGGTGCCCCTCGCTGGGTACTGGTGATAATGTGTTTGTGAAGTGACAGAGAACCACGTTTTGAATGTAATTTGATCATCTGACGTCAAAACGTCTGCGCTATTCTAGGATATACAGGGTAGAGCTGCTTATTACTATGTCGGAGTCAAAAAAAACCCAGCATTTTAAGCAAAATATTGTGTATTTTCCTGGAAAATAGTACCGGGATAATATTGAATAATAGACAAAAATCGGGTATAAATCAGTAAAAACCGACATCCAGTTAAAAAGAAAATTGTGTAATTTTTCAGTAAAATTCAGAATAAACCGGAAACACTAAGTATATGTTATTACAAGCAAATACTTTTTTTCAATTGTAGTCGAGGAAGTAAAGAAACAATGGCCTAACCTGGAGACACATATCAGAGAAAGAAGCATGACAGGGCAAGAGCGGTCAGGACTTAACAGTCTGAAAAGAGGGGCAGTACATGAAAGTGATAGAATTTCTGGCTCCATACACAGAGAGTAGTAGAAGGTTATTGTTGTAAAGTATTTTCGGTAGCTCTTTGCTAGCTTCCCAACTTTTAGATATATTTATTACAGGAGCGAGTGTTTGAAAAATTAAATATTGGTCATATGTTTTCTGATGCTATGACAACTGTGTTGTGTAACAGCATATTATTATAAGTATTGCATAACAACATTATTATAGATCTAGTAGAAACGTAATAATTAGCAAATGTTTTAACTTCCATCAGTGTTTGTTGATCAAGTTTATACTACATTTAAAAAATGTTTGTGTTCAAAGTTATGTACAACAGAATTGTATTTATTTTTTATTAAAATACTGAATCTAGGTATATTTACTACAAAGCCTCCACTGCATATCAGCGCTCTGAAGTACGATATTAACGCATCTAGTGTGCAATGGATTGAAGCACGACTTTTTCGGATGATGGATGCTAAATGACAGAATGGATCCAGTGTGCAATGGCCTTTAGTCTGAAAAGAGTTTTTTTTTTTTTGTTACCATCAGACTTTACTGTGATTTCTGTTAAATAATGTAACAAAAGGTTTGATTAGACATAACAACATTTTACTGACTTATTTTTTTCGCACAAAAGATGGAAACAGCAGGGGACTGTTAGACATCTAAGAAGGTAAAAAAAAGTCTATGCACCAATGTGGCAATGTGCCCCGCCCCTGTGTGCATATTATGTGTTGTATGGTGCGTGCGTGTGTAAATGTTGGTGTATAGTCATTGGTACACAGGATATAAACGGGTCTGTGTTTCACGTGTATTTAAAAATGTAGATTTGTATTTAGGCACGAGGAGGGCACAAATCACTTCACGTGCTGGTTAAATGTAATATGTGAGCACGGGGTTGCACAGAATTAATTCACGTGCTGGGATTCAAGTGAATAATTAATTAGTAATTGAATCCCAGCACAACAGTATATATAGACACATTTTCTTCCACTCGGGGTTGTGTGTTCGGTGAGTGGAGAACGGAATTGGAGACGGAGGTAATTGTAAAAGTAAATAAGAAAAATAGAAGCTCACCGTGTTTGTCTGTGTAGTACGTTTTGTTTGTCTTTTTATTTTGGCGTATAGTGCCGTGTCCTGTTTTTGTGTTTAAAACCTTTTATTTTCTGTTCTGTTTATTTATTAAATGCTGAGCGAAAGCATTCGCTCAGCTTCACCAAACTCTACCTCTCGTTTTGTTTATTTATTTCTTGGCTCTGGTCTGACGCCACCCACTCCGGCCGTCTTTGTGACAACCAACTAAACAAAAACTGTGATAAAGATAATAAAATTGTTTTCTGTGATACTATTTGGTACTGAAGAATAGATATTTGTAACTCAGAAAAATCAACTACCGAAGATAAGAATCTTTGACTTGAATTGAGCACTTGATCTGCAGTACTTGCTTAAACACAAACACTTTTTTCACTGTATGGCATCTCCTTCTCTCAGACTTACCATCTATTGACGCACCTCAATGATTGACAGCTAGAGTTATGACCTTGCTGGGAGACAGTTGACGAAAGCCTGAGAAATACAAATACAACAGTAGTTAAGGTTAGGTCAAATCAATGTTGTTTATAGGCAGTTCAAATAGTTATATATGGGCCTGATTTTCAGCTGGGAATATATTACCATTGTGGGAAATCATATGTGGGAACGTTGGACACAATTTTCACCTTAATAAATGGCATTCCAACTTTTTTGCAACATAAAACTTTTAATGAATAAATTAGGAAATGTTGTTATCAATTTAACTTAATTGTCATCTTATAATACACGATTAAAATTAAATGCTACAAGCTAAAGCCTTCTTATCCAAACCTCATGTTGTGATAGGAGTCATAAATGGCAGTAAATAAAGTACTAATATTAAAAAAATGGCAATTAGTTGGTGTTTACTTTGCCAGCGATTCAGCTCCATCACTTCAAAGTTCCTGTTCCTTTCATTGAATGTGAAGCATCTTTATAAACAAAGTCTGGAATAAGCCTTGTGCGTATCAACTGTTATTTCCCCCTACTGTGCATCACTGACTTTTGGGTTCATGACCTCTACCCTTGCTTTGAAAAGCACTCAGCTGTGAGTTTGGATGGCTGGTCTAGAAGGGTCATCTCGTGTAAACACTTGAGTTGCCTTGAATCTGAATGGTAGGAGTTTCAACCTACATGTGTTTTTTTCCACCTCTCTCTTTAGCTGTGTTGTTCCTGAGTTTATAGCTGGGAGGTCTCTGATTACTTAAGCACTCGTTTCTGCCGCAGTGGGGTTTGACACCTGTCTGTGCTGACACCCAGGATGTTTCTGTTTTGGCTAGGTTAACAATCTGCTATTGTGCAGCAGAGAAAAGCTGCTTAATAACCTGTTACTGATATGCCTCCAGGAGCAACTGGCTCCTTTCAGACAGGAGTGTGGGGAACTGTGCTGTGCTGGATTATAAGATGTTCTGGACTGATAAACTTTTACTGTTTATATTGCTTCATGGCCTCTTAAAATCAGAAAAGTGAACATTATTAAACTGAATAACCATGCGGTTGAACAACTGGATCTTCAAAATATTGATTTTCTTTAAAGCCTAAAGGCTACAGCTACTATTAGTCGCTAGACTCACAACACTGCTCTTTATTATCATGTCCAAACAGCCCTTACAAGGGCCCCTGTAAAAACAATAGACTTGAATGTCCATTTAATAAATGTGTTTGTGTGTATCACTCATTCACAACATGCCAAGTTTAAATATCAATATGTTTACAGATGTCAAATAAATGGCATGTAATAACTACTGTACAGCAATAACCAGAAGCATGTGTAGCACAGTGGAACCTGTTTTAAAAATACACCAAAGTTTTATATACACAGTAAGAGATGTTGTTTTTCATATAGAAAAAGGGCCAACATGTATTAATTAGGCCAAAGAAAAAACCTACTAATTATTGCTGACTGTCTTCAACGCAAAACGTGAGAGTGAATACATATTCCTAAATAAATAACATGAAGCTTTGCAAGAATCTTTGCTGCAGTCACACCTGATAATGAGAAAAGTAAATGATGGGGAAATACAATCTTCAGCAAATACATAATATCTAAAACTATGTGTGGTTTCTTTCTGAAACCAAAAAATAACAAACTTATTATTATGTAATAACTTATCTGTTTAACCACAACTGTTCCTTCTTATCTGCTTCAGTGTCCTTTTATGCAATTGTTTTCTTTTTATCTAACAGTTACCAGGAAGATGACTCTGAATTGTGCTTTCAGAGATACCATGCCTGATTTATTTTGTTCTATTTTTATTGAAATTACTTAGTCTCACTGTAGACCCACTTTACTGCCTATAAATAACTGTCTTGGGGAAGAAAATCTAAACAAAATGGGGGTTGATAAGGATGGCATTTACAGCCAAAAATATTGTTTGCGCTAAATATTTCAGATTTTAGAGGATACTTTAAATGTTAGAATACTCTGTATAAATATTCTGTACAAATTACAATGTTGGTTGCTGTTGTATGCTGTAAAAGTGGAAATGGTTTGTGCACAACAGGTTAATTTATTGCATCCTTTGTAATTTAAAATAGCCTTGTGTTACTCTTGAGTGAAGCACGGGTGCAAATAACGTGTTGGTTATTTAAAATGTACTTCTTTCTACTTTTCTGTTTTGTTTCAGGACTAACTTAGGCATAGCATATATAATAAATAAGTCAGAGGTACTTTATGCATAATATGCAATATGGTAAGTGTAAGGTCCAACTTTGTTACTCTTGGATAATGACAGACATACACAGTACTTTATGCAAAAGCCTTCCTTGCTTGTAAATATGTGTCAGAAAAGAACAGTTTATTGTTTTTGTTCTGCAACAACTGTAAGCAGAAAGGCAAGCAGGAATCTATAATGGATTAGAAAATGATTCAGTACCATCAGCCGATCAGCTTGCAGCTCTAGCGGGCACTAATTAAGCGATCAAGCCTGTCGATGCGGGCTCTACCGTGTGGTTGATGACCGCAACTAGAGTTATGCATCCCGAGCCGTAGAGCACGCATCTGTACGCGTAGAGCATGCATGCATTAAAAAAAAAACCTTTAAAACCTATATTTACCTTGAACTTCTGATATTTCGCCGGGTAACCTTCCACTGAGGAAAATAGTCCCTTACATAATTAGAATAGAAAAACAACATGCATGTAGAAAAAAACAGTTTTTATTATTATTATTATTATGACATAGCCAGAAAAATTAACAGTAGGATTGTTGAATGGTCTGTTGTTGGATGCGGGGCGTCATTCAAGCTGGAAGGGAGTGGATTGGCTGGTGTGGAAAGAACTGAAACAGGGTTGACAGTTTGACTGGCTGGTTTTGATGCAGTGCGTTGTTTGGATCCAGCTTATGACAAAATTGTTGACCAATAGTGTCTTTCCTGTTGGTTTGCTGTCCAGTAGCTGTGAATTGAGCCTTCATTACGGTGTCCTGTCACAGACGTGATTTTCCTTGTCTCTAGACCAGCGTCAGGAAGTATCAATGTTTATGTAGCTTTTTATGTTATAAGATTAGTTGTAGATTAGAATGTTAAGGGAAAAAGCCTGTATTTATGCGCAGATTGATTTAAAATTTAATTCACAGTTAAGCACTTCAACGTTCCAGCGGGCATCTATGCAAAATAGAAGCCTGCTAGATCTGGAAGCTGATTGGCTGTTCGCACTCAATCGTTTTCTAATAGACAGTAGATACCCTACGGAACGTCTCAGCACCAACTGTGAATCAAATTTAAAATCAATCCGTGCAAGTACTGGCTTTCTTTTTGATTTTCTTGTATCTTTTAAATGTAGTTCATTCATCTATTGGACAGTAAATACTAAACAAAGACACAATTGGTCCAAATTAATTTATTATTCACCAAAACCAGCCAATCAATACTTGCATTGACGGTATATACAGTATATATATATATAAATACATTTCAAGAATCACAGTACAAGTATTAATACAATTAAGAGCAAAATAAAACACAATGACTTTCAGTTCTAGTAAGTAGAAGTATATGACAGTTAATGAGAGATTGTATTGGTAGTTCAGACTCTATTTAATGAGAGATTGTATTGGTAGTTCAGACTCTATTTAATGAGAGATTGTATTGGTAGTTCAGACTCTATTTAATGAGAGATTGTATTTGTAGTTCAGACTCCATTGTCCACAAACTGTTCAGTAATTGCTCCGTTCATTCAGGCAATGTCCAAATTATAAATAGGAATTTAAAACCCTAACAAGGTAATAAAAAATAAAAACTGATTTACTAAATAAAAACTGATTTACTAAATAAAAATTAATTGTTTTTTTTATTTAAAAAATGTTCGTGACTATTTTCATAGAACGTTTTTACTCAGCGGAAAGGTACCTGACGAATCAGTACAAGTTCAAGGTAAATCTAGGTTTTAAGGTGTTTTTCTTTTTAAAGAAAACAACGGTAAAAATAGTTTCTAATAGCGATAATGTCCTCTCAATGAGGGCTCTACCATGTGATAACTGACCTTGACTTTCATTAGCGCCCTCGCCTTTGGCTCGGGACGCATAACTCCCGTCGCGTTCAATTATTTAATGGTAGAGCCCTCATCAGCGGGCACTATCGCTTAAATATATCACCCCAGTAGGAGTTTACAGGACCACGGTACACTCAGACTACAGCTGAGTGTACACAGCACACACAATATTAACCTTTCCAGGCAGCCCTAATGATGAAACCCTCTGTACTGCTACATCTGTTTTAATAATTATACTGTCACAATCCATAAAGAATGAAAAATATTACCTAAGTGGAAGAAAATGTTATCTTCCACTGTTCCAATGAACAGCTATGGCCAAAAGTTTTGCATCACCTAGAATTCTACGATTTGACATAATTAACAACAACAAAAAAAAACTATATGAACATTATTTAGATATTTTATTTAATACTGTGGAATTAAAGAAACTATAAAATAATATATTAGTAGTAAAGTGTTTAACCTTAGATTTCAAAATGTCACATTTTTAAATTTTTGTCAGTTTTTCATTAAGTATTTGGAAAACTACAAAGCAATATGTCATTCAATTTGATAACATTATTCAGCCGGTTTCATTTGACTTTATGAATCAAAATGTGTTAATTCTACATTGCGATACAAAACATTTGGACATAGCTGTATTTTTCTTGTATAAGGTTTATATATTTATACATTTTCTGACTCCTTGTTAAAACACTTATTGGTTTATTTGGATTTTATTTTAAAAAGACAGATAACAAAGGTAATAATGCACCTAATGGTCAACCATAATTATAATTGGATGGTTTTACTGACCCTGTTTAGCAATAATCTTGGTCTACCTCACCTAAGTTTATATGAGGTAGTCCACGATTAATGCTAATCAGTGTCTGAAATAGTGGACACACTCTTTTTTTGTTAATTTCTTATCCCAAAGATGATACCTTGAAAAGCACACCGCTCACAAGCACTAAGGGTTCCTTGGAACATATCCATCCCAGTGTTGATCCAACTATGCTTAGCTTCTAGGGTTTTAATACAAGTTGGTATGACTGGAGGATTTGTTTAAACCGTCAAGTAGCTTACTGTACAATCACCAGAAGGCCCGCTTTAGATTAAGGTAAATTTTCTGAAATTCAAATCCATTACCTCTTAGTCCAAAGGAGTCTATTCAATTAGTTTGTGGCAACAGAAATGTGCAGTGAGTAACTTTAATAAATCTCCAGACCCTAGGAAAGTGCTCTCCTTGGTGATTAATCACCTACAGCAGAACAGGAGAATGTGTGTGTTTGTGTGTGTGTGAGTGTGTATAACAAAAGGAACTGGCTTACATTTTTATACCCACTGGTTACATTTCTATCAGCTAAATTTGGTTAATCTGGGGTTAATGGAAAGTCATAGGGTTGGGGAGTAAAACTGATTTGAAGAAAGTATTTGAAACAATAACGCCCTGTCTGAAAGTGCAGCATGAGGACATTCTTCCACTTCTGTTCCTGATTGGGTTTAACTTATTGGGACCTATTTGTGTGGGTAACAAGTGAATGTCACGATTTCCTGCTCCTGTTAGAAACCTTTTTTTTTTTTTACTAATGATGCTTAAAGGAGCTAATAATTAATGTTTGGCTGAATTAACTGTAAATAAAGGGCCAATTAATGGAGGGAAGAACAAATGTTAGATAAAGATAACAAAAAACAGTAGAGTTCCCAGTTCAGCCGTAAATCCATTGGACATTCTAATGCATGTTAAAACTGTGGCCTGGCTTGTCATGTTCGACAGTATTTTAATTTGACATCCATCTGGCTCACTGCAATCTCTTTGACCCTGCTTGCAACCTTAGTAAAAATTCATATAAAAAATTTTAGAGAGCGTGACAGACCACAAGTGGTTTCAGAGTGCTGTACAGGACATCAATATACAGAAAACAGCACACATACATATACAAAAAACAGCACACAGCATATCACTATCAAAACATTTGACAATACATTCTCCCAAATGAATTAGCATATCTTGTGAAATAAGAATGTTTTTAGTTGCTTTCTAAAAGGTAGAATTTCAGAGGTAAGGCGGAGCTCTTCAGGCAGAGCATTCCAAATCTGTGGACCAAGGACAGAAAAAGCGAGAGCTCCAAAACGTTTTTGTTTAAAACGTGGCTGACACATGGACATGGTGTGCAAGGACCTCAGGCTCCTAGTAGGATTATAAACCTGCGATTTCTCAGTCAGAAAGTGAGGAAGTTGCTGAGTCCTTTGTGAATTAAGTACATTTGTGAATTAAGTACAGTAGTAGGAATTGTGCACAAAGCTAAATTGAGAGCCAATGTAAATCCATAAAGTTTGGGAAATTGGATCCCAATGGGATTGACCAATCAAGAGTCGAGCTGAGGCATTCTGAATGGCCTGGAGCAGTCTGGTTTGACACCGATAAATAAATAAATAAAAAATCAGCCCCCAGGTCTTGAACTTTAAGTTAACCCCACCAAAGTACCTTTCAAGCAATTCCTTAAAACATGAACGAATGAAACCTGTGGTCCCTATTAACACACACAGTGTTGTTATCAGGTAAAACAGCTTATACTCAGCAACATATATATGTCACTTTGTTCAATGCAGCTTTTAAACTGTTCTCAAATCACAAGCGCAAAGATGGCCTGAAGTTGTGGCAGGCAGTGTCAAAGCTCTATTCTTTATGGCTGTCCTGTAGTTTTGACACAATGGGATTTTTCTTAATATAAACTGTAACTATTTGCAATAACTTTTTTTTTCTCCATTTTCCAGCATCCTGATTGGTTTCCCCCTGCTGAAAAAAGTTTATAGACATCTGTTCTAGATAAATTAAGTTACATTTCATCAATTCTGTTGTGTGATGATCAACTGTAATGACTATTTTTTTATGTTTTTTTTCAGAATAGCAGGAGATTGTGAGGCTGTAATGCAGCAGTTATGTAATATAAGTATAACAGATGTCAGTTTATAACACCTTGTTTCATATAAACAATAATTTAGTCCTCATTAACTTAATTTTCCAACGCTTTACATCATTTCATAAGGGGAAGTACTTACTTAAATCAGGCGATAACATATTTTTTTTTAAACTCACGAACATGGTACCACGGTTTTGAAATAGCATTCCCAAGGATATATTTCATATAACATAACAGCTGTCTTACTGTATTACAATTAAGTAATACTAATGGGATTTGTATAGACAATGTCATTTTAAACTCCTTTACTGTAATTTACTTAAAATACACTTTAAAGACAATCAATAAAGTTTATAATTCTGTTTTTCAAATAAGAATGGAGAAAATGGATTTTCATTTTAAAGGTCTACCAGGATATTGTCATTGAGCATAAAGTTGGCAATGTACAATACATTGGGCTAGAATCTCAAACATTTTTTTACTCCAAATCATTCACAACAGTCACAACAGAATGCTCATCTTCTATCACTGATCCTATTTTAAAGGCAGTGCAAAGACAAGGAAATAAGCCACAAAAGTCAGGAAATGCCATACCACCCATAACAGCTGAAGTTCTGAAGCTGTTCTGAAGTCCAGGCATGGTGTGAGAAAGTTGCACTGCTTTAGTTTGACAGAAGTCCAATCTGCAGTTGTCTCCTCATCAGTCAGACATGCGTGCATTGTGCATAATCTGTGAAAATGATTTATCTCAACAACTGTACTGCTAGCTGCAATGAGGAAAATTGGATAGCAGTTGAACAAAATGTCAAAATCTCAAACAAAACCACAATCTCATAACCCAGTTGCCTGTAGATCAGACAATAATCTCTGGTTCTAGAAATGAACAGGCACCACTTATTTTGCCTCTTAAAAGAATAATCTTTTAATTTACACTACGAAAACCAAGCTATATTATGGTCTCCAGAAGGAGACATGAGTCATAGCCTGTGGCTTCAAAGTTTCCAGAAACTGCATCCAGTGAAGCCACAAAAACAATCCAATAGCCTTGAACCAATGCGCTATGTAAAGTACCTAAAAAGTGTGTTGTATTACAGACTATTTATTTTAAATCACCTGTTCTGAAATAATACATCACAAACAACAATAATCACATTTCATAATATTTGATGACAACTAGAGTAGTTGTCTTTCCATTAAAAAAGAGGGTCTATTTAATGCTTTGATTTATCTAAGAGAGATAAGTGTCAATACAGTAAAAAAGTGAAAAGAAATGTATGTCTTCCGGTTTCCAGTGACACCATTTATAAATACTTTATTAACACTTTATAGATACTGGGTTTGTAATCCATATAATCCCCAATGCTAATCCCTGCATAACTGTAATTGATTTAAAGGATTGTGTAAAAAAAAATACAAAGAAAAAATATGCATATTAAAAAATACAAACTTCTTACCCATATCTTTATCACATGGCTAACCCTGCACATAGCGATTTTGATCCTACAGAGCTTTACCCTGCAGCTAGAGCAGAATACACAATAAATGTTCAAGCATGCCCCTCTATCACAGGCAACAGCACCAGTGTTTCAGTTTGTCAGATCTTAAACTGTAATCTTTATCAACTTCGTTACTGGTACTCTGCTTCACTGTTTGCCACCCAACAGAGCTGCAATGACAGTTGTTCTGTTAGAAATGTAACAAAGGAAAATGATACTTAGTGAAAGCAATAAAGCATTTTGTTGCGCCAGAGTGAAGGTATTTAGTTTCATAAGGGTAGAGTGATACTGGATACTTGGAACCTGGCACCCTCACCTGTTATTAGATACCAGCTGTTAAGAAAAAGTCCCAGTTAGTTAATACCAATAATTTTATTTGTTTCACATATGCCCTAAATTCATATGTGTTTTCTACAAATGATTGGCTACTTTGCTCCATAAAGTTAAATGCACACAGTATTTTCAAATATTTAAAATAGTTTATTTGATCTAATTTTATAATTGAGTTTAATTCTCATTTTGAGGCTGTAAGATCACATAAAAAAAAAAAAATTCTAAAATCTTTTTTGAGGGTCATGATGTGAACATGACAGTTAAGCTAACCCAGAGGGGCCTGTGGTCCATGCTTGCATAATGTAAAAATGTGTGAAAAAAACAGGTATGTCTCACACATATGAAATACTGTTTGGAGAGAAGCAAATACCCCCAAGTGTCAAGATGTATTAAAGGGAAAACAATGGGTGGTCTGGGGGTCCCTCCCCATTTCAAATGCAATGCTCAAAGGGGGGTTCTTCTTTCTCCTGAGAGGGAAGTCCCTATTTGTTCCACCACGTGAATTGAATTTGAACAGTACCACAGCACATTCATTGTGTATTATTAACTCTATAAGTGTCTCTCACTACATTAGCACATAAAGGTATCCCACAAGACATTATTGTAGGAGATTTTACATGGCTGTCGAATTTCTTTCTTAAAACTACTGTAAAATGGGCCGCAACTAAATTATTTCTGTTAATATCAATGCGACAAGGATAATAACGTTAGGTTGCTTACCGTAATCCTGGTTCCCAACCCAAGTTGGAGGTGTCCGTCGTCACCACTTGACGGTTCAACACTACTTCCATCCGCACACCTTTGCGCAGGTGAGAGGTCGTCCTCCACCAGCACAGGGCTGCCGAACACAAGCGAGACACTGTCAGCCGACGGTGTCTGTCGCGCTTTGGATGTAAATTAAACGCATTGAGCCATGCTTGCAGCGGGCGCATGCAGAGTAAGCCCAGCTCAATGGCTGATACAGCTGCAGCCATCAGACCCAATAGTTTTTGGCACAACACCAAGGTAACCTCCGATACCTGTCGAAACAGGGAGAGGCAACCTCGAATAGCTGCTACTCTGTCGTCTGACAGGGGAAGCGGAGGTACTTCCTGTGCTCAGGACAAATGGGAACATGAAAGTATGCATCCCGGAAGTCCACGTGGTAAACCAGTCATCCGGCCGGATGGACTGGAGAATGTGATGGTGAGTCAGCATTTGGAACCTCGTCTCCTTCAAAAACTCATTGAGGAGTCTCAGGTCTAGGATGGGGCGAAAGCCGCCGTCCTTCTTGAGTACCAGAAAGTATCTTGAGTAGAACCCCTCTCCGTAGGCTGCGGCTGCCTCGACAAGAACTCTAGGACCTGGGCCATCTGTGCCTTGAGGTCCATTATGTCTCTCGCCTGCTTCAAGCACTTAACCCATGCAAGGATGAAACCAGTACTAGCTCACCGTCACTCCTTCAAAAACGCAGGGTATCAGAGGCTCAGGCACTGCGCAACACGTCTGCACGAAGTTCAAGGCACGGGAGCGATTAAGCACTGCGTGCACCAGGCTATACGTGCACGGGGTACTAAGTACTGCGTGCAACAGCTATCACTGTGCACCAAGAGCGCCATGCGCACCAGGTGTACCGAGCACCAAGGCCACTACGCGCACTAACACCGTGCGCACCGAGTACCGTGCACACCGCATGCACCGAGCACACCACGTGCACGAGTACCGTGTGCACCTTGTGTACTGAGCACCACGTGCACCGGGTGTACCGAGTACCATGGGCACTATGAGCACCGAGGTACGAAGCACCATGCACACCGAGCACGGCGTTCACTGCGGCGCTACTTGCACCAAGGCACCGAAGTACCGTGCGCACTGAGCAGGTAGACACTTAGCCCCGGTGGAGGAAATACACGGCTGACTGGCTGTTGTTTTTTTTGTTTAGTTTAGTTTTTTTTAAACTGCACTGCAGCTAATCCACAGCACAACACAGGCAAGCTGGGTTGCACAATCAGGTCACGGAACAACAACAATACCATTCTTTATTTATTTATATTTCGCACTACTGCACACACGGCAGTCGGCAGAATCACTCAACAGCAGGGATACAGCAAGGCCTAGCCCCGGTGGAGGAACTGTGTTCTCCCCAAGAGTGTAGGCTTGAAAAAAGATACACACTCACTCCTTTAAATCAATACTGCACAGGCAGTCACACACATACGACAGACAGTAAGAAAAGGCAGCCTGCAACGCAAGCAAGGCAGGACGCTGAAGAAAAGAGAAAAAGAGGCTTTATTTTAGAGCCGCTGATTCCACAAAATATCTTACATAAAAAACAATACCTGTTTTTTTTTGTTTTGTTTTAAAGGAGCCTTTTAGGTGAAATTGCAGCAAAAATTCTTGCAGTTAAACTGTAGCAAGGTCAGGAAAGCTGGCAATTTAGGGTTGGTTATTAATGGGCGTGAGATTAGTCCAATATCAGAAGTTACTAACCTAGGTGTAAGGTTCGATTCCACTATGTCTTTTGAGTCTCACATTAAGAATATCTGCAAAGTGTCCTTTATTCACTTATGGAATATTAGGTCAACCTTGTCTTTGCCTGATGTGGAGAAACTAATTAATGCCTTTGCTTGCTGATGTTTCTTTAAAATCAATTAATCGGTTGCAGTATGTGCAAAATAGTGCTGCACGGCTTTTATCAAGATCAAGGAAGCATGAGCATATATCGCCAATCTTGGCATCATTACATTGGCTACCAGTAAAATTCAGAATAAACTATAAAATGTTGATGCTGACATTTAAGGCTTTGCATGGCCTTGGCTCAACATATGTCAGGGACATGCTTACCCTTTATTTGCCACAGCGAAACCTGCAGTCTGCTAATGACTCTAATCTACTTGTGCCGAAGACAAGGCTTCCCAATTTATGGGCGACCAGGCTTTTTGCTCGATGGCCCCCCGCCTTTGGAACAATCTGCCTGGACACTTGAAGGACTGTGAGGCTATTGAGGCTTTTAAATCTGGATTCAAGACATATTTTTATCAATTTTTTTTCTAATTGTGCTTATTGTTTTCCATGTATTTTTGTTGTTAAGTGCTTTGTGATTCCTGCAATGAAAGGCACTATATAAATAAAATGTATTATTATGAAGACTCCAAATAACACACTGTATTTTTTGCTTCAATTTGTACAATGAACAAACATCCATTAAACATTTGCATACATCACAAGGTAGCTGACATGCTTGAGTTGAGATTGGTTGTAGAGAATGCTTTTTGGCACTGTTCAAGGGAGGATATTAGAGCGAAAATATCTGGAGAAAGCCATGCAGGGAGATTTATGGCTGAGCTTGCCCCCTTATAAGTGTGGGGAAGCAGTACCTGACTATTAATTAAAGTGCTCTGCAAAAGGAAGCTCAACTTTTTAAGGTCAAGTTAAAACCTTACATAATTAAAGTGTCTCATAATGTCTTCAAGTACTGTATAATATTTACCTAACAGACTAAAGTGCTTCTCAGCTTGATTTTGTATATGTATGTGTGCCTATGCCCTGAAGACAACAAAACAAACATTAATGTTTGCTATTTTCACTTATTGATTAATGTCAAATGTCTGATAAATTCACTGATAAATATAATGAAGTTGGAAGTACACTAGAACCAAACAAATGTAAGGACAACAGTCTAATGGTGTAGTGCTTTGCTTCAAGATCACCAGAGGGGTTGTAAAAACTCCAGTATTAGAACAAAGAAACCCACCTCCCATTTTTGAAAGCACTAAACTGCACTGTGTTACTAACATTAGCATAAGGCTTATAAAGTGTATATGTCTCTGCCAGCTGACTGACAAGAGAGTTAATTTCATTTCATTATTTGAAATCTAATCCTTATGGGTTAAGGGACATTTTAGCTTCTCAATGTAGCCAGGACTCTGTTTGAAAAGCCCTCCTCTTATCCTTCAAATTCTAAAAGTGGAAAGTGCTATAGGGACAAATGCAGTAACCCTATCACATTATAATGGCAAACTGAACTTATGACCACCCTACCCCCATCACCACCTTTGAAGTTTTTAAATCATATATAACGTGTCACTTTTTCAAAATGTATTACGTAGGAGGAGGCTACTAGTATTGACATGATTGAATAAAGGGATTGGTATATTCTTTCTCAATTTCTATACATCATTCTCATTCTTTGCCTTCTCTTGTTTAGTGTTTTTTCACAGGTTCCAACTTTGACGAGGTACCATAAATAATGCCCGGAAGGGTTTGATTCATTTGGCACATAAAACATCAGCCTAATGTTTAAGCCTACCATACGCGCCTTAATTACAAGACTTTGAAAACGCAGGACTATACATTCAAGTAACCCAGCAAGATTTGTACATATGCAAGGATGGAGGCCTGTTTTTTTTATTAAGATTTTCATAGTTTGGAATCTATTAAACTTTTTCTACCACTCAATGACTCGACAACTACTATATTAATCACAGCTCATTCTTGGCTCTGGTCCACTGTTTTTTCAAAGTAAAGAGACAACTCTGCTGTTAAACTTTGCTTTTAATTTATGACTGTATCATACCTTTTCATATCAGCTTTCATTAACAACTATTATGAAAGTGTCTGCCAACAAAATCTAACAAGATCTTTCCACAGACAACATATCAACCAATATCTCACAATTAGTCTTTATTTTGCTATTCATGTTTTCCCTAAGAACCATCCAAGAATTATTTGGCAGCTATGAGGTAATACTATACAGAGAGATATTATTTTACTTCATTCCAAAATTATTGAATGAAGATGAATTGGTTGGTACTTGGAGGTGCTAGGTAAACTCAGTGTCAACGTTTCTAATAACAATTACTTGTTATTTGATGAGGGGGGTGTATGTTTCATCAAGGGAAAGTCTGATGTAATGCAAAACAATTATATTGTGCCGAGTTCTATTGTAAGTATTGTCCTAAAAAAATGATTTCCATTACACGAGAGTAGATGTTAAAACTTCATGCTGATTTGAACTCGGCTCTTGCCAAGATAAGCACCAACTAAGACATAGCTTTACAGTAAACTAATGTGATCCATATGTGTCTCCATCCATTTACGTTTCCTTCCATATGATGATGTAGATACCCTTCTGTCTGGTGTTAATGGATGAAGTGTAATGCTGGCTCCAGGGATCAGCTTATTTTGAGTCCCCAGCACATCAGCACACACAACGGCTGCGATGCTGGCTCCGGGGATCAACCATAGTGCGGCCTCCCCAGCGCATCAGCATGACAACCGTCTGGATTGAGCTAAGTAGGGTACATCTCTGGGGTCTTCAAGTGGGCACCTTCCATCCTCAGTGTTTCGTCGACTAGCCCACGACACCTCAAGAGGGCTCGACGGTGATTCTGGCATCCCAGCATCACCTCCCTCCGTCCCCCACTCAACTCAGCCCAGCTTACCTACCTGTACATCAGCGTTTCTTTCTTTCTATTGTGCTTGAGTTCCCCAGCAAGAATCTTTCCGTCTCAACCACAGCCAGTTGCTGCTCCTCTCTGCTGCTTCAGATAAGTTCTTCACTGTGCGACGCAACTCTTGGCCACTGAATCCGACGTCTCTGAGAAACCGGGTTGTAGAGTGTGCCACAAATCCTCGACAACCCACTTCCACTGGGTAAACCCGGACTCTCCATCCTCGCTGTTCCACTTCAGTGGCTAGATGAGCATACCGCAGTTTCTTCCTCTCATACGCCTCATCTACAGCATCCTCCCATGGCACTGTTAACTCTATCAGGTGAACAAGGCGTGCTGATCCAGACCACAAGACAATATCTGGTCGAAGGTTAGTGGTGGCAATCTCAGGTGGAAAAATAAGCCATTGACCAACATCTGCCAACATTTTCCAGTCTCTAGCAGCTTCCAGTTGTCCTGGGTGAGGATTGGTTTTAACACCTTTTCTTGGCGGTTGCTCTCCTGGGCGGATGAATGTTGTCTTTTGTGTGTAATGTTTTGATGGAACAGGTGGCAACTTATTGGTCATGTTACGCTTGTCTTCCAATGCTAAGGCAAAACATCGCAGCACCTGGTCATGGCGCCAAGTAAACCGTCCTTGGCTAAGAGCCACCTTACATCCTGTCAAAATGTGCCTTAATGTTGCAGGTGATGAACACAAAGGACATGAGGGATCCTCTCCTACCCAGAGGTTTAGGTTCTGTGGTGATGGGAGAACATCATATGTTGACCTGATGAGGAAACTGATCCTGCTCTGTTCCATTGACCATAGGTCTTGCCAGCCAATCTTGTGTTGTTCCACACTCTCCCATCTCATCCATTCTCCCTGCTTGGCCTGGGAAATGGCCTTTATACACCTCATCCTCTCCTCCTGCTTTTGCACCTTGTTGACTACCAGCTTCCTCCTTTGAGCTGGGGCTGCCTTGTGCCATGTAGGAGGAGCGTATTGTGAATGTGCTGGTAAATTAGTAAATATATACATATACAGTACATGTATAATACAACATACATCTACTGTTTCTATTTGTGGACCCTCACTTTCTGACTGCAATAGCACTTAATAGTTCTGTTAATCCAAGTGAAGCGGTTATGGGCTTAAGACAACAAACCAAACAAAGCTAGAACCTACTTCCTTACACTTATTTGCCATGTCAATATTCTGCACTCCACATTTCTACCTCCTAAACTCCCTTCTGCTTCAACAGCATCACATATCTACAATCACTACCAATCCTATCCCACTCATCAACTCTTGTGTATATTCCTAGTGTTA
Source organism: Acipenser ruthenus (assembly GCF_902713425.1). Lineage (NCBI taxonomy): Eukaryota > Metazoa > Chordata > Actinopteri > Acipenseriformes > Acipenseridae > Acipenser > Acipenser ruthenus. Next base: position 74,396,908 of record NC_081190.1, on the reverse strand, counting down.
TTTTGTATTGACTTACTGCAAAATAAGACTCAAATAAAGAAATAATAACTGCTGTGCAATATATTGTTTAATCATCTAAACTCAGAGATCCACTCAGCAGTTTTGCATATGAACATCAGAAAAAGAGGTTAACTTCATTATCATTTTCATGTATTTATTTATTTAGTACATTTTGGATAGACTTTAAATACAGGTAAATTAACTATACTGTCTCTAAACTGTATTCACAACAAAAAGTATATGATCGTGAAAATATCTTTAAATGCATGTTTAATACATAAGCAGTAACACGAGTCTGTGTGGGCTTTGTATTATTGTGGGTCAGATATTGTGTTTATTAGTTGGGACTGCAATTCCATTATTGTTTACCCCATGCAGTACACATTGTTGTGTATGGCCGGAGGATTATTGCTTAGGTCACCAGACCTGAATAAAAATAAAGTTCACTGTTCCAAACTGGATTACAAGGCTCCGTCTGTTTAATTACCGCACTGCATCACTCCTGCACCTGTTCCCACTCAACCACTTTGTCACAGGGACGAATCTAGAATTCAGTCATTTCTAGCAAGACAGCATATTTGTGTGTCATAACTGGTTAAACCAGTTATTGATGTCTTACTTCATGAATGGTACATTTGGGTGTGCAGGTAACATTACCTCTGGAAGCAATGACATCACAAAGCATGCAGGAAGGTTGGAATAGCATCAGAAGATACCATAATTACCCAAGGCTTATGCTTTGTAGATGAGAAAATATAAACTGGTTCACACCCCGAGAACCACAGGTATCTTTAAAGGGAGTGTTCAGAAATTAGAAAGGTTGTGTCATCCAAAATCTGGAATCGGGGGAAAGGGGGGTCATTCAGAGAACCAAAGAAAAATAATGGGGCATTAAAATAATGAAAGAATTATTTTGTAAATTGACCACTGTAGTGGATCGACATGCTGATTTACCTCCATATACTATTGGTTTTAAGTGGTGCAAGTTCTGTAATGGTTTTTATAACACCAAGCAAAAATAATAATTTAAAAAAAACAATTCACCATTAATATAGAATAACATTTTTTTTTTTTTTTTTTTTTAATTTAGTCGTCGCCAATTATTTTACCCCAATTTAGCATGCCCAATTATTATCTGTATCCCCGGCTCACCGCTCACAACCCCCGCGCCGACTCGGGAAACGGAGGCTGGAACACGCGTCCTCCGAAACGTGCTCCTGCCAAGCCGTCATTTTTCGCACTGCAGATCCACAGCAATGCCACCAGACCTATAATGCCGGAGGACAACACAGATCTGGCGGCTCCGCTGCAGAGCCACAGGCGCCCTATCAGCCACAGGGGTCGCTGATGCGCGGTGAGCCGTGGATTCCCCTGCCGACCTAAGCCCTCCCTACTCGGGCAGCGCTCAGCCAATTGTGCGCCGCCCCCTAGGAACTCCCGGTCACGGTCAGCTGTGACATAGCCTGGATTCGAACCTGCGATCTCCAGGCTATAGGGCACATCCTGCGCGGAGCACCTTTACTGGATGCGCCACTCGGGAGCCCTTAGAATAACATTTTCATAGGAAGTGGTGGAGGTTGTCCAGTTTTCAACACAGTACAAAGGGGTCAGATAGATTAATGAACCTTCTGTGGTTACACACCCTCATCCCGCCCCTCCCCTCGTTATTTTGCTACACTGTGTTTCAGGCTCTAATCTACATGAAACATACAGAAAAACATTTATCTGACCAGCACATCATGCCAGTCAGCACAGCAGCCACATGTGCTAATTTACAGTCAAGCACAATTTGCATGATATTTGAGTGTCTGAAAACTAAATAGTTGTGGTGCTGCAACCTTTAGTCACTGTTGTGTGTTCTGCATTTTGCTGATTAACTTGGAATGAAGACTTGATCAGATTTTGGTTGGAGCTAATTTGGCATTTTACTCTCACTAGGAGCTTGGGACAACACAGTTGTAGGAGTTTGTTTAGCAAATACAGCAATGTCAGGCAGCGGTGTGGAGTAGTGGTTAGGGCTCTGGACTCTTGACCGGAGGGTTGTGGGTTCAATCCCCAGTGGGGGACACTGCTGTTGTACCATTGAGCAAGGTACTTTACCTAGATTGCTCCAGTAAAAACCCAACTGTATAATGGGAAATGGTATGTAAAAATAATATGATATCTGTATAATGTGAAATAGTGTATAATGTGATATCTTGTAACAATTGTAAGTCGCCCTGGATAAAGGCGTCTGCTAAGAAATAAATAATAATGTTGGATTCCTTATGGGGTTGTTGCTAATCCTCTTGTCTTCCTACAGAGTATAACTATACATACAATGCTGCACACTATTATAACATGTTTGTTGTTCATGTGTGTTTATAACAGTTACTTTTATGAATTGATTTTACTTGTTTTCTTTTTCTTTTTCTCATAAATATAAATCCATCATTCCATAAAAATAAAAAACGAGAACATTCAGAATAATGCTGGTGCCTGGGCAGTACGCGTTCAACTGCAGAAAGCCACCTAAAAGGAAACATAAATAAGACTTACTGTAGGCCTTCCTTAGCTAAACATTTTCTACTTGGTTTTACATCATTTTAATTTTTTTGCCAGAATAAGCATTGGTTTTGCATCTGTTACATATGTAAGTGAGCTTCCTGTGAATATTCCAATTGAAGTTAGTGCATTCATATTTAAATTAGGATTGCTCTTTATTTATTATTATTTGTTTATTTTGGCAGACGCCTTTATCCAAGGCGACTTACAGAGACTAGGGTGTGTGAACTATGCATTAGCACTTACAACTATGTCTCACCCAAAAGACGGAGCACAAGGAGGTTAAGTGACTTGCTCAGGGTCACACGATGAGTCAGTGGCTGAGGTGGGAGTTGAACCGGGGACCTCTTGGTTACAAGCCCTTTTCTTTAACCACTGGACCACGCAGCCTCTTTAATAATGCTTTTTTCCCATGCCTTGCTTTGAGCAGAACACTTGGCAAAACTATAGCCTATTCAAGAGCTGGTGGGTTTATCTATCTATTAGCATACTGTATTCTAGTGGTAACAAAAAATAACATACATTAATATATTAACATTGTGATTTACCTAACATTTGTAATTTTAGTATCTGAAATCTACAGAAGTTGTCAGCCCTTTAAAGGTGTAATGTAAAAGCGGCTAAGTTAAACAAGACAATTCGGGCAAATTGGGCTTCCCTTTTTTGCTACATATATAAAAAAGTGGAGACCAAAAGTCAAAAAACACCCACTGTGATTCTAACCCATAAGAAATATAAGAACTAATTGATTATTAAATACAACGAAGAACCTTTACTTGGATTGCAGTTGACAAAGTATAGGACAAAACATTTATATGATGAATACATTATTATCAGATAGATATATTACTAGAATATTTGCAACATAAAAACAGTTGGTGAGTTTATTCCATATCATTTCGTTCATTCAAATTTAAAGATTAGGAAAACACAACAGTGTATTTGTGTAGTGCAACTGCAAGGATTAACATTTGTTTATTTGTGATGATTTTCTGATTTGTTTTAACACTAGTAAACATTTGATTTAATCTGAGTTTTGGCTGCTTCTGACATCTAACTAGAACCTTATTTCCAAGTATAAATGTGTTATGAGTGTATATTTCCACATTTAACTGTGTGTCTAGCTCTTAAGACATGAGTGAGACGAGCGTTTTACAGGATTACATTTCCACAGCATTGCATAAATGTCATAATGTAACACTGGGATAATATATGTTAATGTGTGTGTGGTGCATTTCTAGAGCTGACAGACACTGCATGCACCCCTGCCAAGTGCTAAAATACATCAAAAGAATAAGTAGAGCCTACGTATTTGCATTATTTGTATTTGCAGACTAGTATAGCCCAACATGTAAGTATAGTCTGCCAGGAATGTTGCAAAAATAAATAAATAAATAAATAAATAAAACGTCTCTATCAAGAAAATGATGATGTTTTGAATGAATTTCTTTTTTTCTTTTTATAGATTACCAAATTCTTACAACTTACTACAGGGAGAAAGGTACTTGCACTGGGAAATCTATAATTTAATTAAAACAGTGGTAGAAAATCTTAACTATTTACAGCAAAGCTATATCTTCGGCCTGGTTCAGAACACCTTAAATGTGCATTATTTCCCAAGATTTTATACATTATTTATATATAATTCTGACATTTTTGTCTCCCCCATTGTTTTCTGGAGACAAATGCAATAAATCAGTATTTTCACACCAGACCCAGGTAATAAAGTGTGTTTTTGCATTCCTTATGTGCATAGCAAATCAAATCAAATATGAAGCTAACTTGAACACCAAGTGAACCCTGAAAAGAGTGCTAAGTAATTTAATAATATTTCTGTTTTGTAACAAATACAGAATCAAGATTACACTTGTCAAGACATTCAGGAAAAAGATAAAGGAGGGAACTCACAAATCCATTTACTCCAAAGTGTCATTAACACCATTTTTATTTTGAAAGGAGAAAAACACAAATTAAAGTTACAAAACCTCAGGGTCTCTTATAGAAGGAGACAGAAGACGTGTTCTGTTTCCGAGCAGTCAAAAAGGAAACTGCGTTTTGTTTTATGCCAGGTAAACGGCTTAGCCGTCCTGCGATCTAGTCAGGGACCTGCATAAGTGTTTAGTTAGTGTGTATTAGAACTAGGTGTTTGTTTTGCTTTTGATTGTGTATTAAAAATAGCGCGGAAGCGCTTAAAACTCCATTTCCTGTGTCCTGGGTCTGCTTTGAAAGGGGCAAACGAATGACCGTGAGTGCCGGCCGGGTTACTATATATATATTGTAGAAAGACCTCACAAAGGGGTATTGGCAAATCCCCCTTAGCCCTAAGTCGAGGGAAAAGACAGCTTTTGCCACACCCCTGGGCTTGTTTCAATACAAAGTAATGCCGTTTGGATTGCATGGCGCACCCGCCACCTTCCAACGGCTAATGGATATTATATTAAGACCTCATGCGCAGTATCCCTCGGCTTACATTGATGACATAGTGATATTCACAGAGTCATGGGAGACACATCTAGAGAAAGTTTTTTTTTTTTTTTATTTTAGTCGTCGCCAATTATTTTTACCCCGGTTTTCACCCCAATTTAGCATGCCCAATTATTATCTGTATCCCCGGCTCACCGCTCGCAACCCCCCCGCCGACTCAGGAAACGGAGGCTGGAACACGGGTCCTCCGAAACGTGCTCCTTCCAAGCCGTCATTTTTCGCACTGCAGATCCACAGCAATGCTACCAGACCTATAGTGCCGGAGGACAACACAGATCTGGCGGCTCCGCTGCAGAGCCACAGGCGCCCTATCGGCCACAGGGGTCGCTGATGCGCGGTGAGCCGTGGATTCCCCTGCCGACCTAAGCCCTCCCTACCTGGGCAGCGCTCAGCCAATTGTGCGCTGCCCCCTAGGAACTCTCGGTCATGGTCAGCTGTGACATAGCCTGGATTCGAACCAGCGATCTCCAGGCTATAGGGCACATCCTGCGAGGAGCGCCTTAACTGGATGCGCCACTCGGGAGCCCCTCATCTAGAGAAAGTTAATGCGGTGTTACAATCCCTACGAGAAGCATCGCTGACTGCAAACCCAGAGAAATGTTTTGTGGGTTTGCAGGAAGCTCAATACTTAGGGTTTGTAGTAGGGGGCGGTAAAGTCAAGCCCCAGATGAGTAAAGTAGAGGCCATCACTAAGTGGCCTATACCAAAGGATAAGAAACAAGTTAGGGCCTTCTTAGGTTTAGCCGGCTACTATCGGCGATTTGTGCCGGAGTTCTCGTCTATTGCTTCACCCCTTACTGATCTAATAAAAAAATCGGCCCAGATTCGTGTTAAGTGGAACCCTGAGATAGATAAAGCTTTTAGGGCTATTAAGGAAATACTGTGTAACAGTCCAGTGTTAAAAGTACCCGATTTTTCCCAGCCCTTTGTATTACAAACGGATGCATCTGAGGTAGGCTTAGGGGCAGTGTTGTCACAGGTCGTTGGTGTGGAGGAACATCCCATAGGATACCTTAGCCGAAAGCTTCTGCCCCGAGAAAGAAAGTATGCCGTGGTGGAGAAAGAATGTTTGGCAGTGAAGTGGGCAGTAGAGGCTTTAAAATATTATCTATTAGGCAGGGAGTTCACTCTAGTTACAGATCACGCACCCCTAAAATTTATGAAAGAAAACAAAGAGAAGAATGCTCGGGTAACTCGCTGGTTTTTAGCTCTACAGCCGTACAAGTTCAAAATTGAACACAGACGGGGGTCTCAGAACGCGAATGCAGATGGGCTATCAAGAGTACATGGGGTTAGTTAGGTCGCTCAACCTTATAGGTTAGAGCTGGGGGAGAGGATATGTAGAAAGGGCGGCGTCGCCTTTAAGAAATGGTGACGCCAGTTGAGAAACTATACAACCCAGGAACCCTAGCATTAATAGGGAAGGCGGGGTTTCTGGGTATAAAGGGAAGTGGAGCGGGACAACGGGGGTGATCGTGGGGAGCACCGCATAGATTTTCTGTAGGATTCAGTTCTGGGCTTTGACTAGGCCACTTGTGGACATTGACTTTCTTCTTGGTGAGCCACTCCATTATTGGTTTTGCTTTGTGCTTGGGATCATTGTCCTGCTGAAAGGTAAATCTTCTACCCAGTCCCAGGTCTCTGGCAGACTGGAACAGGTTTTCCTCCAGGATCTGCCTGTACTTTGCACCATCCATCTTTCCCTCAATCTTCACAAGCCTCCCTGCCCCCGCTGCTGCAAAGCATCCCCAAAACATAATGCTGCCACCACCATGCTTTACTGTAGGGATGGTGTTAGCAGGGTGATGTGCCGTGTTTGGTTTACACCACACATATCGCTTAACATTGAGACCAAAAAGTTCCACTTTGGTCTCATCAGACCACAAAACCTTTTCCCACATGCGTGCAGTGTCCCCTGAGTGTTTCTTTGCAAAAGCTATGCGGCACATCATATGGCTTTTTTTCAGCATTGGCTTCCTTCTTGCCACCCTCCCATACAGGCCATGTTTATGGAGTACTCTTGAAATTGTTGAACAGTCAACATTTTCCCCAATCTCAGCCAGAGACCTCTGTAGTTCTTTTAAAGTAATCTTAGGCCTCAGAGTGACCTTCCTCAGCAGTTTCCTTAAGCCACGGCTACTGACTTTGGAGGGACGGCCTGATCGAGGTAGTGTCTTGGTGGTGACAAACTGTTTCCACTTTACAATGATGGACCTGACAGTGCCCCAAGGGATATTCAAAGACACTGAATGTGTTTATAGCCTACCCCCAATCTGTACCTTTCAATAACTTTATCAAAGAGTTCTTTTGGCAGCTCTTTGTTCGGCATGTTTTGCCATTTGCATCAAATTCACTTCATACAACAGAAACAGCTTGATTCTCCATCCAGGAGTATTCGAATCAGTTGAACTACTGTGATTGGACACAGGTGGGCTCTATTTAACTTATTTAACTATAGAATGATATTTTTGTCCTTAATTCATTTTCAAGTTTGGCGATCGATAGCATTGCTTTCAGCTTAGATGATTCAGTACCTTAAAGATCCAGTATCATAGTTTAACCATCATAGTGTTGTTCATGCAATTATAAACAATTTTTACCTTGCCTGAAAAAGTTTTCATGCTGTGTGAGACCATCTCCTGCTGGGTTATATGAGCAAATCCTTCATGGAAATAAAATTCCAGTCATTAAAGGGCTGCTTAAAAATAACAACTTGTTTTCAAAAGACTGCAGGAAAAGTAGCCTGTCATTCAAATACTGCCACCTTGATAGTCGAGGAGAATGACACTCAGGTTAGGTTTTTTGTTATACGTTATGATACTTTAACAGCACATACAGACAGAACGCTGTGGCCGCGCCGTTATTATGGACGAGGCTAATTAGCAGCAGCACCACCACCCCTAGCCCAGAAGGGTGCTGCAGTGTTGCCAGATTGGGCAGGTTTATGGCCAATTGGGCTTGTATTTTTTTATTGTGTGAAAAAATGGCTTTGGGCAAGTGCCTAATTTTTGGGCTAGTTTTTGGCATTTGTGCGGGTATTACATTTGAATATATTCTGAATAGTTTTAAAGTATTAACAATATTTTTAAGCAAAATACTAAGCTATATGATACACAACCTTTAGTGTTTACATCACTGTTGCTTAACACTGTAACAATAACATGCATCAGTATCTGTGGATATGATGCACATTCCATTATGGGTAGTGTATTACTTTGGGCTACAAACGTAGCACTTTCTATAATGTGCAGTCTGGTAACAGGGGTTTTTGCAAATGAAAAATTGTTCTAAAGGGTTTTACTTGAGCACAGCAGGCAGTCTGTCTCAGAACAAGCTAACCCCACAACCAGCACACCAGGTAGCAGGCAGTCACTCCAGTCAGCAAAACTCAGCAGGAACATTCTCTGATTTTTAACTAAATAAAATTAATTGCAACCATTCGCAGATACCTTATTGTCAGTCAATACCAAACACACCAACTTGGATAAACAGGTGTCCAACATCGAGCAAGAGAAGCAAGGTTCCGCATTTACAGTGTTTTCCTCCATTCCTGCAGTAAACTCATATGCTTCTACTGTAGCTACAGTCACTTCCGGTTTGATACCAACCCCGGTCCCTACAGTCGAACCTCCGATCTACAATCTTGCAACTGCCACAGCATATGGTTCCGCCTCCACAACCACTGCTCGTCGTCACTCAATATCCCCACAGATTTGGACCACAGAGTCGTGGATTGCGGAGATTCATCGCTGAAATCTAGAGACCCCAGATTACTGAAAAATCTAATTCTGCAGCTCCACCAGCCTCTCAACCTCTCTCTGCCTTAAACTGCCATAGCATCAACTTCCAGGTCAGCAGTCTGCATCACTCCTCCCTGTTTCTCTAACAGAATCTTAATCCTAACTCCATCCATTCTTCAGCCCCACTGAGCAATCTACAAGGAAAGACAAATTTGGGCAAAGAATCAGATTCGCAGGAGGAGGGCAAATCCGTAATAATTTCAATTCTTTCCAACACTTAAAGTCTGCACTCCCATAAATATTTCCATTTTAAAACAAAAACTTCTGAATCACCCAGACAAGATATTAGTTAATTATTTAATCAATGGACTAGAGAAAGTTTTTTCAACCAGACTCAGTCAAATCTCTCCCTCCTCCTTCCAAAGCAAAAACCTCCATTCTGCTATTTAAGAGCCCAAGACAGTACAGTCTCTTATTCAAAAATAGATTTAAAAATGATTGATGGTCGGCCTGTTCACCCATTTCCAATATTCAGGATTAACCCTGTAGGCATCGCCACTCGGAAAATGTCAGGAAAAAAGCATCTCATCATTGACTTGTCAGCACCACGGGGATCAAGCACCAGTAGTATCAACTCACTCATTCTTCATGATCAATTTTCTCTACAGTGCATTACATCGGATGCAATTCATTCAATTAAATTGACAGGTTACAGCTCCTGGTTAGCAAAAGCAGATATATGAGATGCATTTAAAGTAATGCTAATCCATCCTTCTCTTCGCCACATGTTTGGGATATGCTGGGAAAATATATTCTATTTTTCTACGCAGTTAACTTTTGGCTGCTGCAGCAGCCCAAAAATATTAAATACTGGATACTTCTCAGTTCATATCATGTTCCATTTCTGCTCCATTTTCTCTTGATCTCTCCTTCCTAAGATCCGCCAGCAGAAGCGATCACCAGTCTTAAAAGTTTATTTTCAGAGGTTGGTATCCCGCTTTCAGAAGAAAAAACAATCACCCCCCTTCATTCACTGGAATTTCTATGAATCATACTGGACACAGAAAAGTTTGAAGTCAGCCTTCCCTTATCTAAACTCGACCATATTTGTTCTCTTATTCAGAACTTTCAGATCAGCAAAACAATCAGGAAACGTGCACTGCTCTCTTTGCTGGGACATTTCAATTTTGCAATTCACATTATCCCCCAGGGTTGGACATTTATATTTCGATTACTTGCTTTTTCATCGACAGCAAAAAACTTGGACTCCTATATCAATATTTCATCAAAAGCTAGGAAAGACATTAAAATGTGGTCTGCTCTCATACAGCATTGGAACGGCACCACATTTCAGCACCACATGACCTAGCTTTATTTACGGACTCTTCATTCGGAGGTCTTCAATGGTTTTCTAGTGCATGCTCACTAGAAATCGAAAACCTAAAATCCGTAGCTCTTCGAAATTTACCCAATAGTCATCTTTGATCAAATAAATCAATACTTTTCTTTTGCAATAACAAATCTACAGTTCATATTATCAATAAAGGCCGTTCCAGTTCACCTCTTATTATGCAATTACTGCGGCGGTTAATATGGATTTCAATATCAAATAATTTTCTAATGCGCCATCTACCGGGCATTTATAATAGCTGATGCACTTTCTCGTTTACAGATTTCCGGATTTCACAGTCTGGTCTCTACAGCTCTGCCAACTCCAGCAGTGACACCCCAGTTCAGCCAGTTAATTTTCAGCTGAACCCATCTATCAGCAGACTACTCAACACAGCACAAGCATTCATAGCTGCTGCACTCGCTCCTTCCACCAGATCCTCATTCCACCGGCTGGACCACCTATTTGACTTTCTGCTCTCAAAGCAGGATTAATCCGACCCCATTTGACCAGGACTGGATTTTGGCTTTTGTAGTACACGCAAATGACTTTTTACATCTTGCACCAGCTACAATCAAATCCTATCTGTCAGGAATAAAATGCCAATTTCACTTAATGTCCATTACCTCCCCAACTCTCCTATCAATACCAGCTGTCCATCTCCTCCTGGGCGGAATCTCTAAGAGCTCTCTGATCGCTTCTCCTTCTCACCTGCCTATCTCTATAGATATTCTGAGCAATTTGATTTCAATTCTCTATCAAGGCTGCTTCTTTACATTTGATGACTTAACAATAGAAACTATATGTCTAACTGCATTTTTTGTTTTTTTAAGATGCTCAGAATATGCAGTTCCTTCTATTGCCAGCTTTCCTATGCTGGGTATTCGCTGCAGTGATCTCACGCTCATCCTAGATTCACACTTTATCCTCTTCCATTAGCATTTCCAAAACGGATCAGCTTCGGCAAGGTCAATTTATTCAGCTATAAAAAAACGGACTCCCCTCTATGCCCATATGCTTCTATGCAGAAATATATGGCAGAACGCAAACCTATTTCAAATTCTGACCCCCTATTCATCGATTCAAGCCAGACTATTATATCCAGACATTGGTTCACATCTCATCTGTCTACACTGGTTTCCAGAGCAGAACTTCCCCCTCAATTCTATACTCCTCATTCATTCAGAATCGGGGCGGCCACATCAACAGCAAGAGCAAAAATTAACCAGTATCTAATTAAAAATATAGGGTGCTGGACTTCATCAGCAGTTGAATCATACATATGTTCTTCCCCATCTGAGATATCTTCTACACAATAGTCTATTGCTAGCATATCCGGAGTGGGGACGACCCTTCCGCCGGAACCATCAAAGGTTTTCCCACTAAAAAAACTTTTTTTTCCCTTTAGTTACTAACCTTCTTTGTTGTGATAAAATGTTTTCTTTCTTTCTTTCTTTCTTTCTTTCTTTCTTTCTTTCTTTCTTTCTTTCTTTCTTTCATTCTTTGTATATGCTTTGGCGGTTCTTTTGTTTGTCTGCACTAGCGGGGAGCCGGGGGTCAATTTTTTGGGGGGGGTTAGTGATCTCACTTACTCCAACCCTTGGTTAAACTCTGCTTCCTTTACCTCAGCAGGAGGGTTCTCCACGAGTATTCTTAGGATTCACATGTAAAACAGAGGCTGTGAAACAATTCACAACTGGTCTCCTTTAAATTAAAGTTGGTTTGAGTACTCTAGCTTCTGTGGTTGGCGAGATCCAGCCATTTTCATTCATGTCGGGTTAGCGTGAGTCGAATAGCAAACGAATATTAAACGTCAAGCTAACGCGGTAGTTTCTTGCCCATTTCCAACCGATCGATCTTAGTTATTTTAAACTCTTTTGAGTATGAGTTTATATGTCCTCTTTTAATCATATACTTCATTTTAGTAATTTAGTAGGCTACTTGTATCTTTTCTATATTTTATGCAATGTGAACGTACATTCTCAAGAAATTATTGTAATTGTCTTGTTCCTGCTCCTGCTCTACTATTTATCAGTGCAAGTTGAAGCTTCATCTGTGACTGGCTGTTTGTGTTTCACAAAACACACACTTGCGTTTAGCCATCACAATTTCCATTGCTTTTTCCATGTGTAGCCTATGTGTCTGCTCCCATGCCAGTCAGCTGGTATTAAACCACCGAAATATACTTCAGGTTGGTAGAAGCACATGGTCCTCACAAGGCAGTCCAGAGCAGCGAAGACAACATTCCTCTGCCGGGATAATAGTTCAACCAGTCCAGCCAGCTGGGATGAAAATCAACACCAGGTCAGCCTTTTTGAAAGTGGGACTGTCCCAGTCAAACCGGGGCGTTTAGTAACTTTACAATAATAAAAATACACATTTACAGAAAATGCAAAATGCTGTTCTGATTAATTTTGTGCCGCCAAAATATATAGAAATATACTTTTAGGGATGTTTCTCAGAGTTGGTTGATATTTTAATAATTTAAACATGCATTTGTAATCTTTTTTCTATTATTACAATAACGTTACTATAACATACAAAATGAATGAATGAATGAATGAAAAAATAACCTAAACAAAATGCCGGAATGACAGTTTGGTAATGACACTCACTTCCATTAGCATTTCTGAGCTCACAACCAGAGCAGTCCTTTTATTTAATTTACTGTACAATTACTGGTGCAATAGGTATTTAACAACAAATGTTAAATTACATTTTAATGATGTCTAAAAATTCAAAAAGTGTCTGAAACCGATAGGCCACTGAGTGCATTTATCCAAAATGACACTGCTGCACATGGCGCCAAACACACCGTGTCCTAGCAACCTGAGCAGCTACTGTCTGTAAAAGGTAGCTCGGGGGAACTCGAGTGACAGTAATAGGTGCATCTACTGACTTGTATAAGGATGCACTGTGCTGGAAAGATTAAAGATGCTAGGTCCAATACTTATTTTAGAGGTATTGTTATGACCTATATGGATGAAACATTACGATAAGATGTAATGCCTGCTACACTAGAGCTAAGTAGCACATATCATGTGTGCCAAGAACAAAACAAGTCTTTGTATGTTTGTACACCAACGTAAATATATGAAATTACTAGCTTAGCACGGAATTCGTGCCAGTGGTCTGCTGGCTACCAACCTCAGCAGAGTTGAAGTGAAATCTCTCAAACCTTATTCACAGGGCAAGATTTGTTTCACAAGACAAGCAATATGTTTAAAAAAAATGAAAATGAAAAAGAAAAATACAAATGTGTTGGTTTCATGAATTTCTTGAAATACTTGGTTTACATGCAGTCTTATGGAATGTTGGTATATTTTTTGGGCAATGTTTTATCCACCTTAAGTATATTTGTGTAACGCTGGGCTTTTGTTTTTTGAAATGTAGCAACCTGCAAACCCCATATATGATTAATCTATACAGAGTTTTTAAAAATCATTTTTTCCAACTTTTTTTGGATGCCCAAATGAGGCAGGCTGCACTTGGGTTCTTTAACAAAATGGGAAATGTGTTGAGTCATTTGAATTTTTAAGAAGAATTTCTCTCCCTAAAATTAAAAAAAAAAATACTAATTGCCCAAAAAATGCAATTTGTTATTTGATGCATAAAACCCTTAACTTTCTTGGTTGGAAATAAAATCAGTGACTAAAAATGTGTGTCACGATTGTTGATAATTAACCCAGATAAAAGCTTGCATTGACCTCATGATAAATAAACCCATCAATGGGTTATGTCCATTGACCTGGTATTGCAATGGCCATCAAAATCTGTAGCTTAACCAGGTCATTCGATAATGTGCCTGTGGCCTTTATTGAATTACCACTGCTACTCCACAAAGCCAATTAAATGAATACTGTCACGTAAATACTACAAAACTGTGTAATATTCGTAAAACTGTGTGTGAGAATACATTTGATTTTTGTAATCTCTTAATGTTCAGAACAACTAAAGTTTACAGCAGTGCCTCAGCTATTTCAATGCAACACAAATATATTGCAACACAATGGGTTTAGGGTTAGCATATGGTCCCATTTAGGATAAGTGTTAACATGTTTGTATGTTTGTATTACAGCTAGAAATATATTTGGTTTGGTTGAAAAAGTCATAAATGAAAGATAGTTATATATGTTATCCAGGTGGTGCTTTCTTTGTACAGTAGCAAATGTAGAGTATTGTAACCCAGAAAGTGGGTTCAGCACCCGCAATGCTTGGACACCTGAAAACCTGGAAACCAAGGCCAAAGTGTATAGCTGTATAGTGATAATAGAGCAGGCACACTTTTGAAGACATTCAATTGATGTGTGTAGCAGGGCAGAAGAGCCCTGCATGTAAAGATGGGGCAGGTCGAGCCCTGCTAAAAATGTATAATTTTGGGTTTATTTAAAAGAATGGTTTGTGGGGTTGTATTGTTATGATTTGTTGTATTGTATTAGGGCTTCTGTTTTTCGGGTTTTATTAATTGTATTTTTAGGTGCTTATTTTTAGCTATTTTCGAGTTGTATGTAAATCGTTTATTTCGGGGCTTTCGTTTGTGATATACTGTATGAAATTAGTGTTTTCGGTTACTTTCCAAAATGCTTGAGCAATTTATTTTTTTTTGTCCAAATATGTATAGTAGTAACTCGACAGTACTTGCACATTTAAGTTGTACCTTCTTTCCCTATAGTCACGGGCACATTCTTCTGGGGTTTTTGTGTGTAGGCATTTTTGTACATTTCGCCACAATTCTGTTTTAAATCCTCTGTGTCTTAACTGTAACACATCTTGAAATCCCGCTAACAAGCCTCCATCCTGATTGTAATCTTGTTTTAAATCTTGTAAGCAGAGTCTCCAATAGAAATGTAGGAATCTGCTGTCCTTCAGTAGTTGGGGCGGGTTTAAAGTATTCAGAACGAATCAATGATAGATGCAAGTCAGGAAGGCGGGACATTGCCCAGCAGCACTGGGAAATGTATTTATTATTATTTTTGTAGTAGGTTTTATTTTTTATTGGGAAAAGGGTAAAGTCAGCGTGAATTGATTAACCATTTCCACAGTTTTTCTGGTGTTTTCCGGTGTTTATTGGCTATCCACTGATTTCATTTTTTTTTTTTATCAGGGGTGTTTTATCGGTTAAAACCAAAAATCAGAATCCCTAATTATATTGTATTGGGGCGATGTTTGGAGCGCGTCTCTGCCAGATACATTGTGAGAATGCGTGGTAGTCGTGCAGAATGTGGCCATCTCCATCTCCACCGCTTTTGCTGAACAGGGTGGGTGTACAGAGAGGAGGTACGTGAGCAAGAGAGATGTGAGAAAGATTTAAAACAATAATACAATTGCTGCGCATGCTGGAGGGACCAGCAAGGTACCTGTTTTGATGGAGGTATTTTTGTATCGAGATTTGTTTTGTTTAAACTTTTATTTTTGGCTTTGTGGGCTGTGTTCATGTAAATGTGTTTGATTTATTTTTGTATAATAAATACGTGCAGTAGCGCATCAACCCGCAGTACTTGTGTGTCTGTGTCAACTTCCTGGTCTGGGGACGTCACCACTCGACCTTCCTGCCACAATTTGGGATGTTGTACTACATAAATCTACCTGAATGTAATGCTGTATTAACGATGTGATGGCAAGTAAATGAGGAACAGCCACTCAGTCATTAATCATTAGTCCCAGCGACCCACCTTAGGATGTGGGTCAATACGCTTTGACCCAGGTTGAGCGAGACAAAATGCTAAATAAACAAAATGCATAACTGCTGATGAAATAACAAACAGCCACGCATGTGTGAAGGTTTCACTTCCACAAGGAACGTTGTTATTTATTCTGTTTAGCTATATTTTTGTTGCTTGAGACACACCATGAGCCAGATTGCAGCAGGGATGTAGAAACGTTTGCTCTAATCAACATTTGGGTTGATGGTTCAATCCAGAGAAGCTTGGATGGAAGCGTGTGGCAGTCTGGCTCGCAGTGGTGATGTGTGATGACGTCACGGACCAGGAAGTAACTGAGTCAAAACAGTGGATGGGCGAGTGAAGCTGAATGCAATTGCATTCAGCGTATTTAATAAACAAACAAATGATTTTAACAAAACACAAAACAAAAGGGCACGAGGGCCAAACGAATAAACAAACAAACAAACAAGTAAGTGTCGTGCTGGATAATCCAGCACGTTTTAGCAATTGTTTTTAAATGTTGTTCTTTCTCTCCGCTCCCCATACTCTCCTCTCTACATTCCACCCCGAGTGCAGAGAGCTGCAGGTTTATATATTCTGGCCGAGTTGTTAATTATCTTACTATCCCTCGGCCAGAGTCTGCACGCGTTTGGTAAGGATGCATGACTGTCAGCTAGTTAAATAATCAGTAGCTGATCAGCCATGCATCCTCACGGGGTTTTTAAATATAATAAAAGACGCAGCGCTTTTATCCTCGCCGCAAACAAAAATACAAATAATAATACATAGGGGCGGGACACTCCGCCACAAAGCATCTGTAACAAGCTGCTTCTGGGGCATTGATACGGGCATTGTTTACTTGCTTCTGTCACCCAGGTCAACCCTGCTTTATCAAAAGCATTATGAAACCGTGTAGCCAACCCCCATGATGGTGAGTTCTGACCTGGGTAGAGCATGCCACTGTTTCATACCAGACTGCTTTCAGAAGTGAGATTGACATTGGACCATGATGTTCTGCTATTGTGTGATGCACTGTAAATGATAAAAGTATACTTCATGAACATATCAATTTTTTCTCCACTAAAGATGGCATTGGCAAAATATCAACAGCCATTTAAGAGGGTCAGTGGGTTGTTTACTTTCATGAGCAAAGTAAGCACACCACTTTTGAGCTTGTTCTTTTAGGGAGTGGAATTATGTTATTTCCTTTGTAAACGAGAGTTCCACAGTAGATGAGCAATGGGAAGAAAAGCCTTTCAGGTGTTGTGACAGAAATATTGGATAACCAGATTTTACCTAGAGCGTTTTTTCCTGTGTAAGTTCCTACTACCATTTATGTGGTAGGCCTAATTCTTGTGCCGAATGCCTGAGGTTTTTCAGGTTAATAAAAATGACATATAATTACAGGTGAATGGATTAAACCAGATGAAACATGATGTTAATAGCACAGGCAGTTACAAACACAACATGCCTAGGCTAAGAACATTACTACTATGACGTGTGGAAATAGATGCCAAATAATGTTTTTTTTAAGTCTTTATAATAGAATATCTTAGGTTAAATACAAAACTTCACAAGGACAGTTTTCAAGAATGTTTTGTTAAGGCCATTATTGATTAATAAAATTAAGTTTACAGCTAAATTTCAAAGATATGTGCACTATAACCTAAAAGAAGGATTATAAATGCTTTTCAAAAATCAGGCCCTAAATTTCTGTGAATAGAGTCCCATTTGAATATTGCACAAGTCTAGTACCATTGTTGAAACTCATTTTGGGTGTAAAATTAAGAACACATGTTCCACCTAATCGCTCTGCATTTGCCATAAGTAATAATATTTGGGGTACCACTGCAAGATTGTTCCTTAATATTGTAAAATTTCAACTACATATGCTTTCTACCCAGAAGTGATGACAGAGTTAAATCAAGCAAGTTTTATTCATCCAATCCATACAGCTGCAAAGCATAACACAGGTTCACAAATTTCACACACAGTGGGAAGAGACAGGGGGTCACACCAAACGACTCACACACACACTATACGGTAACACATCACACTTACCCCAGACAGGACAAGACAGTGGTACACACAAGAGAAACAATAACTCAAGGGTTAACAGCCGAAAAAGAGAACAGTTCACTTCTCCTTCAGAGCCGATAGAAAGTCCAATCGCTCGGTCCCAGCATGCCCCGCTGTGGCCATATGCTAATTAGGTCCCAGCGTGCAGTTCCTGCGGCATGCTAATCAAGGTTCTGGCTACTGCCAGAGGACAGCAGCACGCTGGGATGGGGGACGCGTTGCCTGTTGGCTACAAAATATTCATACAGTAAATTTGAAGGGGGGATGGTTATATATTATAGATACCAAGATATTAGTTAAGCCAAAATGTCTTACAATCAGTCAGAATAAAATAAATAAAAGGTCAATTATCACTTGGCAATTTGAAAATGATGCAGTCTTGAAGTTACAATATATAAATTGGAGCCATTTACTCTAACAGGGTTGTTTTTAAAACAGTAAGTTAATTTTGAATACCATTAGTCACTTCTATAATTTTTAAGAGCATATATCTACCTTGCTTTGGCAGCATAAGTTACATTTATGTTATGTTTCCCTCAGCTTGTTATTGTTGTAAAGTAAATTAGCTTTTTTCAGTTCCAGAACTTTTTATTTAAAGAGATTTGTTCAACATAAGTTGCCAAGCTTTGAAAATAACCCACGAAGATTGCTGTAATACTTCTCTTTTGTTTGCTTCAATCGTTATTCTTTTGTGGTAGTCCACTGTAACAGGTTTTCTTGTCCTGTATTCTAGTTCCAAGCAGTCTTTTAGTTTTCCAGTTTAGTTGTAAAGTTGACATGGTAGTCTGTAAATCTCATTACTTTACTTCAGGGCCCCCTGTTCTGAAACAGTTTCCCCATTACTTGCGGTGTGTAATGCATCTATACAATCAGGGGATTTGTATTTTATGCTTATGCTGTTAGTCATTAGAGACTCTTGGGTTGTATTGCAGTATTTTTTATAGTACGTGTACGTTATTATTCGGCTTTTTCAAATGAGAAGGAAACTTAAGGTTTTAGAGTGTTTTGTAGAATGTATTTTAATGAGAAAGAATAGTGACTATTTTCTGAAAACACTTAAAAAACCTTTTGACAAAAAAATTGACAATTGCTACTCTCAAAATAATACTATCCAACATATCTTCAGATTGCCTATCCCCAAGCTGGTGAGTATGTTCCAGATTTTACAAAAGTATATACAAAATCCTCTTGGATTGTTTAATTTCACTAAATGGTTGCCAAGAACAGTTAGTGTGTGTTTGTGTATGTTGTGTTCATGAAGAAGTTTAATAAGGAGGAGGCTAACATTACTAAGGAAATAACATTGAATTATGTAATTTAATTGTGGACATAGTGTACAAACAGACATCTTACCAGTTGTTTTATTTTCCATTATGTTATTATTTACTGGAAACAGCCTTGGCAAGTAAACACATTTTACCATTCATTTTAGGATTGTGACTAATTATTACTGCATATTCACAGACAAGTTTAAACTTTACTTCTTCAGTTTTATTTGATTTTAATCCTTACGTTAAACCCCAAGAATTTAGACTGATTGCCCTTGTTCACAATAAAATAATGTCTAAAGTAGGGCTGTCAAGCAATTTAAAAACATAATCGTGGTTAATCTCGTGATTACAAATTTTAGTCCTTGGTTTTAATCGTATATTTAATTGATACAATTACTGTATTCATCTCATTCAAGTTTGTTTTATTACTGATGCTGCTATTATTTAAAGTTCTTATTACCCATATGGAATATTTATATATAAATAATTTATATATGTGTACTATGGTAGGTTCCATATAAGTTTTTGTTGTATGAACCATATAAGCATCGTGGTACAATTATGACCACTTTCTTTTTAGGCGACACAAAAAAAAAATCAGATAAGCACTGTAGTGCAAATATGGACAGTTTCTTATAATTTGAGACATTGTGTGTGCAAGTGGTCTTGGGGTGCACAGGAGTCAAATATGGGTCAAAGGTTAAGTATAATCTAGACGAATATGCCATTTTGACATCACAACTGTGGTATTATGCCTTTTTTTCGAATGACAAGATGCAAATATAGCCTTCATCCATGTATTACACACACATATATATATATATATTGTAACCAAGCTTCATTCACTCACGTTCATTTGCCCCTTTAAGAACGTAGACCTGACACACAGAATTGAAGTTTTAGCACTTATGCACACTTTTAATAATACAAAATAAACAAAAACAAAATAAATACCTACCTTCAGAGCACTAACTAAACAATCAGGATCACCATAAGTACCACCCCTGCGCTGACTCGGAAGGGCGAAGCCGTCAGTCGACCGCTGTTTTTTCACACTGCGGACTCACCATGCAGCCACTCAAGAGCTACAGCGACAACGCAGCTCTTGGGCATCTTACAGGCAAGCCCGTAGGCGCCCGGCCAGACTACAGGGGTCGCTGGTGCGCGGTGAGCCGAGGACACCCTGGTCGACCTAACCCTCCCTCCCCCCAGGTGATGCTCGGCCAATTGTGCGCCGCCCCCTAGGAGGTTCCGTCCAAGGTCGGCTGTGGAATAGCCTGGACTCGAACTCGAGACGTCCAGACTATAGAGCGCATCCTGCACTCCACGTGGAGCGCCTTTACTGGATGCACCACTCGGGAGCCCCCGCAGGAAGGATTTTTAACCCCCTCCCTGCCATATATATATATGTATATATGTTATATTATCAGATCGATTCATGACAGGTTTCATTTGTTGTTGTGTTGTTGCTAGAAAGTGTATTTTGAGAAGTATGTTTAGCACGCAGGTGATGCTTCAGATTGGATGTAGCCTTCATTTGTTAACTGAAAGTTTCAATTTGACAGTAACATCAGAAAGTTTTTGTTTTTTTAAACCTATTCACAACAAATCCTTCACTTTTAGTACTTTGCTCCATAATGCTGTTACATGACTAACTTTCTGTTAGAGATGTGGTGTGAACCGGTTCCTTTGAAATCGGGTACCCAGTTCCTGCTTTGGAACCGACGAACTGGATACAATTAGCAGGGATCAAGTTCCAGTGAGTACTGTTATGTTTTTAATAAAGCTGATTATTAAAAAACATTAAACCATTAAATTATCAAACACTTTACATTTCTGCCAAAAATACATTTGATAACTATAATTGACATGTTCACAGTTAGAAAAATACATACTTAGTCTAATTAAAGTTAATTAGACTATATATTTGCATTTTGTCCATGTTTTGAACTACCGACTGATCGCGGCTGTGTTGAGTTTAGTTGGACTTATTTTTTGCTCTGTGATTATTGTGGTCTTTCTAATGGTTTATGCAGGCATAGAACTGTAGGACTGCTTGTTTATATGTATATAAGATGCTCCACCCACCCAGCTGCTCACACATTGACATACGGACATGTTTTTCTAAACAGTTTGGGAGCCGGACTCAAAATCGGAACCGATTTCAAAAATATCCTAAAATGCACATCATTACTTTCTATTTAAACACCGACTGCACTCATTGCGTTGAATGCACTCAGGTGTATTAAAATGGTGACGCAGGGAATGAGTTACGGTATGCTAACAGGGTCAAGACAGAGGAGTAAGATTAACACGTTAAAAGAACGTTCTCCAAAGAAATGAACACATTAATCGCAGAAGTTAACTGTGATTAATTGACAGCCCTAGTCTAAAGTTATCTGAAACAAAACAACTTTGTATGATTAAGCAGTTTTAAATCTCCTCATGACAAAGCTGTTTATCTTTTGGTGAAACAATACATTTATTTTTGGTCATTGGGATATCCTGATGACAAGCAGCATCTCATTTCAGTACAGTCCCAGGGCAAGCACACAATCAGTTGTTACATCAGTCATATCATAGCATTAGCACATACAACTATTTCAATATAAGCTGCGTCCACTGTAGTGGGCAAATTGTGTAACACAGGTTCACTGTGTATATTTACATATATGTATGTATTTATTGTTACTGTTTCATAGTTGTTGTTTTTTTTGTTTACTAGTTGGTTGTTGTTTGTTTATTATTAAAAATACATTTATTAAAAATCAGAAAAGTATGCAATTGAACATAATAATATATACAACTGCAGTTAAATACATATTTACATGATATCCCCATAATGTAAAATCTTTGTCTGGAAGGAAAACACTATTGATTTTTTTTTTTTTTTTAATATAAATGTAGTCGTTGCCAATTATTTTTATTATTTTCTCCAATTTGGAATCGCCAATTATTTTGTTATGCTCAGCTCACCGCTACCACCCCTGCGCTGACTCGGGAGGGCAAAGACGAACACACGCTGTCCTCCGAAGCATGTGCCGTCAGCCGACCGCTTTTTTTTTCACACTGCGGACTCACCATGCAGCCACCCAAGAGCTACAGCGTCGGAGGACAACGCAGCTCTCGGGCAGCTTACAGGCAAGCCCGCAGGCGTCTGGCCAGACTACAGGGGTCGCTGGTGCGCGGTGAGCCGAGGACGCCCTGGTCGACCTAACCATCCTTCCCCCCGGGCGGTGCTCGGCCAATTGAGCGCCACCATCTGGAAGCTCCCGTCCTCGGTCGGCAAAGTAATAGCACGTTCTGTTTTTCAAAAGTGACCATTTCCAGGGTGTTTTCCCACTTTTTAACAATGTATTGATAATTAAACATGTCATTTGAACATAAATATAACATTGACAGTTAAAATGAGTAAACTTGTAGCTGTAATAGTAAGTAAAGCACCTGAAGACACTTACATGTTGTAAATGTTTATAAACATCACTTGGCTCATTGCTGGCATTAAAATAAGCAGGAATAGTTACATTATATTACAACAGTTCAGAAAACAAATGTCCAACACTGTTGTGAGATAATCAAATTACAGTCTTCCACTAACACTGTAGTTCAGTCTACAAATAAAGGTGTTTAAAAAAATGTTTAGCTTATTGCTAGCATTACAATAACAATAAAAAATATGAAACAGTTAACTTACATGTGAGAGTAATCCTATTTAATGTACAGATTAAGTTTAGTATTTTACTGTCATTACAATAACTAGGATATCAAAGCTTTTGTGCCCGTCGGGAAGAGCTTTTGTGGCGGAATTCATAATTTTCCAACTGTTTTTCATGTTCCGAGCAAAAATCAAAAATGGCCAGGAAGGATGAGAACAGTCGCAAAACCCCAATTGCGACAGTATGAGGAATGTTATGCAAATGAAGTGGGTACCTAATTAACATACCCCGTGCAAAAATCAAAAGGATTGTTGCGGTCAGATTGAGTATTTTCCATCTAAAGTGGTTCTGCCTGTTTCTAAAAAGTCCTAATGGAGATGGGAACCTATTTAAAACATGCTCTGTCTAAAAAAGGGTCTGATGTGGGTGCAGTGACTGACTACTTTTGTGATGGAGCCCAGTGTGCTGCTAGAGATTGCTGCGAATTTGGAGGATGAAAGGGAAAATGTAGCTGCTATGCCAAAAAGAAAAATAAATAAATAAATGAATATATATATATATATATATATATATATATATATATATATATATATATATATATATATATATATATATTGTGACAGAATGGGGGAGGAAGAGAAATACATGTAGTACAGGAGGGGCTAACAAATTACATCCCCCAGAATATCACATGCCTGGGATTAGCAGGCAGTTGTCTCCAAAATGTCTCCAGTCTGTGTGAAGCGAGGCTGTCACTAAGAAGAAACCTGGGTGGTTTAACTTAAAGGTAATGTGTGAACCTTTTGGTTTGTGTGTGTTTAAAAAAAAATAAAAAATTGTTTTACCGGTAAACGGTGTAGCCGTCCGGTTTATAGTTAGAGATTTTCCTGAAACGTTTAGTTAGTGCTCCAAGACAGAGTTATGTTTTGTTTTGTTCATTTTTCGGTTATTTCTGTAATTAATAAAACGGCACAAAAGCGCTATTTTAAATCTTCAAATTCTTGTGTCTGGGTCTGGTTGTAAGGGGCTATGAATCTTAAAATTAGTGAAATCGTTCACTATATATATTCAGTTATCTTAGCAGACCACAGTGCAGAGGCATTACATACTGCTGCTGCACTCAAATTGCTATATTGTTAATTTCTGCAGGCAAACAATTTTCAACATTGCAACAGTTATCAACTCCACGTTATAAATTCAAACATTTCTTAAAAGGCAAAATCCTAACATTTTATATATATATCTTTTCCCAGTATTAGATTATTTTAATCCTTAATACCCAGAAACAGCATACAACATTAAGAACATTCTTAATACACATGTGTTTCTGAGCTGCAGTCGTTCACTTTAGGTAGAAAATATACCAAAATAAAATAAATTCCTGTTTGACCAAAACTTCTTCATGTTGCTATTTTTGTAATCGCGTTATGTTCTCAGGCTATGTTATATGTAAGCAGTAAGGCACGACAGGGTGTGTGGTATACTCGAATATCGGCGTGCTCCGGGTGCGTTTCAAGTAGCGAAGCGAAGCGGATTGTCTTCAACTGCCCGGGGTTATGGTGATATTAGAGTATGTGCCTTGTTGCGCTTATAAAATGGGTTAACTAAGTCAATTGGGAAAAAAAGTTAAAACATTTTTTAATTAACAAAAAAGTCATTTTTCTTAAGTATCCTTCTGCCTAAAACTGAGCTAAGAAAAATGAGTTCCATATAACTAACTAAAAAAAAGCAATTTATAAATGTTGACTTGAACATTGCCATTGAAAGTGCAGTTTTTTCTTTATTTGATTCACTATACTTCTAATTCTTAGTTTGCTCATAACATTTTAAAGTAAAATATTACTGGCAATTTTCATCATGACACTGCACAAATGAATCTGCCTTTAAATCACGCAGACCCTTCCTCACAAGACCTGCAAAAGTATCAGGTGATACTGCTGGTTTTTTTTTTGTAATCATCCTTCAGACCACACAGCAACCCAGAAGGTGAGACCTGTGGCAGCAGGCAGGGTAGGAGATGCAACCGACCAGAGAAGAACGGACAGAGACGGGGACAGCAGCAACAAAACATCCATTTATCTACCAAAGTCTCTTTTAAGAGTGATCCAAATTTTTTTTTTAAAGTTAAAAGAGCGATCACAATAGCGAGTTTTGGATTGATTTGAATACTTACTTTTGCCTTTTTTCACTACTTTTATTAATCATTGGTTACTGATTCAGACTCATTCAATATCTTATGTATACTTTGGTTTCCCAAAAGGTCAATGTTTACACATTACATCAGTGATGTTTATTGCGATAAATTCCAGTATGTCTGCCTTTTTTTATTTTTTTTATATATATATTTTTTAAAGGCTAGTGGCGTATGGATATCTACTACTGCAGTGCTTCTGAATCCTGGTCGTCGGGTACCCCTGTATCTTCTGGTTTTCATTCCAGCTGAGCTCTCAGTTACTTAACTAAACCCTTAATCAAACTATTAATTTGCTTAGTTACACCTTTTTAATTGTTTTCTGCACTTAAACAGTTGGAGATTTCAGCTTAACTATAAAATTGTATCAGTAACTTGAAATCTGCAACTTTTTAGGAGCTGAGAACAATTAAGGAGGCCTAATTAAGCTACTTTTTAGTTAAATTAAGGGTTTAGTTAAGTAATTGAGAGCTCAGTTGTAATGAAAACCAGAAGACACAAGGGTCCACGAGGACTAGGATTAAGAAGCACTGTACTAGTAATTCACTGCTTTTTTAAAAGAAGTGACAACCCACAGTGATATGCTGTACACCCCATGTGGCCTGTTTTGACCAATCAGGATAGATTATTTAAAATACCCATTTTATAACGATTTTTAATAACTTTAAGCACTTGTATTTGTTATTTTTCAATATTATTTGAGAGAGACATACGTACAACAGTTCAGGCATTCAGCAGGACTGGAATGTAAAGCAAAATGGAGACCCCCACATTGTTTACAAGGTGAAGTCCTAAAGCAGATAGTAAGAGGAGCCCCAGAAACTGCTTGATAATTACTGCACCTCACATTTTAGTTTAGTTCAAGGTCAAATCGTAGTATTACATGAATTATTGAAAGGAAATTCAGTGATAACTATTTTCCTTGTACAAGCTTAACCTGAAAATAAATGTGTTGTATAATATTACTTCTTTTCAGCATGGATGGTTTGTTAAAAGACTTGAATTGTAGATTTGAATGTGTTATACTAAAAGAATGTGCAATGAGATCAATTCATTTTCCCCACATGAATGTAATTAATTGTCAATGAATATTTTTCCCTTGATTCTTCACAGTTACAAGTCAGCTAATCTTGAAATATTGTCATGTTAGGACTGTAGAATCATTGTTTTAGTAACAGGGTTACTGTTCTGTTTATTGCTTGACTGGGGGAACCAGGAAGTCATCTCCGTAGAAAATGTATGAAAAACAATAAAACATGCTGTTAGAATGGTTTTCCTGCAGCTGAAGTCTGGCTGTGGCTAAGTTAACTAAATTACCGTAGCCTGTGCAAAGTCATAACTGTCTGACACAGTCATTCTCTCTGTCCCATAACATTATATGGGATGAGCACAAAAACAATATGCAAACAGCATCCTGGTTTCAAGCAAATTATGTGCATTGCAGCAGATGTTAACATTTAGAGGTGCTTAAGACCCAACAGTTGGTCGGTGAGTCATCATTTAAACATAACTGTTCTCTGGCCTGGAATGTTCAAGTAGGGCTGTTATCAAACTGTTTTCATTCTCTTCTTCAGTTAATAAGAAACCCTTCTGCATATAGATAACACTTTCATTAGATATATAAAAAAAGCTTGTGGATGGAAATACACAAAACTTCAGTAAGACTGACTAAATCACTGATATTTAATTGAAACAATCAATTAGGGGGTTCAGAACTTGTGAAAACAATATTTTGGGGATTAGGAAATATATATATATATATATATATATATATATATATATATATATATATATATATATATATATATATATATATATATATATATATATATATATATATACATATATTAAGGAGGCTGTGTGGTCCAGTGGTTAAAGAAAAGGGCTTATAACCAGGAGGTCCCCGGTTCAAATCCCACCTCAGCCACTGACTCATTGTGTGACCCTGAGCAAGTCACTTAACCTCCTTGTGCTCCGTCTTTCGGGTGAGACGTAATTGTAAGTGACTCTGCAGCTGATGCATAGTTCACACACCCTAGTCTCTGTAAGACGCCTTGGATAAAGGCGTCTGCTAAATAAACAAATATATATATATATATATATATATATATATATATATATATATATATATATATATATACATTGTAAGATATTGTCAGGTACCATTAATCCAGTCCCAGCCAGTACCAAATAGTTGGAAGGTGTAACGAGTCACTGGATTTAAATCCTCTGGAACATATGTTGGATGTGGTAGACAGAGAGATGCACAGATGAACAGCCCCCCCCCCCCCCCACCTCCAGTACTATGTTAGGACATTGTAGATGTTCAAGGGCAAATTGACTATATACAGTAAATCTGATCGACTAGCTGTGTGCCTGCCAACTGCCTTGACAGCTAGGAGCTAGGATTGGTCTCACCCCATATTGAGCTATACACACGAACATCTGGAGTATGACCACTGAATGTAAAAATGTAGTATCAGAGTGTCCTCGCTGTCTCTGGAGGTATGCATGATGTTATTTCAGTTTAGCAATGCCCATCTCTATTGTATTAGTTAGCTGCTGCAAAACATAGTACTGTATGTGGTTTCTTTGAGCGTTCCTAGATTTCAGAAATTCTTATTTGACAATAATAATTGAGGATATTTAACATATTTTACTGTTTCTTTTGTTATTCCATTGAAGGCGTACATAATGCAAATGCATCCTACTGGCTTCATTAAAGGCTTGAAGGAATAATGCTATGTAGATTTTTTTTTTTTTAATCAGATATTTGAGAACTGCTTTACATGAAAGGCAGCTCAGTATTTATATATAGGCAAAACAAGCAAATCAGTCTACTAGATTTGCAAAACAACTGATTTTGACTCAGATCAAAGTAGGCTAACATTTTCAAGAACTTTTGGGGATATAGTTTTTATGAAAGTTTTTTTTATGTATAAAAGTGTTTGCCAATTTTTTTGGTACGGAATAGGTAATAGTATCAGGAATAAATTTACTTTTCTTTTGAAAGCTAACAAGCCTGCTCAACAGAAGAGAGGTAATTTTCACAACAGGAGTGGTCAGACAAAAGGGCAATGCATGGGATAATGATGTAGCGATTGCTGGCATTATCAGTAGGTAGTTGTATTGCATTCCTTTTATCTTTGGACATTTAGTGAGATACTTTCTCATAAGATGACAGACATATTTAATACTAATGTGTGGTATTAAAACCACTTACTCAATACCTCGAACTATACATACCACCAAGACAGCGAATGAATCCTAGTCAACAATCTCCCTCCCGATCTGTGAGGGCGCTGTATAACAGGAACAGAGTGCCTCGTACTGGTTGGTCTGGCAGTTCATTTCAGGGTCAGTCTGAAGCCAGCCATCCAGGAAGGGGGTGGAGTCACAATGCCCAAAGTCATTGCCCTAAAGCGGTATGTGTCAGTCATGGATTGGAGGAGACGTGACTGAACTAGCTATCGCAGGGGGCGTGACTAATGGTATAACTGGAGATGTGACAATGTAATCTGTTCCTTTGTTATGGTAATTGAAAGGAAATGGATTGTGGAAATCGTATCATGATTATTATTATTTATTTCTTAGCCGACGCCATAATCCAGGGCGACTTACAATTGTTACAAGATATCACATTATTTTTACATACAATTACCCATTTATACAGTTGGGTTTTTACTGGAGCAATCTAGGTAAAGTACCTTGCTCAAGGATACAGCAGCAGTGTCCCCCACCTGGGATTGAACCCACCACCTTCCAGTCAAGAGTCCAGAGCCCTAACCACTACTCCACACTGCTGCCATTATATTACATTATAATAACAAAGGAGATATTTAATTACTTCATAATATGTGTTATTACTATGCAAAACTACTCCACACTGCTGCCCACATCATGAGTGTTAAGTGTTTTGTTTGTATGTAAAACTAACTGTCTGTGTTTGTCATTGCTAGACAGCTAAGACTAAGCTGGGAGCTGTCGCTAAAGTGCCAGTACCAACCTGGACTACACTGCACCGCTGTTCCACTGTTACTGTATATCACCACACCTGCACTAAGAGCACTCACTGTCAGGAGAAGTGACAGTGACTGTGTTGTTTGTCTTTATAATTGTATTATTAGTTTGGGACTGAACCCCGTGGTTTATTTACTGGTGATACACATTGTTGTGCAGAGCCAGTATTATTATTTCCGGCCACCAGACCAAGCTTAAACAATAAAAGACTTGTTTGGACTGATTGTTTGTCTTTGTTGGAGCACTGCATCACCACTACACCTGCGCACTGCCAACCAGTCATTCACACACCACTAACAGGTAAGTTTAATCACCAAACCACAGATTGTGTTTACATTATTTGCTTTAAAAACTCTATGATCAGTATATTGGCAATTAATCAGTCTGATTGAGATTATTTAGACTACAGACCATTTTATTAAACATTTTTGGATACAGCTCAGTTATCACTCAACATACTGACATCACTACTGACTACTAAGCACATGTCATTTAGATTTTTCTACAGCTAGAACCTAGAACTGAAGAGACGCCAAAGCATCTTAATCATGGACTTAAAAAATAATAATTTTAATAATTGCAAAAAGAACCACTCCGAATGCCAGAAAACGTCTTAAAAGGGAAACCATGAATATGCAATTGGAAGCTACTTAATCTTCAATACTCTCAATTGTATTTAAAATGCTGCATCATCCCCCGAATGTTTGTTTCCATTTACAAAAAAAATCAAACGAAAAACACTGCAAACAGGGCATTGGAGTAAATGCTTAGATAATTTGGTCCATTGATTATTTATTTTATATTATTATAAACAAATTAACTGCTACAGAGTACATCCTTTTTGTGGTCTGTTTTCACCATTCTACTTTGTTTAAATTAAACTTGTCTTGTGGATTGTTATTTGTTAGCAACAGCCTGGCTTATTTTTATGAAAATGTCTTTGAGCCGGGGGACCTCCTGGTTACAAGCCCTTATCTTTAACCACTGGACCACACAGCCTCCTAATTGCACAAGCAGTGACAATAATACCGTTCTTAACTTAAGAACAGCACATTCACAAAAGTATTTGAAAGTACTGTACTAGTGATACAAGTTTAAAATCACGTATTCCACATCATATACGAAGTAGTCGTGAGCACAGAAAAAGAAATTAAAAGCAACTGCAGGACAAAAAAAGAAAGAAAAATATGACAGTAATTTGAGACTTCAAATTTATTTGGACCGTCTCTATCTTTAGCGCACACAAGAACTTGCAGAATGGATAAAACTGTGTTCATAATTTTAAGAAAACGTTTGTGAGAGAGACAGAATGCTTCTTGATGGTAAATCTCCCTCCCGACCTGTGAGGGCGCTGTGTAAAGGGAACAGAGTGCCCTGGACTGGATGGCCAGATAATTCATTCCCAGAGTAAGGCAGAAGTCGGTCATCTAGAAAGGGGGGGAAGCTACGGTACACTAAATCATCGACCCGGAAGGGAAACGATGTGGCAGCTGCGAATTGGGGCAGTGGTTGCAATCGTTAACCAAGGGGGCGTGACTGATGTATATAAGGGGACGTAGTGAGGTGATCTGTTCCTTTGTTATGGTTAATGCTAACCCGGAAGGAAAACCGTGTTAAAGTAGCGTGAGTGTTTTGTTTGTTTTGTCGTGTCTAATTACTGTATATACTTGTTTGTGTTATTAGACGGCTAACCTGATCCAGAGCTGTCGCTACAGGCCAACACAAACCTGGACATCACTGCGCTTGTTTTATGATTAATTGTATTTGCACCACGAGCACTACAGCACTCACTTTGTGACCGTGTTTGTATATTGTGTGTGTATTAAGAACTGTGTTTATTGATTCGGGACTGAACCCTGTGGTTTCACTGAGCACTACGCATCGTTGTGCATTGCCATTTAACTTTATTATTTACTGTTGTCAAGTGACTTTGGATTACAAAATAAACCATCATTTCACCAGTAACATTGTTTGAAGCTTGACTGAATTCCAGACAGCATGCATTTGAGAGTAAAATATAGTATGAGATTTTTTACTTTTAAAAGGTTACGCCTTGGCAAGCCCAGAGGTAGTGAAGCTGCCCCCTGGCACAAATTAAGCATGGCTCTTCTCTAACACAGCTATGCAAACCACTTTCTTAAAAGAGCTATGTTTTATAAATGTCTCTCTCATAACTGAAGTCAATTAATATCAAACTGATGACCAAGGAGCAACTGGCTTTCAGTATCTCGTGTCTATTAGTGACAGGTGATAGCTAACAATCCTATCCTTATTAGCAGCGAACGCCTTTATTAAGATCTCCTTCTGGAATGCAGATTGACCTGCCCTGCCCTTGACCCTACATCTTACTTGTCAACTTTTCTGTCAACCCCCCTAGCCAGCCAACTGAAATGAAAAGCTTTAACCTTACCAGGTTCTCATTATGTCAATGCAGATATAACATTCCCTCAGTATTTATTAGGTATTTAATTTCAACTGGAAAGTTCTGGTTAAGAACTCCTTAATTTTTCCATTACCTTATAATATAAGCCAGACTACTAAGCATATGGTATTTACATTTTCCAAAACCTGTGGGCTAAATGGTCGACAACTGTGCCTCCTAACTTCACTCACTAGGATGCTAGTTAGAGGCAGTCTTCGTTCCCTTGTGCTGCTGCTGCTGTTCCTGTTGGTTTTACTTATCACATGTTTGTTTTCAGACACAAGTGATATATAAAAAAGTGTACAACGTTATAGTACTGTACTATCTGTGACATTTCATTATTTTGTTTTATTTATTTATTTATTTCGGTGAGCTTTGCTTTGGGTGTACTGTATGTGTTTATATGTATAATGTGTTGCTTGTTTCACAGTGGCTTTCCTGAGATTTACCTCAGCACAATAGCCTCGGCCTCAAAGGCTCCATGATTTGATCTTGCCTGTTCTGGCCTTGAATCAAACAGCACAGTATCCATAAGGAAAGATATATTGCTGGATTTTAGAAAAAGGAATAGGTATTTCTAACGCCATCTTGTGGTCTTTTATTATTTTAAGCAATATGTTTTGAACACAAAAAAGGGCCTGTATGATTTTGTACATTTTTGCAACAGATCAACATTAGTTTTCAGAAAAAAAGGTAAATTAGAAAAGTTTATTTCTAAAATCACTGTATAAGCTTGTTCTTCTGCAGGTGTCGAACACCTCACAAAACCTAAATCGTTAATCAATAATAATAATAAAAAAAAATCCCACTGCGCCACACAACAGGAAATACAGAATATGTAACACATACATTAAAATGACTGTATTTCAGGTCACCTAATGGTTTGGTAAATTACTAATAGCCAATGAAGTGCAACAACAGCCCTACAAATAAACATAATACGGTATTAAGCATTGTATTAGTTTAAGCTCAGGGGATTCCATTGATATAGTATCAATGGGTACCCAAGACTACAAATTTTAACAAATGACTTGCACATGTTGTCTTGTGGTACAAAGTTACTCTGAGGACTGTGGTTATTGGGTAAACAATGCAATAAAGGATGGTAGTGCTGGCAGTGTGTGAGAATGGGGTGTATCCTTTTGCGTAAGTAACAGCTCCTTAATAGTCTATGCATCAGACTTGTGTAACTAGATGGGCTGGTTTGCAACAGAACACCTTTTACACCAAGACTGAGTTTCATGTACCAAAGCTACTGTAATCTATCAAGCTATCTCAAAGCTTCTTGGCAGGAGAGGATCTGAGTCTTAACAGGCTCTCATCAGGCTCTCTGGATTTATTTATTTGTTTATTTATTTGTTTTTTGTTCAATTCAACTTTTTATTGGTGTTTATAAATATAAAATATACTTTAGCGGTATGTACAGCAAATCCAGGTACAGAACAAAAAAATTACAAGTTGCATATAAAACACAAAGATAAAAATCCATCACAAGTTTACAGTAAAATAACCGAATAGTAAATGTTTTCAAAGAGCTCTGTAACAGTCCTAAATTTAATTTAATACACTGCCCAGCTGAAGGAAGAAACCCACGCTTATCAAAAATTGCCTAATTAAATAAAAATGTGTTGGAGTAACTCTATATAAACAAACAGTCTTCTAACAAAACAGCCCTATTCATTTCAAAAGCATAACTAACAAAATGTATAATACTTAGGTTTGAACAAGTCATATGATTCCATGATTTTGACAAAAACAGAATCGGGTATAGCTGTTCATATCTTTCAGTTAATTAACCTGTATGCTGTATGCACATTTTCTTCAGTTCATTCTATGAAAACATTCCATAGCATAAACATCACTAAGTTCTAAAATTAAAAATCTGATTCACATGGACAAGAATTTCAGCTTGCACATGCCATTCATTCAACACACACAACAATATTGGGAATCGATGACTTCCGGTGGCTTCCACCCAAGATGGTGGCTTAGTTTGAGAGCTCCCACACTCATCGCCCGATTTACTAAAAAATATACTTATTATTTCAGTGAAGGGCAAGTTTTGCTACTAGCATTACACAATGGAGACACCAGAGAAAAGGGATTTGTCAGCCATGGAATACCCCTTCCCCAACTATGAAAGCCAAGAGTAAAAAAGCCAGAAAGCAGCTACTTACCTTTGAGTGCGCAGCACAGAACGTGACTGAGCCCAGCTGCGAGGATCCACGGGGTCAGACGCTGCCCTTGCTAACAGTCCCAGCTTCATTCACTGAGAGATTTTATTGTGGAATGCATCAGGGAGTGTTTAAAAAGCGAAATCACTGCTGAGATTAAAACGGTTTGTACCGAAATTAAGTCCATCCAGTCTCGGCTGCAGCAAACCGAGGAGAAGATTTCCGTTACTGTCTCCACTGTTGACAAGCAGAATAAGCGCGTAGATATTCTCCAGGCTGCCCAGCGCCAAAACTGGGCTAGCATTAAAGAATCTGAAATGGAGATTGCCTTGCTTAAATCTCGACTGGCTGAGTTAGAGGATAGAAACCGCCAATCGAATTTGTGGATCGTGGGCTTGCCAGAGGGTACCGAGGGGGGGGGACCCTATTGACTTCCCTACCAATGTGGCTGCTATCTTTGACCGGGCCTATTGAAATTGAGAGGGCCCATCGCATGATGGATCTAGCGCTCGCAGAGACAGGCCTCGCACCTTTATTTTTAAATTACTTCGCTATACTGATCGGCAGCTCATTCTTAGGGCTGCCAGAAATGTAGCTACACCACCCCGGCTAGACGGAAGCTCTTTACTTTTCTTCCCTGATTACTCCGCCTTTACTGCCCAGCGAAGAAAATGTTTCGCCCTGGTTCAGAAATCTCTCAGGCAGCTTGGAGTCCAGAACTTCTTGTTGTACCCGGCAAAACTGAAGATCATTCACAACGGCCAACCCAGTATGTTTGACTCGGCGAAGGAAGCGGAAAGATTCGTCTTGGGATTATCTAATATTCAATCTATGGACTAAATCTGCCGCATTATTTCAAACACCAGAAATGTGTGGGTTTTGTTTGTTTTGTTTTCTCGCTTTTGGAAAGCACTACTGCTCTAATATGGTTAACTGAACCCTACAGCACGGGATTTGCTTAATCGGGACTGTATGTAAGTTACATCCACATGGTAGTGTATCTTGGGGTGTAATTGTTTGTGTATTACAGTACATCTATCTATATATTGGGATGGGGTTAGTTATGCACTGTTATTTAATTTAATTGTATTGCAGTACAGGCACCCTGATTTTCTTTTCTACATTGCATTAACCTATTATATATTTCTTCCTTCCTGAAGTGCATTATGTTTTGGGTTTTTGGGTGTGGGTTTTGCATCTTGGTTCGAAACCACGGAAGCTAATATTTTTTTGTTTTTGTTCTGGCAATGAGGGTCACGGCGGCGCTATGAGCTGCTGCTTCTCTCAGCTAGTCAGTTTTGTAAAAATAGTTCTGTGTTTGTTTTTGTATATCAGATTACATTTAATCGCTTGGGAGCACGTTGTTATACCAGTGTAGGGCTATTTAAAACATTTTTTTATTTTCGTTTTATTTGATCTGTCCGATGCTAATTCTAGGATATGTTTACTTCTTTCATTGCTGTCTGTTAACTATGCAATCTCTGTTATACACGCTCAGTACACATGGGAGGAGTGGCCCCGTACTGCCTATTTTAAACCTCCATAATGGCTAATTATAATTGTATGTCCTGGAACGTGCGTGGTCTTAACTCACCCATTAAAAGAGCCAAATGTTTCGATTTTTTACATCGTAAAAACGTTACAATTGCATTAATTCAGGAGACCCATCTCAAATCTGCTGATGTCAATAGATTTCAAAATAAACATTATAAAGTAATTGCTCACTCCTGCGCCTTGAATAAAACAAAAGGGGTACTGATTGTGGTTAACAGAAAGATAAATATTACCATTAATAGTTCAAGCAATGATACTGAAGGCCGTTTCTGTCAAGTAATAGCAACACTTAACAGTGTTAAACTGTGCTTAGCATCAGTTTATGCACCCAATGTTTTCGATCCTCGATTTTTTGAGAACATCAGGCTTAAGCTATCAGCACTCCCAGATTGTGCACTTATTGTTGGGGGGGGATTTTAATTTGACTTTCAACCCAGCTCTCGATACTTCATCACAGGGCACTGCCCTGTCTCTTACCCCTGCCTCTAAATACTTTCAAAACTTTGCGTAAGACTTAAATGTACATGATGCTTGGCGTCTGAGAAACAATGGTGTTAAAGATTTCACATTCTTTTCACATAGACACAAAATATACTCTCGCATTGACTACATTTTTATCTCCCCAATTATTATGCATAATATTATTTCCACAGATATATTGCCAATTCTTATTTCTGATCATGCTCCGGTTTTGTATTCATTTGACTTGGTCCCAGGAATTAAGCGTGCTAAATGCTGGCGTTTTAACTCATTTTTACTTCAGAATGAAGCTTTCTTAAAACATCTCACAGAGAGTTTGAGAGATTTCCTAGAAATCAACTGTAATACTGCAACCAACCCACATTCATTATGGGAGTTTACTAAATGCTTTATTAGGGGCTGCTGTACAGCCTTTTCTTCTAACTTGAATAAAACACGAAACAAAGACATCCTCCAGCTGGAAACGACTATTTCACAGTTAGAAAAAGAACAGAAGTGTAACTTCTTAAAAAGTAGGGCAAAACAGTTAGCCACCTTAAAGACTGAATTCAAAAATCTTACTAGTAGCAGAGCAGAATTTCTGGTACACAAAACAAGACAGCTCTATTATGAGCACGCAGAGCGACCTAGCAGATTACTTGCATTGCGATTAAAACAATCCGAACACTTGGCTTCTATTGAGGCAATCAGGGACAGTAATAATGTTGTACTTTCTAAACCAGAGCAGATTAGCAAAGTCTTTCAAGATTTTTATTCTCAACTTTACACCTCTGAAGCTGGTGCAGAC
This sequence comes from Acipenser ruthenus, assembly GCF_902713425.1. Lineage (NCBI taxonomy): Eukaryota > Metazoa > Chordata > Actinopteri > Acipenseriformes > Acipenseridae > Acipenser > Acipenser ruthenus. The sequence continues at coordinate 74,360,453 of NC_081190.1, read as the reverse complement.
TTGGCAAAAATTGAGGATTTTTTAAATCCATTGGAATTGCCTCAATTAACTGCTGAACAGGCGGAGCACTTGGACGCTCCTTTAACGTTGCAAGAATTAGAGGCAGCAGCTCGATCCATGCAGAAGCGAAAGTCCCCTGGGTTGGATGGCATTCCACCTGAGTTATTGCTGGCAGTATGGGATCAAGTTGGTTCATTAATACTCCATTCTATAAATTTTTCACTGCAAACTGGCTGTTTCCATAGAGATCAGAAATCGGCTTTGATTTCGTTGCTTGTTAAAAAAAGGAAAAGACCCTTTAGACTGTGCCAGCTACAGGCCCCTTTCACTTTTAAATTCAGATCTAAAATTGTTTGCTAAAGCTCTTTCTAGGCGGTTGGAAAAATATATGTGTACCCTAATACATCATGATCAGACTGGGTTTTTAAAGAGCCGCCTTGCTTCAGACAACATACGGCCTACATCAACCCTCCTCTTGTGCTGTATTTTCTCTGGATGCCGAGAAGGCATTTGATCGCTTGGAATGGAACTATCTGTGGGCAGTTCTAGAATGCTTTGGCTTCTGCCATTCTTTTATCAATATGATCCGCACTTTATACAGCAATCCTACTGCATGTGTGCAGACCAGGTCAATGTTATCCCCTCAGTTTGCACTCGGCAGAGGTACCCGACAGGGCTGCCCATTGTCACCATTATTATTTGTCCTTTCCTCAGAACCATTGGCGCAAGCTATTAGACAAAGTAACAATATAGCTCCCATTACTGTACAGGGCTCCAAACACCATATATCACTTTATGCTGATGACATTTTATTGTTTCTATCTGATATTTCTGATTCAGTCCCTAACGCACTGCATCTAATTGATCATTTTGGTAAACTCTCTGGATATAAAATGAACTGGTCTAAGTCTGTTTATATGCCTTTGAATCGTATCGCCACAACAACCCCTCTTCCCCCTCATATCTCTATTCGGCCGCAGCTCACAGGCTTTACATATTTGGGCATTAAGATATCCCCAAATTTCCAGCAGATTCGTAAAGAAAATATGCTTGAAGACTAAATAAAATAAAAACAGATTTGACTAGATGGTCTCCATTACAGGTTTCATTACATGGTAGGATTTCTGTTATAAAAATGAATATACTGCCTTGTATTAATTTCCTATTTTCTATGATCCCCATTTCATTACCACAAAAGTACCTTGAACAAATAAATTCTATTATAACTGGTTTTATTTGGAAGGATAGGCGACCAAGGATTCGGTTGACTACTTTGCAGCGCCCTAAAACATTGGGCGGCCTGGCAGTTTAAATATTACTACTGGGCTTTTCAGCTAAGGGTATTTAAAATGTTGCTAGATTCAGGGTCTACAGCTTCTTGGCGACCAATTGAGGAAGCCCTAGTTAAGCCAATCAGACTCCAGGATCTTCTATTTTCCGCCCCTAAGGACAGGGCTATTTCTCTTCGAATGGGTCCAATCATTGCACTCATTAGATATTTGGAAGAAAGTTAACCGATTTCTTGGCAGCCCCCCAAAACTTCATAAGCTTTCACCTATATGGAACAATCCCTTTTTACTGACAGGCTCTCAGCCTTTTACTTATCCACCCTGGTCCTCCAGACATATTCATATTCTTAGTGATATCTTTGATGATAATGGCCTTCGCACGTTCCAGGACCTTAAGGATAATCACTCGCTCCCTGGTTTTTACCTATTTCATGTACCTCAGACTCCGCTCAGCCCTTCGCACCTATGGAGTGTCATTGGACTCTATGTTACCTAGCCACCCTGCGATTAATATATTTGCTTCAACAGTCACCTCAAGAGGCTTAGTTTCTTCTTTATATCACTTTTTTCTTTCTTTTAAAAATAGCTCCCTTCCAGTTACCTTAATATGGGATAGAGAGCTTGAAAAACTGGATGGTAGTCCTGATTGGGAAGCAGTATGGGACAATGTTTCAAAAAATCTAGCACACCAACTAATTCACTTTAAACTAGCACATAGAATATATGCTACACCATACCGACGATTCCAGATGAAGATCGTTTCAGATCCTCTCTGCCATAAATGCAAGCATTCAATTTCAGGACATTCCCATATGTTCTGGGAATGTCCTGAAATTGAATACTTATGGAAATATGTGGCCACTGACGTGATTGGTGTGAAAATGCCACTGAGTCTCCGACTGCTCCTTCTCAGCGATGACTCCCAAATGAATATTAGCCTTCAGACACGACGGCTCTTTTTGGCTGGACTAACAGCAGCTAAAAAGTCAATTCTACGAGGTCGGGTGTAGACAGAGGTACCCTTAGATCGCGTCTGATTGCACTCATTTGCAGATATTGTGTTGGTGGAGAGAAGTACAGCTAGATTACATCATGCCAGTGTAAAAACTGTAACGGCATGGACAGATGCCTTTTCTTATCTCAGAAGTTTATTTTAATTAGGCCCTTATATATATATATATATATATATATATATATATATATATATATATATATATATATATATATATATATATTAGAGCTCCCAATTGTTAGTTTGTATTCATGTGTACAATGCCTAACTATTTTACTTTTTTGTTATGGAAAACAAATAAAAAACAATTGTTCAAAAAAAATAAAAAAAAAATATTGGGAATCATCTCCAAAATGTAATGCAATGCAATTTAATTTAAAAGGGGGAAAAAAAAACGCACATCTCAAAATCTGCGAATTTCCTCATTTTCATACTATGTAACAGTGTAACAGACAACCTGGAATGAATCCATGCAAATTGAGCGCTTTCTTTAACCTACAGTAGTATGGTACTGTACCAGATATTATTTTTCTTTAATAAAAAGGTTTGCTGTACATGTGCTTCTTTCACAACTGTTAATGGGAGACCTAGTGGTTGGAAGTGCAGATCAAGTCACCTTTGAAGGTTATCATCTTGTTTTGTGCTCATGTTAAAAATACAAGTTTGATATGGCTTGTAAGAAGCAATCCCCTTTAGATTTGTTGTTTTGGTTTCCTAGGCTACAGGAGATATGTGTAACAGGCAGTGTTGTATGATGCACCGTCGTCCATTACACATGGCTAGTTAGGAGACTGAGTGACAAGTCGCTTGTGTCCAGTTTCTGCTGAGGTTTTCTAGCATTGTAAACAAACTGTCAACTCAAGCCAACAAGGTCTGTTTTTGATTAAGTAGAGCACACAGAAGGGAACATATGAAAAATAATGCAGTAATTGTTACCTTGTCAGGCGCGTCAGGTCCAATTTATTTTCACACGCACATTTAAAAGGCCCTGCATATCAACAAAGCACTCACTAGGCACCTCCAACCCTGCCCCACCCTTTCGTTCGCTACAGCTTTCACATATGCTAAGAAATAAATAATAATAATAATAATAGTCGTACATACCGATCAATCATCTCCTGATCACTCGTTTTATCACCAAACGCCTCAATAATGCGATCCAAGTCATTATTTTATTACTATAACATCTCAAAAAAGCTCTGCAAATGTCTGTGATATTCTCTGAGCGCTGATGCAGTAGCAGCCAGCTTGTTTCCTTATGGCCGCCGTTATCTGATGCCAGGGGCAAGTATGACTATTCATGAGATACGCCCTTTTTTTTTGGCTTGTCTCGGCTCCTGTCGCTCCCACTCGGCCATTGAATGGTTTTCTCGGCTTTTTCCGGAGAAAAAACGACTAGAAACCCATTTTTTGCGTCTTTTTGATGATGTCGGACAGGGTCCGACATTGGACCGGATAGGAATAATTGCAATGTCGGACCAGGTCCGACATAGGACCGCAAAGGGTTAAATAAAAAAGTCACTGTTACAAAGGATATCGACAAATATTCTCACAATATTAAATGTACCAAACTAATGAATATGAATTGGATAAATAGCTTTTTGGGGAAATGTTAATTATTTGAAGGAAGCATTAACCAGCAGTTGATGACTCCATTACCATTTGGCATTCCAGTCATGTCATAAAACACCCTTTATAGAAATGTCTATTTAACCACAAGAGATGAGAGACAACACCTATATTGGAGGCAGTCCAAATCTTTTAAAACATCACTTATACTTCCATTGGAAAGATTCCCTGCATTAATTGGCTGAGCTAGAAAGATATAAACCCTAGTATATGCCCTTAGTACAAAAAAGCAAATCAAACAAAATGTAATTTAAAGTAAATTTAAAGTTGTTTTAATAGCAGAAAATAATACAAGCACCTCATAGATTTCTACAAACACTGTAGGTAGTACAGAGAGAAGTACTGTTCGACAAACTGAAAGACCGACCGTACTACTAGGCCTACTAGTCCTAGACATGGGAGTGTTACCGAACAGCTACTTGATTTAGAAATTATTTATTTATTTTATTTTTTAAAACAGACTGTGGGCAGTTAATGTTTTTCGAGACTGGTTAAGGAAAATAATAATAGAAAATACACATTTTGAGGAAAAGACTAAATGAATATCTCTGTGAATTTTACACAACGGTCAATAATAAAGAGGGACAACAGTATGGTGTATAGTTCTGGAGTACACAGACATTGAACAAATCCTCTGTACTGCAATCAAATAAATATGAAATTAAAAAGTTTTACAACTGCCAATAATTCCCTTTTCTCAATAATAATACAGCTTAGGAGAGAGTACAAAGGTGAAGCATACAACACCCTGCCATGACTGGATCAGACCTGGAAAGTCTTCTAAGATTTTAAATATGAACAGTCCACACTGCCTGTTGTATAAAGTGTGGTTTGACATACAAATACATTTTGGACAGAGAGGCCGAGAAGGCTCAAGAGAATGACCTCATAATAGAAACCAATGAAAATAGTTTAAAGTTTGCAAGTCTCCGTTTCAATGAAGCTACAAAAATTCATAACAATCCCACGACACTTTCAAATCCAAGTACCGTGGGAAAATGTATGAGAGCTTCAATGAGCCAGACTGTCCCATCAAGTCATTTGAGAAATATATAATGAAATGTCAAAAAAAGCTGCCAGCTTGCTATCTTTATCCATGAACTGGACTAGATCTAATTAATGGGAGTGATACAAATATCTGGTATAGTTGTAGGCCATTAGAAATAAAATCAGTAACATGATGGCAAAAATTAGTATTGCTGCCGTCACTAGACACATTGTTCAATTAGGTCCACAACAATCCAGTTATTGGTTTACAAAGCAGGGAAATAATGTCTGTGACTGGTGATTGATGTGAAAGTTACTGAACTGTCAATGAAGAGCAGCACAAAACCTGGTCATGCACTCTACCTGCGTTCAATCACCATCTACAACAAGATCACACGACTTCTACTGCGCAATTACAAGGCAGGTTTCCCGGGAGCATTTTTAATAACTGCTCACTGGTAATATTAAAATCAATTACCAAGGAAAAAGACTATTATTATTATTATTATTATTATTATTATTATTATTATTATTATTATTATTATTAACACTTGAACAATCTTTTTATTCTGATCTTTGTTCTCAGTTTATTCAAATAAAAGCATACAGTTTTTAAAAAGCTGTTTTGTACATAAGAAGCTCACAGGCAACATTGTTATAATAGAGAAATATATTTAGTAGAACATTCCCTTTAGAGTGCTTATGTGAAAGGATACATAAAAAAATAGTTAAAATAAATACAAATTATAATTAATTGTGCTGTAACATTGAAGTATAAAAACAAGAAGACCCTCCACACAGGGCATTTGCCAGGCATTATGGACCGTTTGGATGTACAGTAATAGCGTCCTCAAATCTAATAATAGCTGGATGAGTAAGTTTGTGCATTCATTCAACAGTCCTTAAAGTGGTTGGCCAATAGAAATATTGACAGTTCGTATAAATAAGGGTTGGGAATATCTGTTCATTTTGATTTCAAGTGTATGTACATACTGCTATTTTATGTATTTTAACTTCCAGGGTATGAAAAAGGACACCAGACTTGTGAGACCATTTCAAACTTTATTTATATTCCAACGACACAGTGTAGTTTGCACATTGTTAAGCAAAATTTGAATCTATGGTTTTTAGTAGCAAAACACACTAATAAAATAGCTGTACACTACCGATATAGTTTACATTATAATTTGACTTTAAATACTTTAGGAGCACAGCAGTGGATGGAGAATGTGACATGATGAACACTTGCACACCAGAATTGGCTATTTTGTCAAAAGTACAGTATTTAACAGTGGTGTTTTAACATTCTCACTGCAGACACACAGTTTTCAGTATGATTTACATCAGGATTAGGGTGTGTATGTTGATGAAGCTATTTGTTTCTTAATATTTCTCTGGCCCCATGACAGCTGGAAATATGTACAAACAAACATAACTACCTTACCTGAAGCCATCATTTTAAATTAGCAAACCTGCAGACAGCTTTACTACAGTGCTATTAAACCTTTACACTTTCTGCTTTTCCTTAATTTGCCTTATTACTAAGATTAATAAACTATTTTTACTCCTTTCAGTTGACACTCTCGGCTACATTGTTTTCTATCTTCCTCATTCCATAGATTGTTTTACCCACAATAGCGTTCTCTTTCTTCTTTACAGTCATCAAAACTCATGCAAATAAGCACAATAGGCCAAACTGTAGTCAAAAGTACTGTGTAGGACATAAGAATCATGCCTTTTAAGATACATGCCTACAGAACAATAGAGCAGTGTTCCACACAGAGGGTCGTATTAGTATTGTATTAATCTCCTTAATGTGTTTTAAAAGGGTTTCATTATCTACAAAGTTTTATTTTTATTTTTATTACCAGCTGTCGAATAAAGGCCACTGGGTAACAGTGGAAGTCTCAACTAGCTTCTGAGAAAATCAACTGGTCACTAACATTTTTATGGGTGCCTGTACATAACCCTGATAGAGTACCTTCTCTTGCTATCTTCTGTAAATACAATGAATCCAAATGTAACTTTTATATAGTGCCTTTCATCCACATACTTTACAAACACTGTACAATGGAATCACTGAACAACCACTGAAGTGCAAGTCACTTCTGGAAAGTGGCAGCTAAAAACGAACACAATATTTTTTACCCTTCAATAATAGTGACTAGTCAGATACAGCACAGACTTTAGCAGTGTTAAGTTAGATTACCACAGTGGTTATTGCTACAAATCTTTAAAAAAAAAAACCTCTAGTGAGCATGTTATTACGAGAGTATGGTAAGAGTCACATTGCCTTTGGTACGCTTCAGAATACCAACTGCTTCTTCGTGGGTCACCCCTTCCAGGCTTTGTCCATTCACAGCTATCATTTGATCACCACGTTTTAAACGACCATCTTCAGAGGCAGCTCCCTGAAACACAAATTGTATCTAGTAAGCACCACTTTACCTCTAAATGCATCAGCTATATACAATTGCAAACAGTGAATAACAAGTGTGTGGTGAGATATATATATAGCATAGTAACTATTTAATAAAACAAAGATACATATTTGAAATAAAGCTTTTTTTTATCCATAAAAGGATGTAGTCTACACAGGCAGACAGTATGCCTAAGCTAGAATACTCAACAGTGTGTGTGGTCATTGTGTAATTCTTGCAGAGACTGGAGAGTGTCATTTTGTTTATAAAACGGCTAAAATGACTGATGGGTCTTGGCCAATCAGACAACTTGTCCAAGCAATTTTGTAAAGACTTTATATGGGATTCCTGTTTTTAAATACCATTCTCATTTAACTCAGTATTAGTCCTGTTTTTAAATACCATCCTCCTTTAACTCAGTATTAGTCCTGTTTTTAAATACCATCCTCCTTTAACTCAGTATTAGTCCTGTTTTTAAATACCATCCTCATTTAACTCAGTATTAGTCCTGTTTTTAAATACCATCCTCCTTTAACTCAGTATTATTCCTGTTTTTAAATACCATCCTCCTTTAACTCAGTATTAGTCCTGTTTTTAAATACCATCCTCCTTTAACTCAGTATTATTGCTGTTTTTAAATACCATCTTCCTTTAACTCAGTATTATTCCTGTTTTTAAATACCATCCTCCTTTAACTCAGTATTATTCCTGTTTTTAAATACCATCCTCCTTTAACTCAGTATTATTGCTGTTTTTAAATACCATCCTCCTTTAACTCAGTATTATTCCTGTTTTTAAATACCATCCTCCTTTAACTCAGTATTATTCCTGTTTTTAAATACCATCCTCCTTTAACTCAGTATTATTGCTGTTGTTTCCCCACAAGTGAGATGTATTGGCCTACTTATTGATATCAGTAAATACAATTAAAATACAATTGAGTGTGGACCACAAAATATCAGGTGTTTTTGGAACAGCAGTATCAAGATCAGACACTGTTTAGAACATTACAATAGACCCCAGAATGTTTTAATTATTATTATTATTATTATTATTATTATTATTATTATTATTATTATTATTATTATTATTAATAATAATAATAATAATAACAAATCTACTTTAATAATTAAACTGCAATATTGACACATCAGCATCAGTGAATAAATTACAAGCCTCTACCTTTACAAAGACAGTCTTTACATAAATGGGTAAGTCTCCATGTGGGCTTCCAAACCCTCCAACAATACTGAATCCCAGTCCATCAGGCCCTCTGTCTAGTGTAATTGTCTTGTACTGGGGAGGCCTAAAACAAGAATGAATGTTCAATAAAAACATGGCAAAACATATTCTAGACTACAGTATGTTGTAAATCTAAACTATATCAGGAAAAAGTTAGATAGCATTGAATAAGTTTATTAGTAACATAGATACATTTCTCATACATTTAGAGCTAACAGTATCATGAAAAAGTACATCACCATGATCTACAGCCACCATACATGTAAAGATGTATGTGACACAAGTAAGGACGAACAGACAGGCCGACAGGTTTCACCATACAGTATATCCCCAGTTTCTAATATACTCAAAACCTTGTAGTAAAGATTAACCAAGTTTTATCACAATTTCATAATTGGTTCTCTTACAGACATCTCCATTAAACTGTTTGTTTATGTTTATGATTTAATTTTTCACAAATAAATAATGATTTACAATTTAATATGTAAAGTGTTATACATTAGAAGTTGCTACATTGTAGCATCATACAGTTATATGATGTGGATGTCATAGTTAAAATAGTAATTCATAACAGTATGGTATTCCTGTCGATTCATGGCTACTTGGCTCCAAATCTGTATATTCAAGAGGCTTTTTCTTATAGTTGTAGAGAATAAAATCAAGATTAATGGTATCCATCATTATATTCCATCATATATTAATATTTAACTAATACTTTTGTGAAGAGGACAATTTGTGAAGAAGACAAAATAATATAACAGAGTTGTGCCTTTCAATAAAATAAGCTTTAGTTATCTCCTAATAATTCTTTTTTGGCACAGTGTTATATTCATTTTAATAATATCAGAAATAAGCATAAATATTTCTAATCTGACCAATAATCCCTTAAATATTCACAATTCCACAAAATATAGGTTAGATTACCACACTTCAGGGCAGCAGTGTGGAGCAGTGGTTAGGGCTCTGGACTCTTGACCAAAGGGTTGTTGGTTCAATCCCAGGTGAGGGACACTGCTGCTGTACCCTTGAGCAAGGTACTTTACCTACATTGCTCCAGTAAAAACCCAACTGTATAAATGGGTAATTGTATGTAACAATAATGTGATATCTTGTAACAATTGTATGTCGCCCTGGATAAGGGCGTCTGCTAAGAAATAAATAATAATAAACAATAATAATAATTGCCACTTCGAAGGCTGCCAATGAAACCTCATGAACTCTTCACCTTCCTCCCTGTTTAATGCACAGTCTGCAAACCTACCCCAGGTCATCGTGGAAGATGCTGCTTGCAGTGAGTCCTGAGACTGAAAAGCTGGCCCCTGTCTGATCCTGTGGTTGATCTGTTATTACGCTTACTTCTCCTCCAACAACCACCTGAATAAACAAGTAAATAAGACATACTGCATTACCTCTGCTTGTTATTAATTTATTATATAGGGATTATTTTCAAGGTCTTTTTTTTTTTTTTTGACTAAACTATTTTTAAATCTCCAAAACCAAAATAGCACCTTACCTGTAACTCAATCGTACCCGAGGCATTTTTCAATAAGGTCACAGCCTGAGAATGACTCATGTTTTCAGTTGACGTTCCACAAATGCTAACAATCCTATCTCCAACCTACACAGCAGAACACACAAAACCATGTGTTTAATCAGTTGGATGTCGCTAGGCTTTCTTCTTTTCTTTCACTTTTTTTTTAAGAACACGATTTTATCTCAAAGCAATGAACTATTTAAAATGTCACAAGTCACAAGTTTACACAGTCTCAAGAAAGAGATAAGCTGCTTTATTACTCACCTTATACAGTATCTACAAAATCCAGTACAGCACCTAAAGTTTAACTGCAATTCAGTTTTTTTGGGGGCATTTTGTTTTTATTACAATCGATTATAAAAGATACTTAAACAAAATAATAACCACAGACCATACTGGTATTTTTTTTCTTGGTATAATCTATTGATTATAAGTCTCATTTTTACAACTTACTTTTCCATTAGTACTCCAACAGCTTAATTGCTAACAACAGAAAAGACATATTGCAGATGGCTCTTCCCGTCTGCACATTATCTTTTCTTCTAGCAAACAATGGGAACTGGGGAGGCTCTTTGCTCCATACAAATTAATGGTGTCCTTAACAAGTCGTGGTGCATGAGTAGGACTGGGAAGCAAGAATGTAAACTTAACATATTGCATTTGTTCCGTTCCCAACTTACTTTGAGTTTTTGAGTCTGTGCCGCAACCCCAGTGGGATGCATCATGGCAATGAATATGGGGACGTCACCAAGGGGGCTTCCTACTCCCCCCGCAATGCTGATTCCCAGAGAGTCTGTGGGCCCCTGTGAAAACAACCAATACAAACTCACTTACAGGGGTCTATTTTAATGTTTGCTCAAAATACGCCTTTATTTAACGCCATATCAATCCAGCTGGGGTTTTCCCAGAGGTGATTTATAGATCTACAAGCCTACAAAAAATGACAGTGAAATGAAGTTTTGTGAAAAAAGGTGGCCGTATTAAGATCTGCCACTGTTTATATTAAAATAGACCACTCATTCATTAAGGTGATAAGTGACTTAAATACCCACATATACAGTGCCTTGCAAAAGTATTCAGACCCCTGACCAATTCTGTCATATTACTGAATTACAAATGGTACATTGAAATTTTGTTCTGTTTGATATTTTATTTTAAAACACTGAAACTCAAAATCAATTATTGTAAGGTGACATTGGTTTTATGTTGAGAAATATATATATATATATATATATATATATATATATATATATATATATATATATATATATATATATATATATATATACACCAATTAATTTTAACACATAAAACATACCTTTGTAAACTCAACAGTTCTCAGGAATTCCAGCTCAGATGCTACAAAAATAGCAAAAGAAAAAAAAAATACTGCAAATATATATATTAATACACATACTGGTACACTATTGAACCTACAACAATGACATGTTCCTAGAATTGTTGCATTTTTATTTTATTAAGTATTAATGCATTATTTGACTTTTAATCAGAAATGTTAAGTTATCTAAAGCCAATTAGTTCTTTATATGATGTGCAATGTTTCTTACCTGGTTCCACAGATGCAATGTAACTATAGTTTGAGGGATAAACTTTACTTACAAGTGTGGTTCTTCTGGCCATTATCAAAATCAGCCATGAGAGATCCAGGCATGCTAAACGAAGTCATTCCATAGCTGCCAGTGTCACTAACCTGTATGTTCAAAAGTAGGTCAACATAAGCCATTTGGTTTATTAATGTTAATTGAAAATACAAGGTGATGATTAAATCAGTAGACCACTTTCCATTGCTGCTTTGGAAATAAAAATATGCCATACCAAGAAATGTAGCTGATACTGTTTAAACTTTTTTTGAGTCAAATGACCCTCATATTAACTTGAGCAGTTAATACAATAACATAAAGTCTGTAGGACTGAGATATAGGCCCTTCATGATATGTGGTTATAGTCTTAAAATTAAATAATGCTTTGATGTCTCCACCTGCCAAGTTTCATTCCGATGAGGTGAATGTTTTTTCCACAATGCAAAATGTTCAACATACCACATAATCGCTCTGTATAAAGTTATTTGTATGTAATATACACATATAAAGAAAAACAAGAATAAAATGCTTTAAAAATAGTTCTCATTACTTTTGAGTCTTCCTGATCTGCTTCATGGTAACAAAGAAATCCTCTCCATATAACAATGTCACAAACATTCCAGTTTTATCAGTTGTGTTTTGTTTTGTCTAAGGTACTTGTTTAGTGTTTTGTGGCAGCCACCTGAAGTACTATGATTGATATGCAATGATGAGATACAGGTACAGAAGGGAATGCACACCTGACTGCTCTGTGATGATCGTCTTTCTGAATGGAATGGTCCTGCTTTAAACCTGCCAGCTTCCAGCTTTATCGTTCCAACACAGCACTGAAAATGAAGGGAAATCCACAATTGAGGCAGGGTTGATACAATTAAGGCAGTTTTTTTAACTTTTAAATGAATGCAATAATTGTTAGAAATATATTACTATAATAACAATTATAACAGAATGTGTGTTTTTTTCATGCTGGGAGACATTATATAGTTAGCCCAGAGTGTGTGGTGTTGAAAGTAGTCCTGATAAATCTACAGTATCTATAAAATGTATGTTTTTCATCTAGAAAAAAACATAAAAAGCCAGTAAAAGTACTATAGACAATATGCCAAGCAAACTTTAGAATAGTGTAACAATGTTTTCAGTGTTAATATGTCTGCACAGAAGACATTAAAAGTGTGTGTTTTCACACCTTTAGCAATGCAGCAACAGCTTCTTGTGTTGTGGTTCGAACATCTTCCCCATTCACAGATAGTATCTGGTCTCCCTGCATTAGTCTACCGTCTGTTTCGGCGATTCCCCCTTTCACAATGTCTGACACAAAGACACCAGTGTCATTCCTGTTAAAAAAATAAAATCAATCTTTAATTGCATCCATCACGTGATTAAAAAAACAGTCATTCTGATCATGTCACTTATAGCAAAACAATTCATCATTAATTCCAAATCGCATAAGTAATTCTGGGAGAAGACAGGACTGTAGACTGCAGTTCCTATATTCTTACTGGAATCAACATTTAAAGTCTTTCCATAGATAAGCAGTGACCCAAAGCTGAATGAGGTGAGAGGGTCTTAAGCCCTTGACCTTATGGAACCAAAAGGTAAATAATCTACCACTCTAAAGAGCTTGAGTCAACGGCAGCTACTTTTTCCAGAATTTCTTCTTGACTGTGAACCTGAAAGTACCACATAAGTCTGAGGCTTGCCAGCCAAGCGACTCATCGACTGGACCCTCTGCGGAAGTCACAGAGCGGTCAGATTCCGAAAGCAAGAGTGAGCACAGCAACTCAACCATTACCACGACTTGCATACCTCTTTCCAACAATGCTCAGGCCTAAACCTTCGCCTGGTTTCTTCTGCAGCTCCACAGAGAACACGTCCCACATTTCATCTTCTTTGTACTGGGCCTCATCTCTGTATACCATCAGACGCACTTTCTGTGGGGTTTGGCGCAGGACATGTATTGCTTCATCGTGAGTGGCACTTCTTAAATCAATTCCATTAACCTGCAGACAAAAAAATGAGTCTATTCATGAAGCATACTCTAGTACAGCAAGTATCACTTAAATTCTTAACAGGACCATATTTGGTACTTTGCTACACATTTAAAAAATTCTAATATTAAAACTCAAAATGTATTAATGAACAATAATTCTATCAAATATCACTTAACTTCAATGTTCTTTAAAAGAAGATTGAATATTAGTTGATAAGTATGTGTAATGCTGTATAGAGATGTATCTTGGTGTTTATTGGTTTAATTCAGCCTTGGGTCACCCACAGGTTTTATCAGCAGGGTTTTTTCTATAGTTACGGCTTTATTTTCAGTATTATGGAGAGCAATACATACCACGATAGATCATTCACCCTTTACAGTAACTTATATTGTAACTCAGGCTCTTCATTGAAACATCATTAAAACCTGTTTCTAGAACCTGGTCTGCTCAAAGCAAATACTTTACTCAAAAAGGTAAGTGGATTCTTACAATATTTTGTTCACAACAAAATAAACATCAAAAACCCTATCTAGAACCCTGTTTATATTCATTATTACATGCAGAATCTCCAAATGAGTTGATTCAGCCTTACGTGAAATATTCAATACGATGAAAAGATATTTTCTGTAGGTTATTGAAATTTTATGGTAGTATAATTTATCAGCTTGTTAAGAACACAGATATATTATACTGTACCTCTAATACTTGATCCCCAGCCCAGAGTCTACCATCTTTGGATGCTGCTCCTTCTTCATACACTTCATGAATAATAATTGCTCCCTGCAAAACAAATGTTAAAACTAAATCCAAACCAGGTTTAAATTCATCCACTTTGAGTGCTTCATAGACCTTAGTGGCTAAGTAGTATTTTAACACTAGCACCGCCATAGCCGCTTTTTAAACAGCTTTTGCAATTCAAATTTAAATATCTGCGCGTATGTAAATATCTCGTGCATGTCCATTCTTAATTGTTACTAAATATTTGAATTAAATACCTATACGGTGTTTCAGCTGCAGAATCGTAAAAATGAATAAGTTATAAGCACTTGCATCTTCAACCGCCAGACCAGCAGTTTATGCGGCATATTGAAATCAATACAATATAGCCGACAATTTAGTCTGGGCTTTGTAATAAAATCAACAATCAACAACCCTGTTGAGTGCTTGAAACACTGATGAAAGTCATTCTACACATCATATATTATTATTATTTACACTACATTTCTTAAGCAGAACGACTGTGCCACCCTGAGTGCGACGGTGCAAAAAAATGTAAAAAAATGTGCGGATTCTAAGGTCTCTGCACAGATCAGTGACCATCGGGAATGATGCTAAACGAAAGCCAGAGACTGTTGCATTTTACAACGCGACGAAGTACGGTGTGGATATACTGGTTCAAATGGCACGGCTGTATTCTGTCAAAGGTGGTACTCGCAGGTGGCCTGTGTCTATTTTTTATAATGTTTTGGACCTGGCAGCCATCAACACTTTGGTTTTGTACAAGGAGTGCACCAGCAACACAATCACTCGGAGGGACATCATTTTTCAGCTAGCCCTGGAGCTACAGCAGAAACATTTTGGTAAGAGACACGAAAGCCGGCTGGCAAATGCCAACCTTCAGCCAGCGCTGCGCCCATTGGCAGACGGAATAAAAGACAATGCCAGGTTGCTAAATACAATAAAAACAGAACTTTTGATGTCTGTGCCCGTTGTGAAAAGGCAAGTCTGTGGCAAATGCACTGGTACAGTTGAAAAGCGTGTTTTCTGCGTAGATTGTACTTAGAAAGCTGTAATAGAACTCTGAACAGACAGACAGCCTTTTAACTCTGTTTCACTCAAAGCGCTTTCACGTTGCATAAGTTATGTTATATTTTTGTTTTATGCTGTTTTTATAACTAGTTATTTATGTTTTAGAATTTGATATGTGTATACAGCTTTCTACACCTGTTTACACATAAGTTTATTGCGTAAAGTTTATTTTATTAGTTTTTCATGTTTATGTATATGTGCTCTTTTTGAAAAAAATAAGAACAAGTTGAATTTTCAATGTAAATACAGTGTTTCTGCTCTGAAAATGTTATTTATGATGTTCATAAATAAAAATATTAAGTTGTATCCGATTGTTTATTTGTCATTTTCATATCGAAGCCGTTATATGTAGCAGAAATCTCGGCAGTTCTAGTGTCAAATGAAGAACTTCAATAGCCTATATTCAGAAATATAGGGATGTTTAAAAAATCTCAATATTATTGCCAACTCATATAGGTACATTGTACTTTACAATGTTACAATATATCTTTACTTCCAACTTATGATCAAGCACATATTTCCACCTAGTGGCTGAACACTGGATTTGCAATTTCATTGCACATGTGGCAAACTGATTTGACAGGGAATTACCCTTATCTAATGTTGTTTAATGCCAGAGGACTTTCTGCTCCCTACATGACAAACTAACCAACCATTCAAGTTTGCTCATTCCCTTATTCAGCTGTTTCCCCTTGAAACAGTGTGTGTAACTACAACGCCAAAATGCTGTAGCTATTCAAAGCAAGTGATGTAAAAAAGATAGGAAAACACATTTTCTGTTCACTCTCTTACAAAAACATACAAACAACTAATTATACCAGTAGTGTGTCAGCTCCTCCTACGATGCTCAACCCAAGGCCTGTTCGTCCCTTAGAAATGTCAATGGTGGTTTCACATCCTGGGATAATGGGACAGGTGGCAGGGTCTGATACTAGAGTGGCAGGAGTAGAGGATCTGCTTGCATCTGAAAAACACATACAATACTATACTATCAAAACTCACAAGGTAGAACAATACCCCCTTACTCCCACATAAATAATTCATTAACTTAAGTAAAATTCTGCTGATTTCTACTGTCCTCATTTATCAGTTTTTAAAACCACAAGAGGGCCTTTATTTCAAACGAAATATATCAAGAGACTCAGCAATGAACTATTTCTGTACAGCATTTCATCATTATAAACATTTTATAGCTCCTGACAAAAAGGGTTTTTCAGTGTATTTTTTTTATTGACATGGCCAACGTTTTCTAAGGTTAATGTTTATCAGAAATCCCACTGTTCTACCTTTGTTCTCTATGGAAGTCAACCGTTCTATTATTACTCAATAACAGAATGGCAAATAAAGCATGAGATACAACTATGACATGAGAGATTAAGGCTGTGATGTTGCCTCCTTTTTCCCATCAATGCATAGTTTTCCAAAACAGCCATAATACATTTAGAGCTACTGATATACTGAATACTTTTTGAAAACGGTTGCATCAGTTTCACGAGGCAACCTCGCTGAGGTGAGGCCGAACAGATCGACCTCCAAGGCCGGGAAGCGAGGACTTCCCCAAAGGGGAAACTAAGGAAGGATAGGAGGACAAACCAAGGTCTCCCTGGCTTACTGAGTTGTGTACCGCCATATCTGACCGAGAGATCAACAATGTTAAATAATATGAGTCCAGTTCTTGTCATCGGTGAACGTAAACTTCACAACGGAGATCACGAAAAAAACAGAAAAAAAAGCACAATTCTCCAAGAGTACGTTTTTTTACACAGCCGAGGATCCTGAGATTTTAGAGTAACAGACAGATCTCCACAGTCGACTACCCTAGACCAAATTAACATCTTTACCTTCAATAATATTGCATCTCAGTTGAGGAGAGAGAGAGTGCAATTAATTATTGAAACAGCAAAGGATCCTGAAGCAGAGGCGGTTGCTAAAGTCAAGATTGGCTGCTTGAGAACAGGTGTGGCTGAAGCAGTGGGAGAGGCGAGGGCTGCAGCTGGTGCTCTACTGATGAGGATGTAATGGCTGCCTATAGGAATGGAGGTGGATAGAGGATGAATGAGTTGGTTGATATCATTAAAAATCTGACAGCGCAAATGGGAGGAAGGATCAGATTAAATTGAAAGCTGAGGGATTATAGATGCTGAATCGGAGGCGAGTGAAGCTTGCAAATTAGCGGGGCGCCGTGTGAACTGACTAGTTTTGATCTCTGCTGTCTTGAGGGCTCCAGCCCCCCAAAATACACAAAGGTTCTACTAAATTACATCAGAGTATGTATTATTCCTCAAAAAATGTCTTATTTTCATCAAGATTGGTGCCAAGTGGTGGTAAAAGCACAAAAACAATACATTAAATAATTAAACAAGTAAAGCCAAGTAACGGATGGCTCATTTCAAGCAACAACAACATAACTTAGTATATGACTATATCTTAGTTTCCATTTCTATTATGTAGTTTCTGTTAAGAAACAGGATAGAACTCCTATTCTTTGCTTTTAAAAAGCAACAAAGCTTGTTTACAATCTGCCAAGCCCAGTGAAGACCTGCTTGCTGGGGACTAACATTGCTGGGATGTTTAACATGCTTCTTAGTTCTGGCCAAGCAGGCTACATTTGAAAATCTTTGTTGTTTTTCCATCATTCATTTATGTGTAGTGGTATAAAATTAACACAATTAACCCAAACACAATTGCCTTACTTTTTTGAACAAGGTGTGAATGCGCATAGTAAAAACTCAAGCAGGCAGAGTAAGCGGTATCAAAAGTAATAAAAAAAAACACAATGCACATGCTTGACCATCAATGTTGATCAAATGATACGATGGATCAACGCATTGATGCCTCACCTCAGCTTTAGGAAAGATTAAATGACTGGTTAATGACAAGCAACAGAAATGCCATTATCACATAATTAATCAATTTATTCACTCAAAAATAAAATATAATAAAATATATTATGCACCTTATTAGCTTAGAATAGGCACCTTTATGACTAGCAACAGCGACTGTATAATCATCATTGGCTTTGTTTGTTTGGCCTTGTGATAGCTAGTTTGTTAGAGAGATAAAGGGATGCTAGATTGTACTTTGCTGCTGGGAAGGAAAATCAAACTTGCCATCTGCATAATCTATGTCAGAAACACTTTACTGTGCATGCCAAAACTGTAGCTTTGGCTAAAAGCTGATTAACAGTGATCGTGGCAAAAAGTATACTGGCTTACAACATCAACATTGTTATTTATTAGTTAAAAATTAACATATTTGGAATAATATTACGATGAGTTATCAGAAGTGTACGCCCAGTGTTCCTAACAATGCTTACATTTTACTGCTGCTTCCACCCTTAGTCACTGAACTTGGTTTGCTGCCAGAGGATGAAGAATACCTTCAAATGACTATTACAGAGCTACAGTAACAGCACATACAAAAAGACTGTATAACTATATATAGGTCAACGGAGCCAACTATATACCTTTGTCAAGGGGAAGTGTGCTTGAAAACAAACAGTGGCGTTATTTATAGGCTTTTGATTCCATGGTGACTACACTCACTTATTTCTATTTAAATCTATTAATGTGCTTGTAATGTCAATTTTTTCAATGGGCTCATCCAGTTGATAGTTCCTATAATACACGGCCGGTTGATATGGGAAACACGCACTCATTAACACCAGCACCAGAGGGCCACCCCAGCGCGAGCTCTCAGCAAACTGAAATGAATTCCAACCATACCTCACAAAGCTGCTGTCTTCTCTCACTCGATTCTCAGCTGGGAAAAAAATTGCTCACTAGATTATAAGAAATACTGCATGGGGTAGTGTGAGAAATCAGAATGTAATGCCCACCCTTGGCAACAAATTCTCATATCACACTACCCCATATATTATTCTCTATTTACTTCATAGTTAATGATGTAATGATCTACTATTCCTTTCTTAAACCTTCAGGCATCGTGGTATTGAGTCTTTTTATCCATGTATTCACCTTCATTCAACATTATACGTCTGTATTGTACATGATTTAATTGTACTTATTCTAAAACTACAAATTGTAGGTCATTCATGTTTATGTTCATTTTTTATAAAGTGTTGAACTATTGCTTAATTTTTTTAATATGTTTGATTTATTTGGTGATTCTGTATTCTTTTACATAGTGTAGTACCTGTCTCTCCTACATATTTTATTTTGTAATTTTTTTGGCAAAAATATCCCATAAACAAGGCTGCTAGTTTTGCATGATGAGTTTCTTATGACTGAATATCTATGTTCTCAATTTGCATTTTCACTTTTATTTTTACAAATATATGTGCATACTTTATACTGTATGTGCTTGTACAGGTTTTAATGTCCTTTAATGTGTCTAGATCTGTTTATATTTACAGTGGACCAAACTGCCAGCTACATTTGCATCCCTTCTAAAGCCACTACTGGCACTTTTGGAAATAAATATATTTTCTGAAATTATTTTATGGGTAGGATGTGCAGAGGACATATTTAGGTACTGATGCATATCGGTAGGTTTTGAGTAAAGATCTGTTTTAATAGATCCTTGACCAAGTTTAACCTGGGTATCTAGAAATTCAATTTCAGATTTTGTTCACCGTAGATCCACTGAAATGTCAGGGTGGATATTATTTGCTAATTAATGGATCATGTTAAGAGTTCTACCCCAGTCAAACTTACTTCTGAGTGGGTCAGATTCTGGTGTACCCACTGCAGCTGATGTCACTGCAGAGGGCTTGGTGCTCTTCATATCAGAGGCACTGGCAGTTGACATTCCAGAGGGTGACTGTGAGGCTGGATCTTCTGAACTTATCGTCAACTTCACAGTACTCTTTGCCTTTTTAAGCAAAGTAATTACCTAAAGAAAAAACATCCAACACAACATGATGACCCACCAGAGAGCACCTTGGTTATACTGGCTCACTTATTATGGGTTGAGTTGAAAATCATTACAGTAAGTATTTCGAGGTGGGAGACATTGTATGTATATATATATATATATATATATATATATATATATATATATATATATATTAGATTGATGTTATGAGCATCAACAATTTACTCAAAGCCTCCACTAGTGTTTTCCACTATTATAACAACTTTGACTGTTATTAATACAGCTTAGTTTGGCTGAGAAGAAACCAAGTTTGTCTTTTACCATTCTTTAATTTACAGAATCTTTAGTTTATCAGAATCTTCAAAAACTTGTGATTACAACCACTCAAAGTGAACTATACATGAGCCGCTAATATGAAGTGTTGTAGTAGCTAATCCGTCACATTTACCCAGTGGTTCTCAACAGGGGGGGCGCGAAGCAATCCCATTTTATATTTAAAATGTATATGTACACGTGACCTGACGTTCTGTAGATGGCGCGGGTTGATTCTATGGTAGTATTAAAGCAGATTGATTCTATGGTAGTATTAAAGCAGATTGATTCTATGGTAGTATTAAAGCAGATTGATTCTATGGTAGTATTAAAGCAGATTGATTCTATGGTAATATTAAAGCAGATTGATTCTATGGTAGTATTAAAGCAGACTGATTCTATGGTAGTATTAAAGCAGACTGATTCTATGGTAGTATTAAAGCAGATTGATTCTATGGTAGTATTAAAGCAGATTGATTCTATGGTAGTATTAAAGCAGACTGATTCTATGGTAGTATTAAAGCAGATTGATTCTATGGTAGTATTAAAGCAGACTGATTCTATGGTAGTATTAAAGCAGACTGATTCTATGGTAGTATTAAAGCAGATTGATTCTATGGTAGTATTAAAGCAGACTGAGTCTATGGTAGTATTAAAGCAGACTGATTCTATGGTAGTATAACCCCCCCCACCCCCCAAAAAATGTGCAAAATGCCTAAGACTTTTGCACAGCAGTGTATATATATATATTAAATAACATTATTTTTTTGCTTTAAAAAAAAAGTATTAAGTCAGGAACAAAACTGACCCTGGCAAACGGAGGTGCTAGAATTTACCAATAAAATGAGGTGCCTTGTGAGGTGTCAGATTAACTAACTCCCTAAATGTAAATATTAATCTCTACAGGGGAGTAATTATGCCCCACTTCAAACATTAAAAACTATTCCTAGATTAATACTATACAACATAAACATTTATAAAGAAAGACATAGGTCACCTTTCAGTTCCCTTAATACATTTAAAAGTTTAATTTCACAAAGTACAGTAAAATGTATGTTGTTATTTATCACCCTGCAAGATCTGATCGGGATTCTGGAACAGACACATAGCATTATTGTAATATCACATTTCTCCAGAGGGATATTTTAGTACTGATGTTGTTCAACAATAAATTAAACTAACCTTTTCCACAGGATGGCCAACAACAGTTTCATCGTCTACTGCCAAGATTTTGTCTCCTACTTTGATCTTTCCATCCTACAGAGAATGGGGGAAAAATGAGAGACATACATGATTTGGCACTACAGGCTGAATGCAGATTTAATTAAACTTGAAATAAATAGCTTACTTTTGCTGCTGCACCATGCTCTGTTAAACTCTTTATCATCACACCATTCTTTGTATCTTCCTCACTGATTGCGATTCCTAAGCTCCCTTGATCCTGTTTTTGTGACATTAAAAAAAGAGTGATTTGCATTGTAAAATACTTTAAATTAATTCTGACTTTAGGCTGTTTCTAAAAAGAAAACCTTGGCTATTGAAATATGTTCCTCCTTTAATCAAAGCTAGGGATATTTTTATAAGGAAGCTCTGGATGTTGTCAGAATAATGAGAGCACAACATCTTAATGAATCTACACATTCACATGTAAAATATGAAAGATGGTAATATGGCACTTAAATGTACACTACATTTTGTCACTGAAATACATATTCCATTACAGTGAACATCTTTATACTTGCCTTGGGGAGCATGACATGTTGGATGGATTTAAACAAATCAACGTTCACTGCTGATGATACTTCAGTATAAAGTTCCTGCTAAATAAACAACCAAAAAAGTATTAATATTTCCAGGAAAAATGCACGTACGAAGGTTCTTAAGAGCCAGCAGATCTTTTTTTTAATAACAAATCACCTGTTCTTTGAAGATCTAAATTGAAACCTCTACTGTACATCTTATTTGATTAAAGCTCAAGGTCTAACTGCACGTACTTCTGCACAGCGACAGTACAAAACAGTGAGAAAGAAAAATAATTCAGAGGAAAGGCCGTACCATTTATGGATCATATATAAAAGGTCAAAATAAGTTGTCCTTTTTTGTGTGATCATGACTAGTTGATACAGCACAAAAACCTATAAAATCTACTCAGTTAAAAGGGACAGACTATACAGTAGGTACACAGAAAATGTAGATATCCATTATTCAGTTTTATATTTGTATGCTGTCCTAATTCTAATATCCTAAAATTCTAGCATATCAGTGTCATTTTAATTAACATTTTATTTCTTATTTTCTTCCATTTTATTACATAGAGCAAAAGGGAATCTGCAACAGCAGAGAGCGACCTGCTAATTATCCTCAACCTAATAAGAAAATGTGTCTTTTCTGAATGCAAATGAATAGACAGTTCAAGCTTGTCTAAGGACTATTTTAGTGGTTCAGTCCACAATAAAATAAAAAGTATTGTGAGTGACAAACTTTCCATGGATCTCCCGCTGCTGATGAACACACCCATACAACCCAATGCAATTGACTGTGCCAAAATGCTCTTTACCTCTGTGTGGGATTTTGAGTTGTCAGGCGCTGATTCTTTCACAGGTCCAGCAGCCATCTGGTTGAGTGCATCTGTATTCCTGTTAGACACCAAGCATAATTTACTTTATAAGCCAACACAGTGACATTAACATTAACTGATAAACATGTTTTAAAAAGAGGTCTGCTTTTTTAAAAACGGTTGAAACTCATCCAATATCAATCACCTTGCTTGCTCACTGGAAATAAGATGCCAGAGTTTTAACAGGCCTTTAGTAAAGCTGCCCTCTGATGGACAAAACTGGAAGTGTTCTGTCACATATGCAAGACTGCCTAATTCAAAAAGATCACATTCTAAACAAAATCATCTGTTAAAAGTACACAAGGTGCACATTTTGAATATGAAACTTTTGGAATGACTCTGTAAAGTTCCATGCACTCACCTGATGAAAATAATCTTGACTTTTGAAGGTGCACATTTGATGATTGAGGAGGCATTCTGATGAGTGCGGCCATATAAAATCTGTCCATTTATCTGTAAACATTAAATTGTTTAAATCAGAGCTATCAAAAGAATATGACCTCCTGACCACTATTCACATTGAAGATACAGATGAACCCGCTTTATATCATGATTGCCGTGCACGCATAATTTGTGATATAAAGCAGGTCATGATATAAACCAGGTTTCATGTTTGCCTATGACAGCACATTATAAGTGCGAGAAATGTGTGCAGTGTTTTAATAATGTATATTTAGTCGTTCTTTACATTTAAACAAATGCATATAGTTTACTACAGGACAAATATGTTTTGTATCATTAACTGGAACGAAACAGTTTGTATCATTATGTTGACTGATGAGTGCTATTAGGCACTGCACTTGGTGTTTTTTTTTGTGTGCATTTGTATAAGACTGACTATTGGTGGCATTGGTGTTTTGTAACTGAGCTGTATCCCGTTAAGACCGCCCATGCAGCATTTGACAGGCTGCACAAAATGTCAGTTTATTAGCCAAGATGATTATTGGTTGTTATTGCGTTGGAAATTAATTATACCTTGTGCTTACTTAGTAAAGCCCAGCCATGCAGCATTATATAGGCTGCACAAAATGTGACAATAAGCGGGTTTGTGAGATGATATTAAGAGAGGTAATTTCTCAAAGAACCTATGGTGTATGGCGAGTGGTTTTTGAAAAAATGTGATAATAAACGGGGTATGATATTAAGCGAGGTGATATAAAACGGGTTCATCTGTATTGAATTGTTTCTGTTCTTTTCAAGGCTCTACTGACCTCCAATAATTCATCTCCAACAATGATCCTGCCATCTTTTCCAGCGGCTCCACATGGATCAATTCCCACCACAAAGACACTCATTCTGGATCTGTCTTTGTTTCCTGCAAGGCTTAGGCCTAGACCGGTCTTCCCTTTTTCTAGCTCTATCATGTGTAGCTCCCCATCCAGACTTCCATAGCGTTGTACAATCTTCTCTAAATCCATAAAAAACTTTATGTTAATTTAAGTCATGCAGCAGTTGCCACCTATTACACATAAGTAGTTAAAGCTAGAGATTGAATGCATATTTATTGCAGTTATGGTGTTCTAGACAGAACTACATTACGACTGCAGTTTAAAACAAAATTAGTGAGGGTTGTATTGGAGGACATGCAGGGGACGTACAAGCTGCCCTAAAAATGAATTGCTCCAAATCATCAATGTATTTTAAACATGAGATACTTACTCCAGCTATAACCAAATTCATCCTCCTTCTCCTCTGGACTTTCCACAAACAGCTCTGGTCTCTCTGGCAGGGTGTCTGTTTCACCAACAGGGAGCACCACTGGCAGGGGAGGGAGTGAACTACAGGAGGGGGAAACTTTTTCTGTCTGTAAATCCAAACGATTTGGCGCCTGCGGTGTGCGTGTCAAGTAAGACAGGAAGGATCTGAGTACACTTCACAAATTTACCAGCTAACAAATTATATATATATATATATATATATATATATATATATATATATATATATATATATATATATATATATATGTATACAGACGTGCTCAAATTTGTTGGTACCCTTACAGCTCATTGAAATAATGCTTCATTCCTCCTGAAAAGTGATGAAATTAATAGCTATTTTATCATGTACACTTGCATGCCTTTGGTATGTCATAGAATAAAGCAAAGAAGCTGTGAAAAGAGATGGATTATTGCTAATTCTACAAAGATATTCTAAAATGGCCTGGACACATTTGTTGGTACCCCTTAGAAAAGATAATAAATAATTGGATTATAGTGATATTTCAAACTAATTCGTTTTTTTAATTAGTATCACACATGTCTCCAATCTTGTAATCAGTCATTCAGCCTATTTAAATGGAGAAAAGTAGTCACTGTGCTGTTTGGTATCATTGTGTGCACCACACTGAACATGGACCAGATAAAGCAAAGGAGAGAGTTGTCTGAGGAGATCAGAAAGAAAATAATAGACAAGCATGGTAAAGGTAAAGGCTACAAGACCATCTCCAAGCAGCTTGATGTTCCTGTGACAACAGTTGCAAATATTATTAAGAAGTTGAAGGTCCATGGAACTGTAGCCAATCTCCCTGGGCGCGGCCGCAAGTGGAAAATCGACCCCAGAGTGAACAGAAGGATAGTGCGAATGATAGAAAAAGAACCAAGGATAACTGCCAAAGAGATACAAGCTGAACTCCAAGGTGAAGGTACGTCAGTTTCTGATCGCACCATAAGCCGCTTTTTGAGCAAAAGTGGGCTCCATGGAAGAAGACCCAGGAGGACTCCACTTTTGAAAGAAAAACATAAAAAAACCTGACTGGAATTTGCTAAAATGCATATTGACAAGCCACAATCCTTCGGGGAGAATGTCCTTTGGACAGATATGTCAAAACTGGAGCTTTTTGGCAAGTCACATCAGCTCTATGTTCACAGATGAAAAAATGAAGCTTTCAAAGAAAAGAACACCATACCTACAGTGAAACATGGAGGAGGCTCGGTTATGTTTTGGGGCTGCTTTGCTGCGCCTGGCACATGGTGCCTTAAATCTGTGCAGAGCACAATGAAATCTCAAGACTATCAAGGCATTCTGGAGCGAAACGTACTGCCCAGTGTCAGAAAGCTCTGTCTCAGTCGCAGGTCATGGGTCCTCCAACAGGATAATGACCCAAAACACACAGCTAAAAGCACCCAAGAATGGATAAGAACAAAACACTGGACTATTCTGAAGTTGCCTTCTATGAGTCCTGATCTGAATCCTATCGAACATCTATGGAAAGAGCTGAAACTTGCAGTATGGAGAAGGCACCCATCAAACCTGAGACAGCTGGAGCAGTTTGCTCAGGAAGAGTGGGCCAAACTACCTGTTAACAGGTGCAGAAGTCTCATTGAGAGCTAAAGAAAATGTTTGATTGCAGTGATTGCCTCTAAAGGTTGTGCAACAAAATATTAGGTTAGCGGTCCCATCATTTTTGTCCATGCCATTTTCATTTGTTTTATTATTTACAATATTATGTTGAATAAAAAATCAAAAGCAAAGTCTGATTTCTAT
This sequence comes from Acipenser ruthenus, assembly GCF_902713425.1. Lineage (NCBI taxonomy): Eukaryota > Metazoa > Chordata > Actinopteri > Acipenseriformes > Acipenseridae > Acipenser > Acipenser ruthenus. The sequence continues at coordinate 74,333,691 of NC_081190.1, read as the reverse complement.
TAAATATGGAATAAACAATGGAGGATGCCAATTACTTTTGTCAGTTTCAAGTTATTTCAGAGAAAATTGTGCATTCTTCGTTTTTTGTGGAGGGGTACCAACAAATTTGAGCACGTCTGTGTATATATATATATATATATATATATATATATATATATATATATATATATATATATATAAAAACACAAGAATAACTTACATACAAATTTGTACAACATAAAGAGGATGCATAGTATTTTAATATTTATGTTTTCATGTTTCTCATATATTAAAGGAGCATATTATTCAATCAACTTTTAGGGGGTGCAGAAGTTTGTTTTGTATACATGTCAGATATTTACAAACACAGATTGTATATTAGGAGGAAACTGGTGCCACTACAACATACACAGTCCTACAAACCTTAAACGGAGTAGGAGCAAAAGGGTTAGTTGGGGAGAGGCGGAGTAAAAGTCTACTGTGACTCTCAGATCCCTACAGCAACAGAGAAAGTTCAATACATTTTAAGACTCAGGGACACTGTTATAATGTTTCATAATCTACAGTACTAAAGTACAAACATTTATTAAAAATGTGTATGTATATTACTCATACTTTGTATTTATTTATAATTGTTTAGTAAATGTAAAAATAACATAATAAAATATTCTGGATTACTAACCTTTCCTTCAGTTTCATTAGAGGGATTTTTGATCATTAATTTTGGTATTGGCAATGTATTCTCATCATGTGATTCATCCGTCACAGTCTGTAACATGCATTATGATAAGCAAATGCAGTGGAAAGTATTAAACATAAAAATAAATTAATGACAAACAAACATTAGGTGATTTTTTTTATTATTTTGAAGTGACATATCCTTTCTCTGTTTCCTTGTAAAAAACATCTCATAACACCGTGTAACAATTTTTTTTTTTTTTTTTTGGGTTCCTGGGTAGTAAGTGTTATTTCCTAATTGCTTATGCCTCAAAAGTATAGAAAATGGCTATTATTCCCCACAAACTTTGCTTTTGTGACCAGGACAGTGATATTTTGAAATTTACCTATTTTCCAGAACATTCCAGATAGATTCAGTGCTGGGTGAAATAAATGTATTTTTGTAGGATGGTACAGAGGGGAAAAGAGAGCCATGAAGTTCGCTATCCCAAGAATTTGGCAGGAACCCACTGACCACTCAAGTAACTGCTACTTCTGCATGGTGGACCCTTCCAAACGTCGGACTGGCAAGAATGCACCTGCTATCACGTATCCGGACCTTCCTTCATCCATCGCCCCGGTGCCACACTGCCATGAGCTCCCCGTACCCACTCCTCCGGAGAGAGAGCAGCCGTCTTTAGAAGAGAGCAGCAAGTCAGAGAGCGAGGAAGACGTTGTAGATCCAGATGACAATTTCAGAGGTGGAGCTGAGGAGAGAAACCCATACTACCCCAACCAAAAAGACCTCAACGACTTGATTAAAGATCTTGGTCTCACCAAGTCCAATGCCGAGCTTTTGACGTCTAGGCTCAAGCAGTGGAACTTGTTGGATGAAAGTGTGCAAGTCGCAGATCAGAGGAAGCGTCACCAACCTTTTTCCAGCTTCTTCACCCGTCAAGATGGGCTCTGCTTCTGCCACAATGTGACCAGTCTGTTCGAGGCAATCGGAATCACCTGTAACCAGAATGAGTGGCGCCTCTTCATTGACAGCTCATCCAGGAGCCTCAAAGCCGTGCTGCTCCATAATGGTAACAAGTACCCGTCTCTTCCCCTGGCTCACTCGGTGCACCTCAAAGAGGATTACAACAGCATCAAGACCTTGCTGGACGCCTTGAAGTATGATGAGTACGGCTGGGAGGTCAAAGGAGACTTCAAAATGGTGGCATTCCTGATGGGTCTCCAAGGCGGTTTTACCAAGTTTCCCTGCTATCTTTGCCTTTGGGACAGCAGGGACACCAAGGCGCACTACCACAGGCGGGACTGGCCACAGCGGACCGAGTTCTCTGTGGGGAGGAACAATGTCAAGTGGGAGCCACTGGTGGACCCCCGGAAGGTGCTGATGCCACCACTGCACATCAAATTGGGCCTTATGAAACAATTTGTCAGAGCTCTAGATAAGGAGTCGGCAGCCTTCAAGTACCTTCAAGACTTCTTCCCTAAGCTGTCTGAGGCAAAGGTCAAAGCCGGTGTCTTCGTTGGACCACAGATAAAGAAGATCCTGGAGTGCAATGAATTCCCCAAGAAGCTCACTAGTAAGGAGAAAGCGGCTTGGAACAGCTTTGTCGCAGTGGTTCGGGGCTTCCTGGGCAATCACTAGGCCGAAAACTATGTGGAGCTGGTTGAGACTCTGGTGAAGAACTACGGCACAATGGGCTGTAGGAAGTCCATATCCTTGATGCTCATCTTGATAAATTCAAGGAGAACATGGGAGTGTACTCGGAGGAGCAAGGCGAGCACTTCCACCAGGATATACTGGACTTTGAACGCCGCTACCAAGGACAGTATAACGAGAACGTGATGGGAGACTACATTTGGGGGCTGATTCGTGAAAGTGATTTACAGTATAATCGTAAATCTCGAAAAACTACTCACTTCTAAATCTTTTGCAGTCATTTTTGTATTACTTTAGTATAAATACATGTTAATTTGGATTCATATGTTGTTTTTTTCTGACTTTATGTGAACGAAAAGACACAAATTCGCCCGTTTTCTCATTGGAAATAGGTAAATTTCAAAATATCACTGTCCTGGTCACAAAAGCAAAGTTTGTGGGGAATTTTCTATACTTTTGAGGCATAAGCAATTAGGAATTAACACTTACTACCCAGGAACAAAAATTGTTACATAGTTGAACATGTTTTTTTGGTGTATTTTCATTGCTTTCTCTTGGTTGTAACAATGTATTAATAATATTAGCTACATTGCAGGTATTTGGAAGTCTTATCTTCCTGTATGTGTTTATATATATATATATATATATATATTTCTGTTAACTTTCTTATCAGTAAATACATAAACATTATGAACAATTGTGTTGCTGCTCAGGTGAAGACACAAGGATGCACTGTGGCTACTCAAGTCTTAAGGGATTTGGACATTACTTAAGCAGGGAAAACAAGGAATTTCAGAGACAAGAAACTTGAAAAAGAATCTGCAGTCTAATCTGTTGTCTGTCACATAACAGGTACACACATACTAAACACAAACACTCATTTCCTACACTACTGGATTCAATGCAGTCATTGTGGTGTAGTTCTAGAGTGTGGAACTGTGGGTGAAAATCAGTAACAAACTAATACATGCAAGTACACATCACAGTGACACACAATCTAACCTGAAAAAGGGGTGTCTGAAAGGAGGCAGCAAACGGATTAGTAATACTGAAGGCTGGTTCACGCAAAGGATTTAACTGCAGGAAAGGCAATGGCGGCTTCTAAAAGCAACAAAGGATTACAATCTCAAATGTTTTAGGTTACAAACACAGATAACGAAAACACAGAATAAGCTGGTTGTAGAAGGAAACTTTAGAGAGGAAATCAAATACTGCAAGTACCACTTTGTGTGATCCTGAAGTGGCAATATTGAATCAACTGCTGTAACAGATTAAATTAAACTCAAAATAAAATAAAATAAAATTAGGGATTTTCTGTTTTCTATGCTTTAAAGCACTCACTGTCAAAGCCATCTAAGGAATATCTTTGCTGAGGCTGATGTTTTGAGACATTTGGGTGCTCTAATACTCTCAAAGATGGGATTAGCCTGCACTTCAGTGGAATTAAACTTCCAACAACTGTTTGTATTTGCGCCATCTCCAACAATCCAAACCAAAATGTATTGAAAATGTGTAGACCTTCCCATGACAAACTTAAATGGAATTTACCCATCCATTTCCATAGACATGGGGGTCAGTATGCCCCCCCCATACTTACATTTTAAGTTGCTGTTAGTACAGTATAATACAAAATGGCTACTAAATAAATGATTACCTTAGATGGATGATGGATTAAAGAGTGTGTGGCTGAAGGATTTGAACCTATAAGAGGAGATGATGAAGGGCTACAGAAAGAATCAGGCTGGGAAATGAAAAGAATGACATGATGTAAAGATTGGTGTATAATTAGCACAATGGATACTTAGGTGATGTTAGTTACAGTATGCATGCATGGTACTGAAATTAGAGAGTGCATGCATGAGGAATCTGATCAAGCTTTAAGAAGCAAGATCACATTAAGTTAAAAAGGCAATAGATTCTACATCTTTTTTCTATTGTAGTAGACAAATCATTGATATGTAATTTAAATTTGATAGAAGGATAGTATATTCATTTAATTTAATTATGCACCTATAAAACAACATGTATATCACTTTAAACAAGAATCACATTTCGAGACATTTTATTTCAGTAACTTAACCAGGTGTGTGTGTGTGTGTGTGTGTGTGTGTGTGTGTGTGTGTGTGTGTGTGTGTATAAAGTATTTACAGTAAAATCATAATAAACAGTATATTTTGGGCAACAAGATTAACTTGCAGAAAACAGTTTGTTCAGCAGGTAAACGTGAGCAATGTTGTAGGATGTGCTGACTACTGTTGCCTTTCATGTTCTTCCTTCTTACTTACCCTTGGTCTGTGCACAATGCTCTGCACCAGGAAGACGACAGGATTTCCTGCCCTGCGGATAGCTTCCACTGCCTGCTCATGACTGGAATCGCGAAGATCATTTTCATCCACCTGTCAACGTAGGAAAAGAATCAGGTTGCGTTTCTTAGCTAAGTACTACTCATTAGTGGCCTGCAGTGCAGAGTAGTGAATTGGAATAAAGATATCGACTTTGTTGAAAAAACAAACAATAGTTACCTTTTTGCAAATTAGTGTTAATTCTAGTGCTTGTGAAAATGTATGTGCAGCTGCAATGAAAACTGCCACTGAGACATTTTTTTTATATATAAATTAAGAAATGTTTTGTTTATTTATAAACAACTTTCATCTTTGCAGGGGTGTGTAGGGAGTTCCCCCTTCTTTATTCAAATAAAGAAAAACACTCAATTATTTTTTGTTTCTTTTTTTAAAAATGTTTCTGCTTTAAGTAATATCCAAAATCCACTGTGTGTAAAACAATATGCATGTAACAGTCAGGATTGCGTAGAAAAAAATGATGCGCCAGCAAGAATGGTCTTAACCACAAAAATAATTCAATAATTACAGGCATTTACGAAGGCAATATTATATTTGCTTCACCTCCAGGAAAGATACATTGTGTACATCTTGATTAAATATAAAATGATCTCTCAGCTTATTTCACGAAACTATAATACACAAATGAAATACAGGGTTGAACACATACCTGAACTACCATGTCCCCTGTTTTCAAGGTTCCATTTCTTCCTGCAGGGCTGTCCTCAAGAATATGCTTGATAAAGATTCCTCTCATCACTTCCCCATTACTGAGCCGGCTCCCCATCCCTCTGCCTCCAACGATACTGATGCCCAGGGATTTACCCGGCTCACGGTACAGCTCCACTCTGGGGGTGAGATTTACAAGTTTACAACTGTATTGAAAATCAACTGTACTTCAAAAAGTGTACGATCAACTGTGCAAAATATAGGATAGAGTACATGAACAAGCACATATGTAAACTAGATGCTCCTATTTACCTCTGCACATTATTTGAAATATGAAAAATATGAAAATGGTATGTTATCTGAAATATGAAATTTATGTCATGATTGAATTTTTATCCTTACATAATTTTTATTTTTATTTTTCCACAAATAGTTGCATATCATGATAGGGAAGTTTTTTTTAGTGATAACATGGTTTAAAATAGAAAATAATTATGGTTATATCCAGGCAAATGCTTTTTAACATTTAAAAAAATGTATTGCATTTTATTAATGCGGTCGATCTGCTCATAAGTTATTTTATACACTGCAGTCCTCGAGAAAGCTATAAGCCATACATCATCCACTGATATTATGTCATTATCTCAATAGCACGTGTTCCACTATCTTCATAGCCCTTGCTGCTGATCAGGAAACAGGATGTGAGAGATAGCGATCCTATACAATTACTGAGCTATTAAACACCTGCCAGAGCTGGAGTACATACATTTTCATTGGGATACTTCTACTTTTGCAGCTCTTGGTCTTGCATTGACCACCCACCCATTGACTCCAAAAGTACCAGGCTTAAGTTGACATTCATTTCCCAGGAAGACAGACAGAAAGATCACGATCCCAGGTACATTTCTACCAGACGTTCAAGGCACCAATGCATAACACTTTTTGAACAACTACATTTTCATAAGCCAAGAACAATCCAAAACAGCCTTCTCAAAGTCAACTACTTGTTACTCCATCCCTTGTTCTTTCTTTCACAAGTAAGCTTTTGATTGTTCTGAGTTAATGTGTCCCATTACACATCATTTTAAATTCTTAAGACAAAAAAAGATACAATAATAATAATAATAATAATAATAATAATAATAATAATAATAATAATAATAGACAAAATGACTGTAGGGAAGAATTAATTACCTTCTTGGTAGGTTCCAGTTGTTGTAAGCAGCATTCTGTAGTTCACTTTCTTCCCCTTCCCCATCTTCTCGTTCTGGAAGTTCAGGAATCTCTCCACTAAAGAAAAAAAAAAAACAAGACCAATAAAATACAATCTCAACAAGAAGTAATTTCCATATCAGAAATAACCGATACATTACATACTAGAATAACTTTGTGATCATACAAATCGTTTTTTCACAAAAGCTAAACAGTTAATTTATTTTTAAATATATTTTACTTCTTGTTATTTATTCTTTCATTATTACAATTAAATCCAATACCTCAGCTTGTTGTCTACTATCCATTCAGCCACATTCCTGTGCCATCTAGGAGGTAAAACTTGAACCTTAATATAAGTCTGGTCCCCCATGCTAATGCATTTGAAATAGATCCTTACACAAAGACCGCACTGTCATAGCAAAGTAACTTGTGAAGTGAAATTATTTATCTGGTAATCTTTGTTTTCAGTTCTCTTTTTTCTTTATATATAGGCTGTTCTCTTTTACCATGTGCTTGTCAGATTTAACAGAAAACCAGCTTCTTTAACCACATTTTCTTTTATCTGAAACTGCACTGCTATGCCTGTTTAAGAATTCCTCCAAGAATCTAATGTGATGTATAAATCTGTGCAATCAATAATAAAATTCTGGGACAAATTGGTTTAAACTGTGTTATTCATAACACAGTTTAAACCATACACCAGTGGTACTCAACTCCATTCCAGTCCTGGTCTTTATTCCAACCAGGTCCTAAATTAGTTAATTGCCTCTTAACAGCTTCAATTAACTACATTAGAACATGCTTGGAGTAAAAACCTGGACTGGATTGGATCTCAAGGGCCAGAGTTGAGTACCACTGCCATACACCATACCAATAGGTTTGACAATGCTAAATCTTTTGCCTTTTGTAGCATTTCAGTAACAAACACTGGTAGTAAAAAAATACACTATACCTTTGAAGGTTAATTAGTATAAAATGTGAATATTTGTTTGATAAAAGTCTATTTTTGTATTTGTGATAGGGCATATGGCAGGGGTGGACAATTCCGGCCCTGGAGGGCCGGTGTCCCTCCTGGTTTTTGTTCCAATTGTACCCTAAATTAAATAATTGGAACAATTAAGCTTCTAACAAGCACTTAATTGGTACAATTGTGATCTGGAATTCAGAAGAGGTCACCACCACAAGCCACATCAAATACCTCATTCTTATGTTTGTCCCTCCTATTCATTGCAATAATTGTATCGTACTGCAGAGAGAAACACAAACAATGCAGTACTGTTCCAGCCAGAATAAATCACAGATCCCAGCTGAGCAAAACACAGGGTGCCTTGTTAAGCTGTATTTTATCCTGGGTTTAAAAATTATTATCTTGGGTTCCCGAGTAGCGCATCCGGTAAAGGCACTCCACGTGGAGAGCAGCATGCGCCCTATAGCCTGGACGTCGCCGGTTCCGAGTCCAGGCTACTCCATTGCCAACCGTGGACGGGAGCTTCCAGGGGGCGGTGCACAATTGGCCGAGTGCCGCCCCGGAGGGGGGGGGGGGGGGGGGGTTTAGGTCGACCAGGGTGTCCTCGGCTCACCGCGCACCAGTGACCCCTGTAGTCTGGCTGGGCACCTGCGGGTTTGCCTGTAAGCTGCCCGGAGCTGCATTGTCCTCCGACGCTGTAACTCTGAGGTGGCTGCATGGTTAGTAGGCAGTGTAAAAATAAGCAGTCGGCTGACGGCACATGCTTCAGAGGACAGCGTGTGTTCATCTTCGCCGCTCCCAAGTCAGCGTAGGGGTGGTAGCGGTGAGTCTAGCTTAAAAATAATAACTGGATATTCTAAATTGGGAGAAAATAATAAAAATAATTGGCGACTACTAAATAAAATAAATAAAAAAAATGATTATCTATATCATTAAACCTATTTTTAAACAAATTGATACCACTGGTATATTCTCACTGCATGATATCCTACTAATATGAAATGTGAATTTTCCAAGCTGTTTTATAAGCTACGGTATTGGTAACAATACCAATCTAAATCGATACGCTTCCCACATGAATTTAAGCTGCCAAAATGTAAGCTGTTCTATAACTGTATTTTACCAACACTGTAAATGCATTGTAACTGTAGTTATATGGCCATATTCAGCATTTATCACCATGCTAACACTGCATCGTTTTTTTCTGATGCGAAAAACAAGAAACAATTATGTGTGTGTGGGAGATCTAAAATTAAACTCCAGAGTTATTTATTTGTAACTTTTTTTCATCAGTTTTTTTCCCCCATCAGATTTTACCCAATTTTTTCTCCCAATTTGATTTTTTATTTTAGGCTCAGCTCACCACTACCACCCCCACGCTGACTCGGGAGCGGCAAAGACGAACACACACTGTGTGCCGTCAGCCAACCGCTTCTTTTAACTCTGCAGGCCATCCATGCAGCCACCTCAGAGCTACAGCATCGGAGGACAACGCAGCTCTGGGCAGCTTACAGACAAGCCCGCAGGTGCCTGGCCAGTCTACCGGGGTCGCTGGTGCGCAGTGAGCCGCGGACACCCTGGCCGACCTAAGCCCTCCCCACCCAGGCGAACGCTCAGCCAATTGTGCGCCGCTGCTTGAGAACTCTCGTCCGCGGTCGGCTTTTTAACCTCAACTTCTCTTCTTTTTAGAAAAAAAACAGGTGTTAACTGTTTTGTGTATATAGCTATGGTTTACTATCCTGAAACAGAGGCCATTCTCTATTAATCTTACTGTACAGTACCAATATGTACAACTCCATACAGTTTTTTTTTTTTCATCCGTTATACTAGGGTTTGGCAACATCCTGGTCATTGTTCCAACCATGGTCCTGGAATTAAACATGTAATGGAATGGCCCAGTTCTCTGAGTTATAAAAAGCTATGATTGAGTTAACAGGAGATGTTAGTATTAATTACCAGGTTGAATGGGTACCATCACAGGTTTCTTCTGTCTGCTCACCCAAGCTGGTCCTGTATTCCTCCAGATATTCGGCTGGTACATAGGTGATACTGGAACAAAGCAACAAGTAAGTCTAAGCCAGCTTACACAACGTATAAAGTCAAGCAATAAAGACAAGCCTGCACTGTCAACCAATAATTACAGTCAGGATAGTTAAGCCATTAGATCGGTCATGATGATCATTCTATGCTGTCAATAATTTTTTATATATGACTGCATTTGAATTCACAATGAGCAGCACTATTATAAAAATGTTGGCAGATGAAAAGACAAGCGTAAGGGCAAAACAATCAATAACAAGGTTTTGATATTTTAAAGGTCTGAGATGATTTTTAAAGTCTAATGTAATCTTTTGAGTTTATTAGTGGTGTTTTTTTCTCCTACACTTCACTTGACAGAACCATGAGAATTAAAAGCTTCTCAGGTGGGTTTTGTGCCACTGATAGAAAGCAGGGCTGACAGAAGAATATCACACATTGTAAACAACTTAGTAAAAAGGTGATTAGGTGCAAAATCAAGAAAGGAAAGTTGACATTTAGATCATTTAAATTCTTAAAAGCATGTTAAATGTATTGCTTTGCTAGAACTGGGATATGAGAATATTGGGATTTGTCAGAAGAGGGGATAATAAAAATTTATTGAATAATAATGTTAAGATAACAAAGACCTGTTACTGTTGAAAGGATAGAAGATTCTGCTCTTTAATAGCTTTCTTCTGATGCTTTTCTTTTTGGCATGCAATGTCTCATGGAATAGGTCAGAGTGGGGTCATATAGTTATGTAATTCATAGTCCCAAAAGCAGCAAGCTGTGAACCACACAATTTCTAATTATTCACATTGCTCAAACATGGTGATGTTTTCTCACTGCTGACTACAGGAATACCAGTGGTTGAAACAAAACAAGTTCAAGACAAGGGTTAGACTAAAATGTTGTTCATTGAATCAGACAAGCATGACAGATCTAATGGCTGAAAAAAAAAAACACGAAAAAAACCAACTGCAACCACAATGTAATAGTATTGCATGCACAGTTATTAACTCATAGAATAAAACAACACTGCAGTTAACCAACAACATGCTTCACCATATAACACCCATATGAATTAAGTAAACAAAAAAATACAGTGGTGAGTAATGGGATGTGTCAAACGCTCAAGATTTATTAATTATACCACCACAGAAACCGCAACCTTCACACAAAGAAAACCAGAAATCTTGTTAATTGGAAATGACAGGGGTTTTGGTTAGTGTTGTAGGGTATGTGAGATCCGAGATTTATCCAGATATATTTTTTATATTTTCCCCATAAAATATTTGAATTGGTTGTTTAAGATCCTTAACCTTGAACAAGCTAGTGTTTGGTTTTCTATTATTTTGTATTGATTTATTTTTAGCACAGTGCCCTCGCTAAGGAATTTGCGTAATGAACTAGGTAGAACAAGAAAGGGATTTAACAAACACATAGTTTCTATCTAAAGTTTTCCTTAATGGTTTACTACGTTAATTCCACTTTCTAAAGAAGCTTAGTGTTCCCTGGAAATGAAAAGACTTTTGCAGAAAATGTCTATAGGAATTGAAGTTTTACTATGGATGTACAGAAAGCCTACCCCCTCCCCTCCCAAACCAAATGTATGTAAAGCAGTAATAAAATTTCTTATGTATTTAAAAAGAATACTTTTTTGCTAAGTTAAAGGTTGGTAACAGAAATGGACATTCATGTGTACAGTACATGTCTTGTTATCTGGATAAAACCTCTTCAGTCTAAGACATAATTAATTACACATGCCTTTATATACGTATGGACACATATGACATAGAGTAGTCAAAAGTAAGCCCAACAACACCATTGTTTTTCAACTACCAATACTCACACATAAAAGGGGGACTGATCATCAGCAGGTGCGCAAGAAGATCTAGAATGTGAAAAGCATATGACGCAGCATCTTTTATACCAGTGTTTTGAAACTGACATGCTTCGAACTGAGAGTGAGATGCAGCATTCATCAGCAGAAACCAAATGTTGCCCTTATGTTTCTCAGGGATATAAAAAAATGTGAAACATATTCATTTCATGACTTAAGTTATTTTTATTTCATATAAATTAATTGTTGTAAAGACCTTACTGAATATCTCTCTCAGCTACATGAAATAGAGGTCTTCCTCAAATAATTTCTTCAGAGAATCCGGTTTGTTTCATCAGTATCAATTCTGCTGGGCATAAACACCTCCTTATAGGGAGTTGTATTCCCAAGTTCCTGGAGCAGTTTGGATAAAGAGTTTTTTTTTTTGTTTTTTTTTTTTCCCCAGAACAAAGGCTTTTTTTTAACAATAGTCTAGATCAGTTTTAAGAACAACAAGGTTTTGTTAATTCAATTAAAACAGCTTTTACATATATATATATATATATATATATATATATATATATATATATATATATATATATATATATATATATATATATACACACACACACACATACATATATACAGTACTGTGCAAAAGTTTTAGGCAGGTGTGAAAAAATGCTGTAAAGTAAGAATGCTTTCAAAAATAGACATGTTAATAGATTATATTTATCAATTAACTAAATGCAAAGTGAGTGAACAGAAGAAAAATCTAAATCAAATCCATATTTGGTGTGACCACCCTTTGCCTTCAAAACAGCATCAATTCTTCTAGGTACACTTGCACAAAGTCAGGGATTTGTAGGCTTATAGTCAGGTGTATGATTAAACAATTATACCAAACAGGTGCTAATGATCATCAATTCAATATGTAGGTTGAAACACAATCATTAACTGAAACAGAAACAGCTGTGTAGGAGGAATAAAACTGGGTGAGGAACAGCCAAACTCAGCTAACAAGGTGAGGTTGCTGAAGACAGTTTACTGTCAAAAGTCATACACCATGGCAAGACTGAGCACAGCAACAAGACACAAGGTAGTTATACTGCATCAGCAAGGTCTCTCCCAGGCAGAAATTTCAAGGCAGACAGGGGTTTCCAGATGTGCTGTCCAAGCTCTTTTGAAGAAGCACAAAGAAACGGGCAACGTTGAGGACCGTAGACGCAGTGGTCGGCCAAGGAAACTTACTGCAGCAGATGAAAGACACATCATGCTTACTTCCCTTCGCAATCGGAAGATGTCCAGCAGTGCCATCAGCTCAGAATTGGCAGAAAACAGTGGGACCCTGGTACACCCATCTACTGTCCGGAGAAGTCTGGTCAGAAGTGGCCTTCATGGAAGACTTGCGGCCAAAAAGCCATACCTCCGACGAGGAAACAAGGCCAAGCGACTCAACTATGCACGAAAACACAGGAACTGGGGGGCAGAAAAATGGCAGCAGGTGCTCTGGACTGATGAGTCAAAATGTGAAATATTTGGCTGTAGCAGAAGGCAGTTTGTTCGCCAAAGGGCTGGAGAGCGGTACACGAATGAGTGTCTGCAGGCAACAGTGATGTAGATTTTTCTTCTGTTCACTCACTTTGCATTTTGTTAATTGATAAATATAAACTATTAACATGTCTATTTTTGAAAGCATTCTTACTTTACAGCATTTTTTCACACCTGCCTAAAACTTTTGCACAGTACTGTATATCCCTCTATTGCACCACGTCATGCACAAATGACATTGAGAAAAACAATCCCTTGCAGTACTAAAAAAAATGTTTTAGATTGTATTGTACCCTATTAATTACACATGACTCCTCTTCTATCGAATAAAACCTCTGGGATTAGTCATGTGATCATCTTTGACTGGTAAATGAGGAAGTACACTCAACCTCTGCCACCTGTCAAAGCAGATGGCATAACAGCACCATGGTAAGTTCATTTTGAGGGGTAAAATGTTACATAAACCCAATTTAAAAACTATTTTTAGTTTTTTTTAATGTGTTGTGACAGAGTAGAATTCATTTTTGGGATAATTTTAAGTAAATACATATTAAAAAAACATAAGAAAACTATGCGTCATTTATAAATGACATTGTGCAATTTCATTGAATATAATTAACATTCTGATTAAGTCTTTTGCTAGTTTTACACAATGTGATTATCTGTTTCATAGGTGGATGTCAACAAATTTTATGGCAGGCAGATTAGAAATGGTACAATTCCTGAAAATAGCGATGATAGTGATGCTAGTGGGAGTTCAGATGAGGAAAGAATAGAAGATTCTTATGTTCTTCCTGAAGAACAAAATAACAGCAGTGATATCAGTGGCATTTTAAGTGTAGCTGAAAATGATGATGAAGTGTCACTACCAACATCATCACATGTGGCAAATAACAAGCCTCTTTGGAGAAACACGAAAAGAAACGTCATCATCCAACAACTGTAATGCCTAATGTAGACATCAGGAAAGATGGAACAGCTCACTGGCCTCACTTTGTAGAGAAACAAGTAAGATGCAAAAATTCGGGATGTGATGGTCAAACAAGGGTGAAATGCCAAAAATGTGCAGTACACTTATGTTTCACACCAAAGAAAAACTGTTTCTTGGTGTTCCATGAAACCTATGGTGTGTCTTAACTTCTGAAAATATCAATAAAATAATAATACAAAAGAATAAAAAAATATAACACAAAACAACTGTAATTAAATGGTGTGTTCAATATGTTTATTTGATGTTTGAAATGTGATGCTTTTTAATCTATGAATTAAAAAATATATACATTACTTTTAGAATAAATTATATGTGCATGTTTACATTTATTTGTACATTACATTTTCAATAAAATAAATTAACTTTTTATAGTTTCATTCTTGTGTTTATTATGATTCTTTAAAAACATTATGAACTGTAGTTGCACATTGTCATGTATAAATGACATTCATCCCAAAAAAAGGTCAACGGTTAAATGTGTAATATTAAGTTATAAAATTAATCCTTGGGTACAGTAAAGTTAAAATACCAATATATATATTTTTTTTGCCAGTTAATCATAATTCGTGCAATAGAGGGATATATATATATACACACACAGTGCCCACCCTTTATAACGCTACAGTGGGGAGCCATAGTTACAAGACCGTGCTATTTGTGTTCCGCCTTATAACGAGTATAAAAGGGCCACTGTAATGGCATTATGGAGCAAATGGGAATCACGACCCTACCGTGTTATAACCACTATAGGCACGTTATAACGGGTGAGCACTGTACATATATCCTTTGCAAAAGCTGTTCACTGGGCCCCTTTATTACTAATCCATTTACATAAAAAAAAAAGTTTTCATTCTTGCCATAAATACAAAAAGCATTGGGAATTGCCTGCATAACAGTAAAAAATGTATATATCCCATAAAAGTGAATGTACTTGATACATATTATGTGTGGTACTTGAGACATGTAAAGAAGAGGTTGACCAGTTATATTGTGTTTGTGAGTTACATTTCAAGGTGCTCCATTTAAAGGCAGAAAGCATGTGAGCTTTTTTTCTTCGCATTGGTTACAAATACTAAGAGGTTTATTTAGTGATTTGTCATGTGAGGGGTCAGAACCAATCAGAGAACTGTTGGGGAAACATTTGGTTTTCTGAACACTACTGTATGTTAAACTAAATAAGTCTTTTGATAAGGCAATACAAGTTAGAGACAGTGATTAGTTCAAGGCCCCAAAACTGTGTTTGTTAATAAGTATAATGTCAGTACATCCACGGAAACATTGTAACTATTATTTTAAGAAATATATTAACTGTTTGCATCAACACATATTTGCATGTGCCATGCATAGATGCAGGAGTCTGTTAACCCAAAAGCATATTTTGCAGGAGCACACAATTGGGAAAATAAAGTGTTTGAGGCTTGTTGACCTAATGGCAGATAAGCAGGTTAACACCACCACTGGTGTATGCATTTCAGACTATTTAGTTGCAATCATTCTGCTACCAGTTTGAACAGCTCAGACTAAGGAAGGCAATTCACAAGTCAGACTACTGTGCATTCCCCTTGTAAATATATAAGGGCGTACCTTTGTAGCAGACATATGTTATCAATCAGTCAGTAAAAAATATCATATGAAAGAGCATTTGGCCAACTAGACAACATAACACAAATTGTACATAGGTTAGTTGTACCTGTCTAAAAGAAGCAAATATTAATGAGAAAATCTATGTGGAAAGTTGCCAACACTCAGGGTTCAACAAATTGTAAATGTATGATATATGATTTAATATATTCTTACATATCAGTAAATTATTCTTGAGCAGTGGGTATCAGTATCCAATATTATTGTTTATTTATAGTAATATAATTTGGATTAAGACAGCATTGATAATTGTTCATCCGTTGTTTATTCCCTCTGTTGATTGCACTTTTCCCCCAGATAAAACGTTAATTGAATTTCACCCTTGTGCTTCCCCACTCCTTACCTTATATCAGGCCCAATGAGAGAGTGTCTTCTCAACATAGCACGGGCCTGTGCATTAGTGAGGTTAGTGGTTGGCTCCCCATTAATAGTCAAGATGCAGTCTCCAACACAAACTCGACCATCCCGGCTAATGGACCCACCATGAATGATACTCCGAACAATCATTCCCAAGCCATCCTTCACAGCGCTCACAGTCATTCCTGTTAAAGACAAATGTCTTTAAACTAAAATCCGTAAATAGGAATGGTTATGCAGGCCGATGAACATATATGAGCAACATAAATTAACATCCCTCTGCACTCTATTCCATGTTTCTGTATTTTCAGATGTCTCACTTCAATGGTAAAAATGTAATGTGGTCCTATCATTTTTGTTTGTACCACAGATTTCAGTGAAACATTCACCTTTTTACAAATATTGGGAGAATGTTTGTGTTACATACAGATGTGCACAGTATCCACAAGGGCAGCAGTGTGGAGTAGTGGTTAGGGCTCTGGACTCTTGACCGGAGGATTGTGGGTTCAATCCCAGGTGGGGGACACGGCTGCTGTACCCTTGAGTAAGGTACTTTACCTAGATTGCTCCAGTAAAAACCCAAGTGTATAAATGATAATTATAAATGAGTAATTTTATGTAAAAATAATGTGTAAAAAATAATGGAATTGTATGTAAAAATAATGTGATTTCCTGGATAAGGGCGTCTGCTAAGAAATTAATAATAATAACAGTATACTTGTGCAATAGTATTCTACATATTATACAACAGCAATCTTGATAGGATAGTATTAAAGATGTGCACATTATATAAGAGATATGTATTATAGAGGGGATGTGACGCAGAACTGCTCTGTCATGCACATAGTGCTTGTTATATGTAGGGTTTGTGTTATATTTCAAAAATATATTTATTTTTGTTCTGCTACAACAAAATCCTTCATGCCAGGGACCTTTTTTCAATTACAAGTCATCTATCTTTGTTCCATAGGTATCCAGGGTATTAATTTACGGTACTCGATCATGGCACCTTAATATTTCTGTATATCAATATCTGAAAATGTTTGGTCCTCGAAAGCCTGCCAAGAGCGACCACTCATGGGAGCTCTTCACAGTTAAATTATAAGGGTTCAGTGGCCTCTGCAAGTAGTCACTCGTGACGTCTCTCTCTTCAGAGGTGGTCACTAAGGCAGGTTTAACTGTGTGTAATATATATATATATATATATATATATATATATATATATATATATAGCTATATCTATCTATCTATATATATATATATATATATATATATATATATATATATATATATATCTATATATATATATATATATATATATATATATATATATATACACACACACAGAGCACAAAAAAGTGTAGGCTGCAAAACTTACCAAGACTAGAGTTGCCCTTGACAACAGTGATGGTTCTTTCAAAAATACTTCCAGGTGTAAACATTCCTTTATCTATCTTGTCCACCAGGCTTTGGTCCAGAGATAGTTCTTCATCCTAGACAGTGGATAAGTTAAACTTTGTTGTTACACAAACATACCACAAAAACAGAAAGTATAAAAGATAATATAATATTATAATTTTAAAAAATCACTAATTTAAATAAGTAAGTGCATCAACAATTTCTTAATGCATTTTTAAACTACATTTAGTGCCATAATTAGGGCTTGAAGTTTTTGGTTTTAACCCATAAAGTCCAAAGTGTAAATGACTGAGGGGTAGATGAACTAAGATGGGCTAGCCGCATCGCAAACATACCGCAATTTGCATTTTCATTGCAACAGTTCGCAAAGTAGACATTTTGTCATATGTATGAAGAGAAAATATGTTAATGAAGCTAGCCACACTATACTAATTTAAATATTTGTTGTGTCATCTTTGCAACATTATTTCAAATAAATAATGAAAGGCAGTTTAATCCCATCAGATTCTATAGTGGGGCCCCCACCTTCACCCCCAAACAAAAAATGTGTTTCTATCAAAAAGCTTTTCATGACCATGTAGTAGCCCCTCGCTAGACAGGACATGTTTGTCTGACATACGGAGGTGTCAGGTTTAAAAAAAAAAATACAATAAAATCACACATACATACATTTATAGTGCTCAGTGTATTTTAAATGTATAAATCACTACGCTGAAATAACACTAATGTGTTTTGGGTAGGCTACATATTACATGTAAAAATATAAATTCTGTACAGTAGGCTGATACAGTATACAGTACAGTAGTAAAATCAAATGAATACCTAGCGCACTTTCTTTTTACTTTAGCCTGTAGGCTACCGGTAACACAAAATAAATCATGCATTACACACATTGGTGTACAATGCGAATAAAAGATTATTTTAAATTCAAACTAAATGATTTTAGCTGTTTTTTTAAAAAAAAAAATAATTCAATAGTATTATTATTATTATTACAGGCAGTTCTCACACTTACGACACAATTGGTTCCTGAAAGTCGCGTTGTAAATCGAAGCATATTTTCCCATTGGAACAATGTTATAAGTTAGGGTTACGTTCCTGACACTTTGGCCAGATAATATATTTTTACAAAAATGACCCGTTATATTGTACTCATGCAAATATTTATTAAACTCTTTACACTCAGCTCGTTGATTTCTGGGCGCCGGCGCCCCGGTGGTTACGCGCATATTACTCAGGCACCTACCTGGCTTTTTTTAAAAGTACAGACTCTGGGTTTTCCAATGACGTATTCAGTGTGTGTATGCGGTACTCCTAGCTGGAAATAAATTCTAAAAAAAAAACCAGTTACATGCATAAAACAAACACACGCTAAGTGACTGAGTCAGGGCGACCACGACAGGTACTGCGGTTCAGACACCGAGTATGCGCACGTGACGCATGGCTAGTGTCTCGCCGTGTCGTAAATGCCGTATTGATATCGTAAAGTTGAAAAAAAGAGAGTCGTAAGTGCAGTGCATCGTAAGTCAAAGCGTTGTAAGTCGAGGAGCGCCTGTATTATTAACTTGCCCTACTTAGTAGCCTAGACCAGTGGTTCCCAACCTGTGGTCCGCGGACCCCGAGGCCATCACAGGGTGTCTGCGGGAAAACAAAATTAAAATTGCCTCCTCGCCACTGGCAAGCCCAATTTCACAAGGCAAATCATCTTCGGCAGAACGTAGCGCCTGCCGCTGTATTACACTAGTTGCAGTGTTTGACGTGTTTAACCTGGTGAGTAAATCAAGTCACACGCTGCAACTCACCACACGTTAGAATCTGACATTATATGTGACCTGAGGAAAATAAGTTTTACAGTAAGATCCCAAAAAGAGAGATGTTCAGTTGTTAAGGATGGCAGAATAACACCAGCACTGGAGATTTTGAAGAAAGACGGTAAACGAATGCGGCAAGGAGTCAATAAAGGCAGCGCTGTGAACAAACTATTGTTGACCATGTTGCCTTCTTTCAACTAAATAAGACAAGGTTACATCTCTTTTAATGGACATTCAACTGTCAATTTCTTGCCACAACATGACGTGCTGCCTTGTTCGTTTTGAATTAATGATTTTGTGATACTGTATTTGTGTCTTTATAGCGAATGTTCCACGCTGGTGTCAATGACTTGTATTATTATTATTATTATTATTTATTTCTTAGCAGACGCCCTTATCCAGGGCGACTTACAATTGTTACAAGATATCACATTATACATTATTTCACATTATACAGATATCACATTATTTTTACTTACAATTACCCATTTATACAGTTGGGTTTTTACTGGAGCAATCTAGGTAAAGTACCTTGCTCAAGGGTACAACAGCAGTGTCCCCCACTGGGGATTGAACCCACAACCCTCTGGTCAAGAGTCCAGAGCCCTAACCACTACTCCACACTGCTGCCCAGAACTAAATACTACGTGGTTTTAAGTTTCTCATTTGAGAATTGATTATAAAAACTTGTATCCGCAATTCTGTAAGTTGTGTGTTGTTTACAGTGCTAATATTGCTTTTTTAATTGATGGGGTGTATATTTTACACAGCGACTGCAGTCTGTTATTTGAATGCATTAAAATGCTCTCAGTGGAGGCATATATAAAATCAGCTGAACAAACTGCATTTACTTTTAATTTGTTAGCCATTGAATGGGGTGGGTAGGGGTGGGGGATAATAACTATTTAGTGATTTGTACCTCACCTGTCAAATAAGTCATGAGCAGCCACTGGTGGAGTATCAAGTAAAACGCTGCAACGTACAGCGATACATACTTGGAAATGCGACTCAAAAAACGAGTGGATTATTATTATTATTATTATTATTATTATTTGTTTATTTAGCAGACGCCTTTATCCAAGGCGACTTACAGAGACTAGGGTGTGTGAACTATGCATCAGCTGCAGAGTCACTTACAACTTCATCTCACCCGAAAGATGGAGCACAAGGAGGTTAATTGACTTGCTCAGGGTCACACGATGAGTCAGTGGCTGAGGTGGGATTTGAACCGGGGACCTCCTGGTTACAAGCCCTTTTCTTTAACCACTGGACCACACAGCCTCCTTAGAAACCCATTCATGAACATTGACAGTGAAATGCACATTAACTTGACATCAAAGGAGTAAGAGTCTAACAGAGCTTTCATGTGACAGCTCTTTAAAGTTAGGCTTCACGGAACGAAATCTGACTGGCATCTCGTTACACGTTCGCCACCACATACTCTTGTGAAAGTGGATTTTCTGGGCTTCTTGCATTGAATTCGTATTGGAGTAGGATGTGGATGTGGAACTAGATTGGATGTGGAACTAGATTTAAAGCTAAAACTGTCACCACTCCAACCTGACATTCATGCTGTGACTTCGCTGAAACTGCACCAGCCATCATTAGGTAAGTTAATGAATTTCCCATATGGCATCATTATTAATTGCCGCACTATAGTGGAAAGCAAAATGAATCAAATATCCTTTTATAGCGACTGTGTGTCACTATGATACTAGTATATGGTGGTCCGCAAAATTAGTGGAGGTTCAGAAGGGGTCCGCATTCCAAAAAAGGTTGGGAACCACTGGCCTAGACAATTAACACAAAATAGATCACGGTGCTACATTGACAAGTTATAATATTTACAGGAGGCCAGTTAATTCTCGTTAATACAAATTTCAAGGGACCAGCAACAAATTTTGCATTATACCACTAATTTGTATTATCATGAGTAGCCTATAAGCCAAATGTATACTGTCAGTTAGTCAGGGGTGCACATTAATATAATATGTGTGTTTCCTATTCCTATATGCTCAGCTGGAGGGGTTGGTGGCACATGTGTGCAGTCTATTGCTTCCAACACATTGGGGAAACCAGAAATGTCATATAAATTTGTTTTCAAGGCTTGCAAGTACACCCTACTTTTAGGGAAAAATAGCCTCAGAAATGCATTGAGCACAGCTGGCAGTGCACAATAAAAAGCAGACTGGGAAATGCCAGCAACAGCTGCCACAGTCCCCTGAAAGGACCCAGAGGCAAGATAATGCAGGGTGGACAGGGATAGTATGGCTTTGGTGGGTGACAGGCTCTAGGTCATCTTTTAAATCAGACAGTAGCTCAAGAATTATGCGGCTGCAAACCTGTACCTGTGCTTAATTTGGTCTTCATTTAAATCAATGATGGTAATGCGGATACAAAATAACCTTTCTCTTCTCATCCTACAAATCACTCGTTCTTGCTGAAGACAATGTCTCCTTCTTGCTGCAATCACAGCAGCAATGGTTAGGGGATAGTGTTTATCATACCGGTTCGCTAATTGCGACTGTTTAAAACGTGCTTTCAAAAGTTCTTAACAAAATGATGCAATTGTAAGTGTTGCAATTGCTGGCAGCTTTAGTATATCTCATTATAATATTTGAGAACCCTCATTTGCACTACTTCCAACCCATTTTTGCGAATTTATGAAGGAAGGCCCATAGCAAAATATCAATCTAAGGCTGAACTGCAAAGAAAAACTGCTGCCGCAAAGCATTCCCTAAAAAGTCGCTAACGGCATTGTGCTTGTTTAGTACATTTCACCCTAGACTTCAGACTCGTTTGCAACTGGTTTGCAACTATTGCAACTGCTGCAACACTTTATTACATCAACCTGCTTAAAAATTAGAAAAATATATTGGTACACAACTAGAAGTAAACACACCTTTTAGGTAAAGCCAGGTTATTTTAAGTAGGAAAAGCTATTTGTTTTTACCTTTAAAAATTGTGAAAAACACGCTTGAAAGCTTTGAAATGTACCCCCCCCCAATGCCAAACTCAAAATAATGGATGAAGAATCAGGCAATGTGAGGTATCAGGGAATGTTCAAGGGGTGGACAAAATTCTGGGGAATTATACAATCAGACTATTAGGGGTTCAAATGAGAAATACAGTTCATAAGTACTGTTCTTACTGCAAAAAAGCTATATGTATGTGAGCTAGTTGTCATAGAACAAATTTGACTCATTGCTAGGACTGGAGACCTCCAATGGTGCTGGCTCAGTAGGGGCACTCCAGATGAAGTCCAGATCTCAACCAATACATAGCATGGCATTAGAGGGAACTGTGCTGTCCAAGTTATCCTGTCTATTCTGTGGGCATTAGGGTCCCAAGTCATTGCTGGTCTGGTGTTCTGCCAAAACTCCATTACATACCCTAGCTAAAAATACCAAAAGCCATAAAGGGGACTAGGACATCCTTGGAATCATAATGCATTTTACAACCTAAGGCTTCAGGGTTTGCTTTTCACTGTTGCCATTGTTAGTTTCAGCTTTATACATGAAACCCTATAGTGTGGTGAATCTTCTTGTACAGTAAACTAATGGTTCAAAATAAACAATGGGACTAGACACACATATTAAATCCTCATGTTTCCTTAGATCCTGGTATAAAAATGATTCACTGACACGCTGTCCCTAAGTAAGATAATGAAATGTTATTGTCCGGTAACAAGTTGAAAGAAAGCATTCTTAATGAATGATACATGGAAATCAGCCCAAATGTAGATCATTACCTTAACTGAACAAGCTTCTCGCTTTGATGTGTCTTCTGTGACCCCACTGAACACATCTGATGCTGCATTAGCTCCATGGCTGGATAGAAATTCTGCACAGAAAACTTCTGCCTTTTGCAATTCAAGTTGTTTCTCAAAAGTCTCAACAAGCTTGTTGTCTTCCTTCACACGTGTGCTAGATTCTGAAGGCCCAATCTCTGGTATAACATTCTC
This sequence comes from Acipenser ruthenus, assembly GCF_902713425.1. Classification (NCBI taxonomy): domain Eukaryota; kingdom Metazoa; phylum Chordata; class Actinopteri; order Acipenseriformes; family Acipenseridae; genus Acipenser; species Acipenser ruthenus. The sequence continues at coordinate 74,310,618 of NC_081190.1, read as the reverse complement.
TGTGTCCTCTGAGCTTTTCGGAGGCTCAGTAGAGTATCTGCCAGAAACTCCATATGTCAGTGCTGGACTTGAGGACCTCCAGGGTTCAGAATGAGAGATTGCTTTCTCTTCAGGAAAAGAAGGTTCCTCTTCATCTACGAATTCTGACACTGATGAAAAGGAAAGCTTTGCAAATGCTTCTTCGTTGAAATTCTAGTAAATAAAACAAACCATGTTGGATAGAACTACATTTCTTAAACACACACTTAATAATAATACTTATTAGGCATTTGCATGCTCAGTTTCGTTGCGTCAACATCCCCCTTCTCTCCAGGAGTTATGGAAACAAACACTCTGGTCCTCCAGCCACAGCAGCTGTCATCAGCTGTTAGGGGTCAAGATCATGACCATTCTGTTGATCTTGTTCTTTTCATTGTTCACTTAAAACTTCTGTTGATTATACAGCCGATGAAGCATTTCTCCTTTCCAACACGGGCTTTTGATTACATGCAGCTATCTGGTCCTCATTTAATTTGTTTTATTTTTCAAACACACTTGAAATATATTCACTGGTATCATGAACACTAGCTCCCAAATTACTTTACATTTTAGCCAGTTCTACACAGCCTTTGTCAATTTTCTAACCCCTTAGTTTTTATGGCTGACAGGCACATCTAGGAACACATACATGGCACTGGAATATTAAAGAACTGGGATTCGGGAAAGGTAGAAAAAAATATCATAGGGAACAGAGATAGGGGACACAACCATGGGAAGATGATTTACCGATTTAGTTTTTTACTCTAGTCATTCCTTTTTCAGAATGAGATGTTGAATAATCTGGTATTTACAAAATCATTAACAAAATATCACAATATTTGAAAACTTCTGCGCAACTTACAGTATATATTAAGGAATCCTCAAAAACCACCAGTGACTAACACAGGATTTTAGACCAGGCAAACTTGGCATTAGTAGAGGTTACATGACTGCAACTTTTATTTTCATAAATACTAAAAAGATCACATGGAAGTAAAAAAAAAAAAAACTTATTTAATGAACTCTTATTTTTCTTTATGTGGAATAAACTGTAAACCAGCAACTACAACATATCAACATTATAAAAAGAAATATCTTAGTGGGGAAACCAGCCAAACCGAGTGTTTACCTTGGGAGTAGAAGACTGAATAGACAGTCTATATTCCAGGTCGGCGCTGCAAGTGCTGCCATGCAAAGCTATCATGGACGCCTGAAATGTGTCATCATCATCCTCGCTCGCTTTCTCATCTGTCAGATCTGCCTCATTGGAGTCCACCTAAAAACAAGGCAACAAACCAGCTTTTTTTTAAAACAGCAAGTAAAGCAAGGAAGGACCGACATGAAAGAAGAAGTCTATTGTGGCACAAATTAGGCAATAATAAAAAAAACTATGTTCTTATTCATTTGAATTGTGTTTTGCTCACACCTCCCCTAAAAGAATCCAATGCACAGCACAGGTATAATACTGAAAATCATGAATTACAGTCCAGCATGTGCAGCTAACTTTGCAGGTTTTCAAACCCAGGAAAGAATAACTAACCAGTGCTAGCTCTGCATGGAAAAAAACAGCATCGGCTGGCTCCTCCTCTTCAAACTGCTGAGCAGTGTAGAAGACGGAATCGTCCCTTGTAGACATATAGCCCTCCTCTGGGGAAAGCTGCAGAGACAGTGACGTGAGGGTGAACCATGCAATACACATGCAAAGCACACCCCCGAAACACTGGAACAACTCCGTAAGAGTCTGTTTTAGTATTTACATAGTTTAGTGTCTGTTAGCGTCTGGACAGATGCAGTGCTTATTAATAAGTGTGTTTAGTAACACTATAAATAGCTAGTTTTTTACAATAAAGTAAATTTTGCACCATTTATTTCAAAGGACGTGTTTTTTCTCCTTTCAAAGCAGGTACAAACTGTAATTACAGTAATTAGTGATGACAACTGTTTGACATTTTCATTTTGAATTAACACATAAGGTTAAAAATATACTATTTAACCCTTTAAGGTACAAGGGACATATGTGTCCCACAAACAAAATGTAGCTAACTATTAATGAGATGTACAAAACAGTGTTTAAAATGTACTGACAGGTTGGATCTGGTCATCCAAATTGTCAATTTCCTCGTGATACTTGGGTCACTCGCAAATGTATTTTAAGATGAAACCGTTTGATCAACCGCACAATTCCTTGTGTACATTTAGGGGTTAATTACAAAACTGTGCAATCATGGTGAAAATGTTCTTCTGTCTCATCATAATAATTTATCTTCGTATTAGTCACATTTAAACCAGTGTAGCTGCATATACATTTCTGTTTTGACCCCTTTTGAGAATTTTTTTTTTTTTTTTAAATACAACTGCCATTATTCTATAATAATAATGGGAGGGCAGCCCTTATAGAACTACTTGACTGAATGTAATGATGATTAGTCACACTAGCCCCTGTAATTCAGAAACTAGTTTCCAGCCAGGCCTGATTGTGGAGGACTAGCCAGGTGTTTGTTGGACACATATATAATGGAGTTTAAAATTAATCTATTTACCAAGTTGCAAACTAACATTTTATATTGCTTTTATATGCAGCCCCATCATTTTTTGGTTCCAACACAAGCGGCTGCATTTGACAATGAAGTTGAACAATCTTGCTGATGAAGAGCATTACAAAGAAAAGACAACAAAATGGATTACCATTTTACATTTTTTTTAGTGTTTGAATAATAAACAATAATACAGATCTGATTATCTCAGTAGTTTGTGCCCATGCTGTGCACACCCTAAGACTCAGCATCACCCACTGAAAGGAATAGAAAGACATTTGTTGCCATGGAACAATTACAATTCTCAGCGATCTGGTGTCACAACAGTGTGTGTGTATATATATATATATATATATATATATATATATATATATATATATATATATATATATATATATATATATATATGACAAAATACCAGTCCACGTTAAAAGCTTGAGCACAAATAAGACCTCCATAAGACCTACATTGCTGCAAATCTTTTTTTTTTCATCTAAATTGATCAGTTAATGAATTGCTTGATAAAGGATAACTTTGCATATGACGCTAGTGCCCATGCACTAGGAAGGTCATGCTCTAGCTCACACCACATATGGCCTTACAGGTAAGGGCTTGGCCACTCCAATTCTGACTTTTCCCAGTGGTGCCCCCTTCAGTGCCTGCACAGCATCCTCTAGGGTTGCGTCTTCCAAATTGGTGACGTTGACAAACATGAGTCGGTCTCCAGGGAGAAGACGTCCATCCACTTCAGCCACACCATCAGGCACGAGGGAACGGATTACAATCACGGTTTTCGATGGGTCAACAGGATCCTTATTAAAGTTCAAGCAAAGCATTGTATGATTATTAACAGCTTACTAAAATACATTAATTTTCATATAATTGAAGACTACTGGATCAGAACCTGCCAATAATGATACCTGGATACACACCACATATCGTCAACCCAGCGGAATACAGTATGTGGATATGTTGTTGTATTAACTGGAGTATCTTTTGTAAGCGTTTAGGATGCCTTAGTGTTTGAGCAAGGTCAAGTGCTTTGGTGATTCTCTTATAATAGTTTACTGCAGTAAACCACTGTACAAACAAAAAACTACAGCACATGAATAATATACTGTAAATGTGGGAAACCATTTCCCCTCCACTTTCTTTGTCAATGCAGGGATGAAGTAATTTTTACTTATCACAAAATTAAACTTTTCGCTGTCTGCTTGTTTTTTTGGTTGTTTTTATTTTACAGCATGCAGTTTGTGGATATCTTATTGACCTGATAGTCTAAGATGCTGAAGCCAAGCCCAGTGTCTCCTTTCTCCAGTTCAATATCTTGTATTTCTGTTTCCCACATGGCCAAAGGAGATCCCAGAGTCCCCTCAGTGAAAGCCTCCACCTTAGTTTTGTCTATAGCCATGTCATCTGTCTCAGAGGACCCAATATAACCACCAAGGTCTATGTGTTCCTGGAGATAAAGAAATAAAACCACAAATCACTAAGACTTTTACAATATGCTGTATAATAAAAGGTTCTGAGCTGTACAATTGTCTTAATTCACTGACATTTAGGGGCTGATGTAAGGATACATGCAAAGTGATTTCTGGCTGCAAAACACCCATATTGCGGCCAAAATCTGCTTTTTGCATGCACAAACCATGTTTTTCGCGGCCATAAAGTGGGACTTTAGCATTCACTAAAAATGCAGCGTATGTAAAGAATGTTTTTTAGCTGACATTCTACACCCGCTATCAAATTAGCACTTTGCCATCATTAATCAATTTAAATGATATTGAAATGTATTCAGTTATAGAAAAGAGCATGGAATTGGGCGAGATCAGGAATACTAAGAGGGTACAAACATTATAATGAGATATAAGGATTTTGCCTTGCATTTGGGCAATTGCTGACCCTCCAAAAACTTTGCACCTCCTCTTACAAGGTGCAAACTATTGTAGAAGCAAGTAATTTAGAGCTGTATAAAACCACACGCCTTCAGAGACCTGTCATTGGCTTCAGGATGGCTGCTGTGGTTAACTGATGCGGCGATGCTTGGCTTCTGTTGTTCTGTTGAGGACAGGCAGGAAAACCTTCGGAGGAGAAGGGCAAGACGGAGAAGACCCTGCATATTCAAACCCAGAGTCACTTGGTTTGGGATACTGAAGGATGCAGGGGTAAGGCATTATTGTCTCACTCCGCTGGTCATCCTAGACCTAAAAGCTAAAATTCACTTTTCATCACCTGGTTGACTGTCCTCCTGGTAACACCGGCAGCATTGGCTTCACCAATATAGAGGTCCATATAGCCTCTTTTGTAGCATAACTGGTGTTGGCAGAGGCTTTTCCAAATAACTCAATTTCATGCTGAGTGACTTAAGCCATAAGAACTCTCAGCTCCTCCTCAGAAATCTTTTCCTTTTCATGAACCAAGAGGACATTACTGCCCTTCCTCTGACATCTTTTTTGTTTAGTTTGATTTTCGTGCTCTACAAATGTTATACAGCTCCTACTGCTCTCTGTACTCCTAACTCACCTCACCTCTGGAGTGTAAGTGCGGACGCTAAAGAGCCCGATGCACAGGCGGCGCTCATTGCGACCCTCATTATCATAATTGCAGCTCATTATTTGTGTGTGTTGAGTAATTTGCATTGCTCTTAAGCTTACATAGGCAGCAGTGCAAAATAATTGCCTGGCCGCTAGGCAATCTGGATTTTGCAGTTGCAATTGATTGCACTATGCCTATCCTTACATCAACCCCTTAATGTGCTTAATGTTCTGCTGAAAATCACATGGAACAGCTGGCAGGTGGTATGAATACCCTTGTTCTGTGTTAACTCTGAAGTGAAACAGAAGTATTTTTTTTCTTCGCTACAGAAGCTAGCATACCACCACATTACAAAAAAGGGAAATGCACAAGATCCACAAACCTACCATATCTATAGTGCGTAGATTGGAACATACGTTGAATAAAATTATTTTACAGCATACATGCATGTGTGTTCAGAATTGATTTTATTCATCATAAACATTTTGTTTAAACAGGCAACTTTTACAAAAATGATTTGAAGATTCAAATTATAGATGTTATGAAAGGGGAAAAAACATGCTGGTAGTCTGTATATATGCATAATAAAAAAATGTGTAACTTTTCAAGCAAACATTAAAATCCATGCTAACATGCACTCACTGAAATACCTTTTCAGTTAGCTGAACAGATTGCTCTGGTTGGCTAAGGTTACTGACATCGCTGTCACTCTGTGAAGAGTGAAGAGCTGGGCGACAGCACACCATGGTCACATTGACTGGCAGCTCCTGCAAAATGCTCACAACATCCTTGTGGTTTTCACCAAGTAGGGATGTGCCATTAACCTAAAGTTTTTTTTTTGGAAAGAATTCTGTTTTAATGCAAAGTTATTATACATGTTTTTATGCATAATACAAACATGCCCTAAATCCATTAAAAAAAAAAACTGTTGTTAGGACATTATTATCTTTATGAAGAAAAAAAGTACTTTTTGAACAGGATGCTTAAAGTAAAATGCATGTCACTGGTTTCACTGAGATTTCTGTCGATTTACTACCTTTGAGTTATTTTCTCCAGAATACTTAAATGTATGCAAGTTACAAAAAAAGTTAACACATAGATGTAGCAGTAATTATTTAATTTATTTAAAGACAGTATCAGCTGGTTTTAAAGACTGATCGGCACAGATCTTAGATGACTGTACCTTACCTTAGGTAATACTATGTTGCCCAGGTGCTAATTGGGGTCTTTGAAACGAGCCATATAAGCCAGCTAGATTTGTCAAGATCTTAACTCCATAGCAATATGCACAATTTAACAAGCAACTACAAATGTTAATTGAAGTAGCAAATGTGTGCCTAAAATTGTTACTAATTTAGTATTGTAACATTTACTGTAACAAAATTCAGTATACAGTATACTTTTAATAAAAAGGCTCATGTCTTGTCTTTGTGCATATTTGAACTGACAGAAAAAAAAACCTGTAACATTATTAAACATAAGAAAAAAAGTTGTATGAAGGAGTTGTTCAAATTGTTCAAATTACTGAGTCACTTCTTCATGGTTGTATACAGGGGTGTGCAATTCGTATCACCCGACGCCCGGGACAACAAGTTTTGCCGTTATACTTTGCCCATTGGACAAATAGTTTTTATTTATTTATTTTTCCTATGTTTGTTCTGTTGCTAGAAAAACACTCCAGGTATATTTCTAGCCACGCAAGTTTCTGAAAACTGAATTGCCGAAGTCTTGCACCTACACACAAACATTTTAAGAAGTGTTTGTGTCCCACCCCTATCACTTCTGATTGGCTAGCTGTGGAAAAAGCTGATCTTCTGTTGGTTACAAAGAAACTCAGAAATGTCTACCAGGAGAGCCTTTGGCAAGGCATAGACTAATCTTCTAAACTTAAGGTATTATTTACGGGTTTTTTTTTTGTAAATTAGCAAATAAGTGATGCTGCTTTCTTAATACATGAACCTGACATTTAAATGCAGCAATCGACTAAAGTTACAAAAAAATAAAAACCATAGTCACTAAGGTTAGTGGATTAGAAAAAATCGTGTTGTGTAATTTATAAAATTATTTCGGAGTCTACTTTGTGGTCACGTGTGTAAAAAAAGAACTGAAGTTTACTGTTTTGAAGCATTTCAAGACAAAGTTTCCCTGGCAAAAAAATGTAATGATTATTATTTTTTTCTTTTGATTTTAGTGTTGCTAACCTAGTTTGCCATTTACCATATTGTGGCGATGCTGTCACATTGTGTCTGACAGCACCGGAGTGTGCCCCCTGCTGTCAGCTTTCCCGCGGCAAGTGGAGCTACTGGAGGAGGACCTCACCTCGCTGACAGCATTTCCGCTGCCAGCGTTGACACTGGCAGCAGTTCCACTGACAGCATTGCCACCATCAGCCAAGCCACTGACAGAAGTGGCACTGACAACACTGCCACCCGTGGGCTCATTAATGCCTACGTGCTTGGACCAGGAGTACCCCAGTGACTTTTGGGATTTTAAAGGGGAAGGTGGCCTTTGAGGCCACGTGTGCTGCGCACAAGGGGGGAGATATGTGGCGGGGTGCCCCGTCCCAGTGCTTATTTTTATGTGGGGTGTTATTGTTGGTGTGTATGTATTGGTGCATGGGGTATAATGTGGGCTATGTAGCACGAATTATTTAAAATGTAAAGTTGTATTTAGGCACGGGGATTGCACAATCACTTCACATGCAGATAAAATGTGTATTAGTATGTGGGCATGGGGATTGCACAGATTAGTTCAAGTGCTGGGATTCAAGTGAATCCCGGCACAGCTGTATATATAGATGCACAAATCACTCACTAAGGGTTGGGTGTTCAGTGTGGAGAACGGGAGAGAGAAGGAGGTAGAACTTTAAAAAGTAAAAACAATTGCTATTTGTGCTGGAAGCATCAGCACGATACTTGGTTTGGTGTTTGTGTTCACTGTTTGGCCAACGTTTCTTTGCTTTACGTCACCACCAGCCAGCCTGTTCACATATATTTACTTTTTTTTTTATCTAAACGCTGTATTAAAAATAAAATACTTTTTTTTTTTTTTTTTACTAGATTTGAACAGAAGTGATATTAGTTATTTATTGGACATACACAATCCATCAATTTGTGAAACTGTTAAAACATGAAGATTGACAAATATGTTTATAATGATATATATGAAATGCTTATATTTGAGACTATCTGTACAATATTCTATTATTATTTTAAAATAAAATACAGACTGTAAATCTCATGGCAATGTGTTTATATATTCATTCATTTATGTATTTATTTTTCAGTGAGAGTAATGCAGCGAAAGAATGTTGCCCCCCAAACCCCCAAAAAAAAAAAAAAATACATTAGGGTATGAAACCAGGATCACCCTGCTGCAGCATTTCCAGTTAGCCATTATGGGACAAGATGTTAGATGAGGAACAATAGCTGTACAAGGTTGTCTTTGCACAATTTAATGGGGCCTACTGTAAATGTTGCATACATTTTGATAGAAAAATAGTAAAAAAAAAATGCAGAGAAACTTGACAGGTTATACACAAGTCCTTTAAAATGCTGGGGTTCAGCAGTTATAAAACTGAAAAAATGTAAAGAGAAATCAGAATTCAACAAAGCAGCAGTAATAGTTGGCAATGATTTTGTATCTGTGATGCAAAAAACTAAAACACCTGTACATCAGGAGTTGAATTCAGCTTATTTTGGAAGAGTGGGAAAATAGGCAGCTATTTTTATATTTGAAAAACTCCAAGTATTGCTTATTATAGTTGTACTCTCAGCATGTTACTTAAATTTACTAGCACATGTGTTCCAAATTACACTGAAAGGAACATTTCCTTAAAGTAGGTTATACATTTGTTGAGGTGAGGTGGGGTCACATGGAACCTTTTTTTTTTCAAAAATTACACACCCCTGGTACAGCATTAAAATGATTGTATTCTTCTCTGAAAATGTCCCTTTGCACCTACATCAGTAGGTCCTTTGTGTTGAATTTTCTGCTCAGCCTGTTAGGCTGGGATTGTACAGATATGGGAAGTCTCTGGATCTCTCTTGTGCACTATTTAGATATGGTCTGAGTTAGTGATAAGTTGTGTTATTGAAATGGAACTGATAAACTAAAGCAGTTTTTTTTTTGGAAGCAGAAGGTTACTTTAGTTCCTTCTCAAAATTGATACATTATATTTGAAAGTATTTATTATTCAACTATATACGGTGTACTCATGTATATGACAATATGGTCCACAGAAATCAGCTATTTCCATTTTTTTTTGTATTAATTATTACCTCCAGCAGCTCATCTCCACTGTACAGTTTGCCACTGCGTCCCACCGGCCCTTCTGGTAGGATGGATCGAATATAATGATGCCCAGTAGAAGCCTCCAAGCTGATGCCAAGTCCACTACTTTCACTAAATTTCTCAACCTGGGCCACCTATGGATATGATCATTACAAGAGTAAACTTTATTTACTATTTGAATGTATATGTTTTGATATGCATTATAAAAAAACTGCTAGTATTGGTCCAATGAAAATTGTCAGGTTTAAAACCAGTCCAAATATAAGTATGTACTGTACCATTAGAATATACTTTAGTTAAGATCAATAGAGTGTGAGGATTAAAAATGTGTTATATTATTATTATTTATTTGTTAGCAGACACCCTTATCCAGGGCGCCATACAATTGTTACAAGATATCACATTATTTTTACATACAATTACCCATTTATACAGTTGGGTTTTTACTGCAGCAGTGTGGAGCAGTGGTTAGGGCTCTGGACTCTTGACCAGAGGGTTGTGGGTTCAATCCCCAGTGGGGGGACACTGCTGTTGTACCCTTGAGCAAGGTACCTTACCTAGATTGCTCCAGTAAAAACCCAACTGTATAAATGGGTAATTGTATGTAAAATAATGTGATATCTGTATAATGTGAAATAATGTATAATGTGAAATAATGTATAATGTGATATCTTGTAACAATTGTAAGTCGCCCTGGATAAGGGCGTCTGCTAAGAAATAAATAATAATAATAATAATAATACTGGAGCAATCTAGGTAAAGTACCTTGCTCAAGGGTACAGCAGCAGTGTCCTCCACCTGGGATTGAACCCCGACCTTCTGGTCAAGAGTCCAGAGCCCTAACCACTACTCCACACTGTTGCTATTATATTACATTATAATAACAAAGGAGATATTTAATTACTTCATAATATGTGTTATTACTATGCAAAACTCTGTACATGTCATTTCTTTGTTGTATGTAAGCATTACCAAAACTATTTAAACTATACTATCTTAATAAACTGTACTGAGTTTGGGGGTATTCCTAACGGTAGTTGCTGCTTTCTTGACATGGCCTTAATAACAGCGATTAGATGGAAACACTCATAGTAGTTAATTGGATACAGGAGGTTAATACCTATGCCCCATCGAAAAATTACACACACTATTTGAGGGTTTTTTCTATGAAAGTTGGGTACCATTGAAATAAGTTTTAGAGTAGGTGGATCCAGTAAATTTAAGCACAAAGGGTGGAGCATGAGGGTTTCTTGAGTAGAATAGACAGCTTTAAAACATAAATGTAATTATAATGTATAGATCAAATTACTATAATATTTCTATATTTGCTGTTATGTAATGTGACAAATTTGTGTGCTTTATTTGTAATATGGGAAAATAAAAAAAAATAATTCCAATGAAAGTACAGTAAATAAACACGGTAATCAGTGTCTGATTAGTTATCATTTCTAGAGTTAATCATTTCCATGGAATGGCTCAGGCTGGGACTGTGTTTTAATTATGGTGCTACTAATCTTCTAAGGTTATAAAGAAGTTTAAAATAACGAAACAAACTAAAACTGTCATTGTTTTTCTGCAATATCTGGCAGTTTTAGCATAGGATAATTTTTTTTTTTTATCCTCCTTTTTAACACACAGAAAATGTATAGGCAACATATGATACACAAATTCGGATATAGAACAAAACTACACACAAAGGCTTTACCATACCGCTATTTCGTTGTTGGGACCTAGAACAGTCTGCCATTTTTCCTTTAGTTCTTCTTCCTCTTGAAAACTCAGTTGTGCTCCTAAAGTGAGTTTAGAAAATAGATATTTGCAATTTAATCATCATTTAAAATGCACCTATGAATTAGTATAACAACATTGTAAACTCCTTTGGATGATCACAGGTTTAAACCCAACCAGTAGGAAACCTGAATATAATCAATTTGCCAGCTCCTTAAATGGTGGGCTGAGGTGCAATCCTTGAAATATAAATGTTTGTAGTGCACATTATGTTACTGACTCTCAACTGAATAAGGTTTTTTGGTGTGGAACATCTGATGATTAATGGCAACTTCTCACATTTATGGGGTTTCCATGCGGGTCAATTTACACGCGAAACGGCGATGCGCGTGCACGTTTGGGAGAATTACTCGTGTAAATCAGGTTTGTGCCGAAAAAAAATGGCCAAAGACAGGGATAGGGTAAATCTCATTTACTTGTGTAAATGATGAAACACACGGGAAAACCACGCCCAGTTTCACATGGAAACCTGCATTTCACGTGTAAATATTAATGAGCGTGTTTATCCTTAACTATAAATATTGCAAGGGATCAAGTTAGTTGTTACTGTGGATTCCAAGACGGTAGTAGTGGCTGATGGGCGATTTTATGGTTAGCAGTGAAGTAGTCCACCTTAATGCTAATGCGGGCGGTCTTTTTTTATTATTGTTTTTTGCTGTGTCTGGTCTGTCATGTTGTATATATCTTGTGGGTTTACAGTTCTGTATAAAACCACTTACCACGAACTGCGTTATGCATTTGTTATAGAATTAAAGCATCTGTTTGAGAATACCCTTGCTGTAAAAACTACGCTAAAGTTAAACACAAAGAGTAAGTGAGCTGCTTAACTGCTGCCCTCCACGTTAATAAATATAGTTCTTGAACTGGATGTCATAAGCCAGCTCGATCGCCCAAAAGAGCGCAACAACATCCAAGTTGTTGATACCCTCTCAGAACTGACCAAATAAAATTGCAAATGAACGTATTGATTGTGTTTTATTTACAAGCCAACCCACCTGCCATTTGAAAAACAATTTGGGCAAGTGCAGTAAAACACATTATTAACCAACCTGGCACGAGGTATTTTGCTTTATTATAGCAGCTTAGATTCACTCGTATACCAGTTCTCTGCGCATGGAAACCACATTTTCACAAAATGTCACTAGTAATCTTCAAAAACAGCACGAGTTCTTTATGCATAGTTAATTTACATATCAACCCCCACCTTTCCCATTCATTTGCATGACATCGGGTGAAAAGCCCGGTTTACTCGAGTAAAATAAACTGAGTGAATGGAAACCCAAAAAAGCATTTTACATGAGACATTTTTCTCGTGTAAATGTCTCGAGTTAAAAAAAAAACTCGCATGGAAACCCCGATTGTTTCTGAGTAAATGCTTATGTAATCTTCTCCACTGTGTGTAAAAAGCCATTCATCTAAAATACTTGGCCCACATCACAAAATGTAAATGTATTAGTACATTCAAATGTATTTTTTTTTCTTCAACTGATTTATTCATTTAATAAGGTTAGGGAACATAACAACTTTCCTGACTATTTCTAAAGAGCACTTGCTATCTTTATTATCTTTGTTAAAAGAAAGCCTGAGTCAGAGTGTATTGAGTTTGGAGGGTCAGCATTGAGTGCCATGCTAGCTATCTGCCATCATCTACGAAAACACATTTGAATGGTCTAATTTTTGAGTATAGAATGCAGGATCTTTGCACATGCTGCACACAGTACTGCACACATATATAGCACGGTGCTCCCTTTTTATTTCATAATTTGATAATTTAGGAAATGTATGGTTTGGCCATATTGATAGTAAATAGTCTATGTAGTCATGTGCTATACTTTATTGTACACGGGCCCTAAGCCACTGCTCTTCAGGTTTCTTCAATGTGCCGGTCAGATTGCACAATATAAGGGGACACTGTACATTAACATTGCTAGACTGTCTCCTGACCTGCTTCAGAAGGTGGTTGTTCTTCTGTAGAAGCCATACTGGTGATACCACATATGGGTGGCATAAGTTCATCCAATGTCTTTGGATCCTCTGCAAATCAATGTTGCAGACATTTATTTACATACCTGTATACACATAGGTCTATGTTCTCACAGCTGTTTGCTCCAAAACAGTACACATTTTTTTCATAATGCAGCTATATGTAATATATCCTTTTAAGGCTAACTTAGAGTAAAACAGTTTGAGAATCTTGCCAATATTGATAGAGTTACACATACAATGTACTAGGGTTTTGTACATTGCTAGATTTGCTTTAAATATTTTTTCCAGGATGCAAATGTCGCCCTGGGTAAGGGCGTCTGCTAATAAATAAATAAAAAATAAAAATAAAAATAAATAATAAATGACAGCACAAACATCACAACTCTCATCCACTTCATGAAAGCTCCAGTATGTACATCTTATTTTGACATAACGGTAGTCTTGTGCATGTAAAACAACCAACTGAATAAGAATTGTATTACACACAAAATGCAATTTACATATGCAAGAAAAATACCTCTTGCTACATCATAATCCATTGTGTCCACAGTTAACTCTCTCTCCTGCTGCTCCTCTGATTTCTGTTCTGAAGGGAGCTGCTCCACAGGTCTGAACCCCCTCCTCATGAGTTTAAGGTGCACTGATTGTCCTGTGTGCCGCAGCACTTCCACAGCTTGCTGGTTAGTGAACCCCTGTATGTTTATTCCATCAACCTTCAGTACAATAAATAATCTCATTAATGACAACTTGTTGACATTTTTTCATGTTCTATTTCATGCCACTGCAACAAAGGACAAACAGTTAGGAAATAGCTTAATCGCTTTAAATGTACCTTACCTTTGATTTGATTCTCAAAGCGTCATTTCTTTTTTCCAGAAAATAATTAATACTAACCAGAAATAAACAACTAATTTAGGTCTCTAATTGCTTTTTTTTTCCTTTCAGGAAAATGGTTCTTATCACAATTTGTAGTGCTGGGATAAATATTAGAATATTCAAATGTGCTTGAAATGAATACTGCTTGAAATGTATTCTGTAGAAAAAATGGCCATGTTCGTTTTTGAATTCATAACAAGTTTATAAATTACTGTATCAAACATATATCACATATAACATGAAAAAAAATGTAAAAAAAAAAAAAAAAAAAAGATTTTAAATATACACTTACAGCTATAATCTGGTCCCCAACATGGATCCGTCCATCCTGCTCAACTGCACTGCCTTTTGTAATGCTCTTAACAAAGATACCTGAAGGCTCTATAAACAATTACACAGTACAAAATAAATCAATATAATACCAATAAGATAAAATAGTACATTTTCTATACTAGAGACAAGGTAAGAAAATACAACAAATAAAAAAGTGCCATTTCTTTCTAATGTTTTACATTACAAACCAAGCAATGGGGTGTTACAAGCATTCAGTGCTCTACATTCATACCACACACAGCCTTTTCAACAACATAATATGTGAAATCACAGGAAACAAAGTCTAACTATATGTAATAAACAGTAGGAGCTATTAAAAGAGTGTTGTGCTTGTGTAATGTGGATGACAAGCATGCAAGCTTACCTGAGTTTTGGTCTCCAACATAACCAGCAATGGTTATTCCCAGACCCTGTGCATTTTTTGTTAGTTCCACATCGAATGCATCAACATCATCCTCTTCGCTGTCTATAGGATCTGCCTACAATAGCCAAAATCATAGTTTATCATAAGTTTGCTTCAAAGCTTCTTTACGAAACAAAATTGAATCCAGAATGGAGAAATGAGCTCCCTGGTGGGACCTGGTATTTCCACATCAATACATGAATAGAATTCCACACTAGGGTATCAGAGTGATCTAATTCACAAGTCGAAGCGAGCTCTGCTAAAAACATCCCATCTTGCAATCTGTGTAAACCTCTTAACACTTTCAATGAATGTCCGAAAATGTATTTTAAAAACTAAATAGCTGCAAAAAAATAACAGAAACAAAAGTAAACCCTGTAGAACAGCTTGGAAATAGCTTTTGTGTAATCATTATACATATATATACATATATATATATATATATATATATATATATATATATATATATATATATATATATATATGTCTCTTAGATTTATATATATATATATATATATATATATATATATATATCAAAGACAGAACCCTAACACTTCATTGTCTATCTATCATATACTGTAAGTGTAATATAATTGTAATTTACACTTTATTTTGTTTTGTTTGTTTGTGTGTATGTGTTTTTGTATCATTTTTGTGTTCTTGTGACCAAGGGTTGTTATTATTATTTATTATTATTATTAATTTCTTAGCAGACGCCCTTACCCAGGGCGACTTACAATTGTTACAAGATATCACATTATTTTTAAATACAATCACATTATTTTTACATACAATTACCCATTTATACAGTTGGGTTTTCACTGCAGCAATCTAGGTAAAGTACCTTGCTCAAGGGTACAGCAGCAGTGTCCCCGATCTGGGATTGAACCCACGACCCTCCAGTCAAGAGTCCAGAGCCCCAACCACTACTCCAAAGACTGCATTGTTTTAGCTTGTATAACTTCACTATCACAGATCATGCATTTAGAGAATCTTTTCTTTTTTGTGTCAGGTTTGAAACATACGCAAATTCCATAAGCAAAGACCACACACAGCAAATGATTACATGCATGTTCAAATGTAAAACACTTAGAAATAAAGTACTTCCAGTAATTATGGAGTATCAGTGACTCTCTCACTTGCTCCCCACCCCCTTGCAAAAGCTGCACCTGTAAATGAGACCACACTCCAAAAGTTATACTGACCACTGGCAGTAACACAACGGAAAAAGAACCAAAGCATGACACCAAAATTGCATTAGAGGGCAAAGGCAGTTTGCTCCTGTTTGCTTCAAGTTTTTTCATCAAATTTCACCCAACGACAGAGATTTGCCCCGCCATTAAATATGCCTATAATTGTCGGTTGAATGATTTTCTATTTGATATTCATGTAACTGATTCAGTTGAAATCATTAAACAAAAGATCAGATTCCCCACTGTGGCATTCTAATGTAATAAATTTGACTTTCAGGTAGCTTACCTGGTATTCTGCTACAGGGGGTAGAGAAGGTGGTGGTGGGGCTGATATGGAGTCCTCCACAGCTCCCCTCGCAATGACCAGCTTCACTCTGTTCCCACACTGTCTGAGAACCTGTGCGACCTGCTCACTGCCCATCCCCTGGAGATCAGTGCTGGCAATTTTAAGAATGTGGTCTCCACTGTGTAGCCGGCCATCCTGTTTCAGAAACAATCATTAAAATTTGACTGAAAACTAATAGAAAATAGGTGAGAGGGATAGACCGGTATTTGATTTACAGAAAGGTACGCATCTGTATGTTTTGATCTTAATACCGCCATGACTGAAATCAATTCTCATGTGTACTTTATTTTTTTCAGTAAGATTATCTTAAACTTCATGGAGTATTTTTTTTTTTTTTTTTGTATGTCAGTGGTCCACTGAGTAGTTCCCTAAATGTACTTTATCAACAGCCAAGAACAATTCTATAAATATAAAACTTTAATAGGAATAGGGCCCATAGACATGTCATTTGTCATACTTTATCTGATGTATGTTTTAGCCAATTTCAAGTTTAAACAGTTACAATTTTAAAGCTGTAGGCACAAATACTGTACAGGATTATTGAGATGCAAAAATTTGCTTTCCAGGATACTTTTGTATGTAAATATATTATTTAGATGTTGGTCATATATTGCATTTACATTATACGGCCAGGAAGCTGACAAGAGACACAGACAGGTACTACGGGTGAAAGCGCTGGTATGCGTATTTATTTACACAGGAAAATAAACCAAAAGGCTGTACAAAAACAATCTTAAACCCGTAAAACTAAACAATACCTAGGTCAGGCTGGGCAGTCGCCTTCCCTGATCCTATAATACTATCGCGCTGTTCCTTCCAGCACGAGAAGCACTTGTTTGTTTTACTTTCTTTTCCTTTGTTTTAGTTTCTCTCTCTTTCTATCTCTCTCACTCTCTCTCCTTCAACACCCACCCAAACACACAAACACACATGTTTATATACACACGGCCATCTCTGAATTAACAACAAATCAGTCAATTTGGAGACAGGCTTTAACCTCATCCATGCTGCCAAACAACAACAAACAAAACCAGTCATTTTAAATAAACATAAAACAATACATTTAAATCTTACAATACTAACATCAAACCATTCTCAAACAATACATTTCCTTTTAAATCATCCAACTACAACAATAATCATAACACAATTATCAGCAGGGCTTTGTCATTATTTCATTTACTTAAATACAACTCAATAAAGCATACTAGCTGTGCAGCTTGTTTCCAAACACATGCTCACGGTTTTGTCTTCTATAATATAACCTTACCTGATCAGCTACTCCTCCTGGCAATATTGTTTTCACAATGACGCCTGTTGTTTTTCCTCCCACAATTCCAAATCCCAAACCGGTGCCATCATTCACCAACTCTATTGTCTCCACATGTTGCCAATGAATCTGCAGAGGCTGATTACAGAGTGAGGCAAGTGGTTAGCAGATTCCTTGTACAATAGTCAATAAATTAAATGATTTTAAAGTTGGACAGCAGTGAATATTAGAATATGCAGTTTTAAGTAATCCTTGCTGAAAGAAGGGACATTTTATTTTTCGATGTATGTATCTGTATATTTAAAACATGTATGTATTATAACACTTGTTATTGTTATAATACAGAGGTGGCCAAACCGTTGGGTGAAAGAGCGGCTCCCGGTGAAATGCTGGGTGACGCACACTTTGGCACTCGAATGAAATGAAGAAGTAATAATAAACAAAAATGAAAAGAGAGAGAGTAAAAAATAAACACAAGTTTATTATTTGTGTTCTCTGTATTTATTAGTGTCAATTATTCTTTCTTCTTTCCCCTTCTCTCTCCCCTTTTTCTTTGAGCCTGCATGTTCACTGCAAGGATATTTCGTCACTTGTTGACTTTCGACACTGCTCGCTGGAGCATGCATATTTCGATCACTGAGTGAAAGCCGGATGTGCAGTTGTAAGTAAATTTCATAATTTTGAATTAAGTGCTTGTTTGTTTCGTGGCGACAATGGGATTGAGCAAACCCTCCACAAGTAATAAACAAAAGTATTAGGCTTTAAACCAGACTGTTTGCTATCAGTGAAAACAGTGGCAAAACTGTGTCTCATCTGCAACAAATTGCTACACACTGTAGTCTGTACAAGGCATGCAGCCTCAAACATCATTATGAAACAAATCACAACACATTTTCAGCTGAATAACCTGCTGGATGAGCTGCTGCTTTCAGCGTTCAATAAATGAGCTGATTTAATGACTCAAGCGAGTTTTGTATGGCAAGCATGGAATATCGCTCGTGGCAAACGTCCTTATTCTAAGGTGACCATATGGCTCCGTGTTCAGCAGGACAGTTAGTGATAGTTCAGGCTTTTCAACTCAACCGATGTCCAGTATTCCAATGCTGATATATTGTTGTCAAGGGGCATCTCCTGTGCAATGTACAGATCAAAATCATGCTTGAAATCCTCTTCATTGCAAGGGAAAATGCGCAGAATGCTGTTGTACTCGGTGACATTGCGTGACAGCTGTGCCTTGATGAATGGGTCAAACACCTTGCAATGTGCAAATGACGATCCCGACCCATAGAGATCTTCGGGTACATTGTGTGTTATGGTTGCCTTCAGTTTGGTTTAAAATTCTGGTGCAAACGTACACATTGCAGATGACATGTGCTGCCTTCTTGTGCCCATGGCCTTGAGATCCACTTCCTTCATAGAACAACACTTGCAGCAACTAAACAGAGTGTCAATCCGATGTATCAGTGGGGCACTTGTCTCCAGTTGCAAGTGAACTGCGTGTATTTTCTCCAAAAACACACACAGGAAAGACAACTTGCAGTAGAGTTCTTGCTGGTTTCCGTCATCCTCGACCAATTGCCGTAATTTAGTTGCTTTACTGGAAGTGTCTATGTCCTTATCTTTCAGAAAGTCAGTCACACTGTCCCAGTGTTCAAGAATGTATTTTGCTGCCAAGCCAAGAAAACCAGCGGGATGGTGTATTTGCGAAGCAGAGCAAGTTCATAGCTTGAGCCTTGGAACGCATTCATTGGAATTCCCTCAAAACATAGCGCATGCTGCAGATTTTCATGTGGAAAATCTGCTGCTTCCTCTTTCATTTGTTTCATCCTTCCTATACATGACTAAATTGTAGACTGTGATACTCGTTCCTGAGTTTCTTTCAATTTCAGATGTGTCTGGCTGTTTAAATGATGGGAAATGCGATTTGATTTTGCGCTTATTTCTGTCTTGCAAATCTTGCAGCACAAAATGTCAGCATCCCCTGATCCCCCATGTCAGTGCTGAGTGGTTGGTACTTAGTTCTGCAGGGTGTGTGGTCAGGCTAGAGAGGCTGGGCTCTATCCCTCAGTGTAGTTCATGCTCTGGGGGACGGGCCCATATTTCAGCTGCGTCACTTTCAATCACTTTTCCCATATCTTTTGGGGGTAGGTGGCAGTGCACCACTGCGGCTCGTTGCGTTAATGATTCATTCAATTATTATTTTTATCCATCATGGTTTGGCGGCCTCGTCTTTTGGGGGTAGGTGGTCTTATGTGCCACTTCCTATCTGCGGTACTAGGATGCACAATATTCTTTGTGTATTCGCCTAGTCAACCAGCATGCGGGTAGCTGTCGAGGACCCATGGGCAAGGTCTCCAGCCAAATTTATCATCCATCATTAATCAACTGTCAACTGCAATCCATAAATCATTCACATTGCGGATTCACCATTCTAAATCGAAAACTTGGTTGCGTTTCTGGAAAGGAGACTCTGCCCCTAACCAACATGTCATCACCAAGTGCCACAAAAACTCCATGTGGCTTTCATTCATGTCGCTTCTTTTGTTTTGGCCTCCTCCTCCCCTGCCACCACCTTGCAGCATGCCTTGTACTGGGGGGAGGAGGCGCTACATGCTACTTCCTATCTGTGGCTCTAGAATGCAAGAAATCGTTTGTGTTTTCACCTAGTCGGCCTGCGTGTGGGTAGCTGTCGAGCACCCATGGACAAGGTCTCCGGCCAAATTTATCATCCATCATTAATCGTCTGTCAATTGCAATAAATAAATCATTCACATTGCAGATTCTGCACTCTGAATCCTGCGGAGCTCCATTGAAAATAATCCCCATTATGTCATGAATAGACTTTACTGACACACAAAACATGCAGATAAGCTGTATGAATCCCAACCTAAAAGTATTATAGTACTGCATGTACTGTAGGGCTGTCAGTTAAGCCTCCAAATAGCAATCGATTAATTGGGGAGACAAAATCGAATCGTTCACATAAATATCGATGATTGTACCGCCCACATACATTTTCGATCCATTCCTCTCCCCCCAGAGGTGATTATTTGAATATCATTGCAGTTACGTAAAAGCTTGTGAATGTGAGGGGTAATTACACCTTTCAACATTCGCAACAAGCCTAAAGCAAGTTTAACATACTACAGGGTCGTTACTAAAATATTTATTAAAAACAGATTACAGTACTTTGGAATGTAATCTATATAATCTAGACACAAGTTTATGAAAAATGTCTTTTTTTATTCAGTGACAGCTGCAGCATCACGCATTGCATCTTGTTAATACTGTACCATCTAACCTTCACTATCTGTGAAACACACAATGTGGAAATCCCTGTCTAAAACATCATCATCATCACAATAATAATAATAATAATAATAATAATAATAATAATAATAATAATAATAATAATAATAATAATAATAATAATAATAATGCATACCCGCTACAGGTCAAGCTGATCGTTACTCCAAAATTGTGTTTAACATCACTGATCTTTTTTTTTTTTTTAACATTATTGAACATTGTTAAATATTCATTATATAATAGTTCATTTTGAAACTCCAAAGAAGCGCAAACTATATACAGTCAGTTTTCTTCAATGTGCACAATTTATTTACAGGCTGTTTGCCAGGAATACAAGCCTGTCGTCCTGCTCTGGATTAACGGCGGCACGCTTTTTTGTTTTTTTTACATCAAATATACAGAGGGGCGTACTTACAAAGCATTTTCAAAACTGATTCGCTAGTAGAATGGGACCAGCAAATAAGATGCTAGTTAACACAAGCAGGAAAAGAACAGCACGCCCACTGCTTGTCTGGAAGAAATACTGTAAATAGCAAGGCAGGGCGTTCGGTGCAGTTTCGTTGATAAACTTAAATAATGTTATTACCATGCGTGTTACCAAAATATTTAATTATTGAATCGATTATCCAGTATTTATATCAATGTATACAATGAGGAATTGAATCGAACGAAAAATCAATTTTTGATTTAATCGTAACAGCCCTAATGTACTGACAACTACATTTATTGCATCTTCAAGTATTGAAATTGCTTATGTATTGCTAGATACGTGTTCTTCAATGCAAGAACAGTTAGACTTGACTAAACAGATCACGGTTGAGTGCTTACTGTGCTGGAGTGAGTAGAGACTGTGCTTCCTGCAGACGGTGTTTGGGAGACCATAGGACTGACGAGCTGAGGGATGGGGCCTCTCGCTATAACTAGCTGGACCTTCTCTGAGGCTTTCTGGAGGATGCTGATAGCTTGCTGATGAGTGATGGTCTTATCAAGCGCTTGTCTATTGATGGCTAAGATTTGATCTGCCTCTTGCAGCTTTCCGTCGCTGTAAAAATAATGGAACAGACAAAAGTAAATCAGCTAAAAGAATCACTCTTTTTTAACTTAGAAAAAACTCAAAACCCAGTGTCTATACATTTCTAGTTTTTAACTTTTTACCCATGTGCCACACTGCCCTCCTGAATTTCCTGCACAAAGATCCCCAGTTCTCCTCTGTTTTCACTCTTCAGACCAACCACACTGAACCCCAGCCCTCCACTGCATGGCTTTACCAGCTCAATGTACTCCACA
The DNA here is from genome assembly GCF_902713425.1 of Acipenser ruthenus. Classification (NCBI taxonomy): domain Eukaryota; kingdom Metazoa; phylum Chordata; class Actinopteri; order Acipenseriformes; family Acipenseridae; genus Acipenser; species Acipenser ruthenus. The sequence continues at coordinate 74,288,447 of NC_081190.1, read as the reverse complement.
TGCCGGCCCTGTACAGAGAACAAGATTATGAGAAAACCATCTTTACATTGCACACGTCTACTCTATCAGTGAACAATGATGTTTAGAACAAGACTAAATAACAAGCTCTGCTTATATATATGTTTACCCTGGTAAATGTGCATGGTTATACTTTGCTTTTACCATTTCTTTTTTATTTGCTTTGCCATGCCTCTCTGGGCTTTACAATGCTTACCTATGCTTTACTATGCTTTCACTATGCTTTATTACACTTTGCTATGCTTTTACTATGGTACACTTTTATAAGGGATTAGACAGTTGGCATCCACACCTATGAGTGCTGTCTTGTAGAATGTAAGCACATTAAGTTATTCAACATTTTCGGGTGGTTTCACAGCCCCTAATTAGGTAAGGTAGTCCAAGATCATGTGCTATATGTTTAAACTGACTGAAAAAATAAAACCTCAGGAACAAGTTTTTTTTTCTTTTTTTTTTTTTTTTTAACAAAAAATACAAATTATTATCTCTAAGTCTTTTATTTATGACATGCCTGTTATACTGTAATTATTATTCATGATATTTCAGTCATGATGGTTCAGGATGTTTTAGTTAAATAAGTTGCTAAAAATGTTCAAGCCCTAATTATAATCATGCCAGTATGGCATATCTCTTACCTGTGCCATTGATCTGATTAACTGTTCAAACTCATCAGTGGTTGGCTTGCCATTCATCTGTGGTGAGAATGCAATAACTGGTGACTCCAGCTGGTTATCATGATTGCCATTTTGCTGCGCTATCACATATGACTCACTCAGAGGAGCTGAACAAGAAAAGCCAGAGTTGGCTGCTTGAGAGATCTCATTATTTAAAGATAGTGATGTTGGAACTGCATTCACCTAAAATAATTTAAAAGAAAAACAGTAATTAAAATATATGAACAAGTGTTCTGCCAAAATAATATCAGATCTGTGTAATCCAGAATCACATATGACCTAGAGGACAAAAGTCAAACAATTCTCAGCAATCCTTATATGTCACATGTTATAATATAAGTTATACAAACAGATGGACAGATATCTCGCAATATCCTACTGCTAAGCAAGTTTTATCAAGTTTTACTAGAAAAAAAATAATAATAATAAAAATATACAAAAAAGAAAAGATTCAGTTGGAAAATATGTAAAACCAACCCTTGAAAATTCTACATAAACACATTTAAAGGTCTAACACTTTTCTAAGGGTTTTTTAATGTAGTACATGGATTCCTTGACCATCAAAACCCCTAATTAGACACCAAGAACACCTTCATGTGACTTCTGTAATAGGAGAAATGTCAATATTACATGTCGGTGGCGGCCATCTTTGTTTTGGCAGCCTAGCAAAATTTCCCAAAACTTTTGGGGTCACCCCAGCCCAATGTTTCCACCACCCTTCAAACTTATAGAAACAACCATCAAACCTTTGTCACGCAATCCTACTATTTTGCCTATACTATTAAGTTAAATCTTAAATGACAAGCATTAAGTAACATTACCCTATGCAGTAACTGCTGTAGAGAGGGAATTTAGTTTCAAGATATCCTAAAAAAAGGGGTTATAAAAGAATTGTATTAAAAAACAACTGTGCTATGAACAAATTATACAAAAAGCTCCAAGTTAAACCATGCACAATATTGGCTGAAATACCCTCCTATTTTTTAATGAACAGAAACTACTCTTAAAAAAAAAAATGATGCACTTGACTTGACCATTTTAATTTCCATAGTATTCTCTGAAATCATACTTTCCAGACCCTGCGTAGACCTACAACAGGATCTGGCCATCTCACATTGATAGCCTTGGATTAGAACATATCCCTGTTGTTATTTTATTTTATTTTTTTACTTATTACTTATCTAAAAAAATAATATAGTCTGTCTGCTTTTCTGTTGTGTTTCTGATTACCATGAACTATTCTAGAAAAAAAAAGTTTATGAAAAGGCTTCTCAAAGCTGAATAAGAGGAAATGTGATGTAATTATGTGTTAGACATATTGTGCTACATCACACGCATCACTTGCCATTTTAGAAGGTAGTAAATTGGTGCACAGCAAAACACGCTGTGATACGTATTTCTAATATCTAATCAACTAGTTATGGTGGGGACACATACGTGGATTGTTGGCTTCCAATTAATAATGTGCAGCAATGTTCATTCACATTCATTCAGCTCGTTTCTCCACACTAAAGAAAATATTAATCAATACCAATGTTTTCACATTGCTTCTCTTGTTGATCAACCAGTGAGCAATGACACAAAGCAAAATGGGTGGAGATTTGTGATGCATGCCAAAATGAAACAGTCCGATTGGTTTAATAATGATCGTCACCAAAGCTGCAAAATAACTTGTCATGATCTTACTCAAGTCAATAAGTCATCTGTTGGTTCATTTTGAGAATATTTTAATGAGTTTAGTTGCTGTGACAAGACTGCTTTCCAATGGAACACTAGTTGACTGTGTAAAGACTCAACTAAAAACCCGGTGACAGCCAGTTGCCACTCGATTATCGGCCGATCAACAAACTGCCATCCTCCATTTTATGAAAGTCTCATGTGTGCAAAATATACAGCATGGTATATTACGGTACAGATTGCAAATGGAGTGAGGTGGCAAAAACAGAACCTAATTAATGGAATATGGTGTATTTCTGAAAACCTCAGCGAGTAAGGACAACATCCTGAACTTAAATTAATATCAATGTTTTTGGTTTTTTTATGCAAGAACTGCAAAATAAATCCTGATTATCAGGTTAGCAATGTGTTTTGAGGGTTGTCCCTTCTCCCGAACCTCCGTTTTTAGACTTCATTCAAATATCCAAATTTTGACAAATAAGTTTGAATATATTATTATTATTATTATTATTATTATTATTATTATTATTATTATTAATTATTTCTTAGAAGACACCCTTATCCAGGGCGACTTACAATTGTTACAAGATATCACATTATTTTTACATACAATTACCCATTTATACAGTTGGGTTTTTACTGGCGCAATCTAGGTAAAGTACCTTGCTCAATGATACAGCAGCAGTGTCCCCCAGCTGGGACTGAACCCATGACCCTCCGGTCAGGAGTCTAGAGCCCTAACCACTACTCCACACTGCTGCCACACTGTTTTGTAATTGTGTTCCTATGAACTATATAAGTCATATCCTTTTAGAGAAAAAAAGACAATATAATATAAATAAAAAAAAATAATAAAAAAAAACTTAACTGCTACATTTTTCAAATTCCTAAAGGCAACTCATTAGCCAAGTAACTTAATTGTGTTATTTTGACACTTACGGCTGGGTAATCGCTCAACCTACTATAAACAAACATTCTTTTAAAATCAATCCCAGGCCACCAACATTTGAAAAAGTACCTGCATAAAAATCTATTACACTTTTATGACAGTTACTTTTCAAACCGCATGTGGTTCCAGAACTTAGTCTGCATGGAAAATCAATTTATTTACTTTTTTATAAGGCTTCACACTACAACTGTGATAACCAGAGAAGACAGCAATGTCAAGCAGCAATGTCAAGTGTGAAATATAGTACTTAAGGTTTGTCATGTGCAAAAGCTGTATTGGTCAGCTTGGGTTTAAGCGGATTATAGACAGTGTTTCTGCGTTGCACATTAGTGAATTATCTCTGCTCCACTGCACACAGCGCTGCCTCTTCTTTCCCAACCTTCTGAAGCCTGTTGCCATGACAATTTGTAGGGTGAATTTGGTGAACTGGCCCATGTACTGTAAACAGCATGCCTCCTAAGCAAACCACTGGAAATAAAATACAAAATCTGTCTTTTAATTTTTGTTTTGTTTCCTTATATAATGTAAGTCTCTTTTTAAATTCTGAATGTCAAAATAAATGTCAATAGTAGTAAATGTTTAGTAAAATGGCAAGTACCTTCTTTATAATTTTATTTCACTGTACAAAAGCAATTAAATTCAGGTTCATTTTTAATTAAACCTGAACATTTGCATCTTTTACAGGGGTTTAAGAAATTGTCAGCTGTAACTACTTGTCGTACTTTTCAACCTATTAACAGTAAAGGGGCTAATCTGTTAACCTTTCTTTAGAAGTTCCTGTTATCTACATGGAGCTTAAAGAATTATATTATATTACACTAAATTCCTCCTGTCCCTGGACACTGTTAACAGTGCATCCTACTAACTAAATGTATTTGTTATATTAGGTACATAGAGATAATAGAAAAAATTACTGTTGCCTTAAGCATTCTATTTAATGTTACAATTTAGTTTTTTGATTGCGTGTTGGTAGATATTTTGTTCCTGTTGATTAGCCCAGACAGATGCATCGGTCAGCCTTGGACATCATGATGTCCGCACATTCAAGACAAGGTGCTACTAACCTCATTTTAATCTTCCTTGGTGTAATTATATTGACACTCATCCTAAAGTTAAAATAATGGTAACAAATCAATGTTCTTTTGGGGAAATAAGAAGCGCCAATGGATTCTTCAATTTAAATCCATCTTAGATTACAATAAAAATGAACCTCAAACCAAATCAAATGCCCATAAAACCAAGTTCAAATTTCAACATGAATTAGGCAAATGTAGTCATTTGGTATAATTAGGGATGAAGTGAGTTCTACTTTAACAATATTTTTTGTAGAACACACAGCATCTGATAGCTAAATTCCATTTGAATTAAAGTTTAAATTAGAAAAAATATATAAGTCCTAAATAAACAGGGTTGAAAAGCACGAGTTAAGAGGAGTAGACCACAGAGATCACTGCTGGCCTACTTTAAGAATGTTCCATAACTAATTGCACAGCCTGTTGTGCTCTCTCAGCAATCATGGTCATACATTCCTGAGACTGCTTGTAATCTGTGCAGCAAAGAATTTAAAATGGTGGGGAAAAGCTTCTTTACTACATGTTTACTAGTTGGTATTGTACTGTAATTTAAATACGATTAAATGAAGAATTACCATATTTAAGTTATTTAAGGGTTTTTTGAAACACTGCTGTACAATAAATAAATAAATAAATAAATAAATAAATAAATAAATAAATAAATAATGAGGGGGTCACCAAAATAGTTGTGTGGTTAAAGTTACCATCTTGAAGCTGTTATTGTTTACTTTTGATTCCAATGGCATTATACCTTGGAGCTGTGTGCTACCTGGTGGTCGTATTTTGTAGTTCAGCCATGTTAAAATAAATATTATTATTATTATTATTTATTTCTTAGCAGACGCCCTTATCCAGGGTGACTTACAATCGTAAGCAAAAACATTTCAAGCGTTACAATACTAAGCTTTATCGACATTATTACTACTAAGAATCTTTAGGGTATGCATACACACTAGATAACACTGCTGCATCCTTGGTCTTTTGGTCTTATGGTCTGATTGCAAGTAGACAGGAAGCAACGTTTACTGTATGCATTTCCTAAATAAAATACAAGCAAAAAGCCATTCTGCAGAAGAAAAGGACTCATGGATGTATAGTGATTGGTATTTAAAAGGAAGAAACTGAATTTTCTAAGAAGCTGTGTGTAAGATTATCTGAAATGTATTCCATTCATCCTATAGATCAAGCCATGCCACCCCACTGTCTTAAATCTTATGTGATAAATATGCTTTTTAATCCTACCTGGTCTTTAAGTTGCTGGACAGAGCTCTGCAGGTTGATAATCTGATGAAACAGTGGGCTCTGCAGCACTGTCTTCAACAAACTCAGCTTCTCCTCATTGAGTGCATCGCCACGTTCCTTTAACTTGGTCTGAAGACGCTCCACTGCCAGCAATGCGCGCTGGGTATCTGCAAATGTGATTGATTTAATGCATTGTTGGTAACAGCACAACAACTTAAGAAAGGGTAATATGAGCAGGTGCTGTGTCACTTGAAATGGGAGATATCCATATATAATGGACAGTAAGAAAAAATGTAAATGTAATGAGATTTTCTGACCAAAAAAAAAAAAAACATCCATGGAGGAATAATTTACGGGGAATGGCATCTCTGACGGAATACTTTGGAAACACAGTGTAAAAAGGATATCTGTCACACTGATATGACCAGTGGTTAAAACAATGTGACAGTGTAACATTTAATGTTTACTGAACAATACCATCAACGGAACTTAACTAAATTAATTATAGAACACAGCTGTGTGCAAACTAAAGCTATTGCCTCAAAGTGTGTGGTAAGAATCGTTAGATTGCAGTCAAACAGTATATTTTTTCTTTCTTGGTAAAACTGGTAATGGAATTTAAGTGAGAAAATCATATAAAGAGAATATAACTGCTTGTGTAGGCATTATAGGGCAAATGGGAGCCATGATCATTTTGCCCTATAACCTGTTCTGGGGTATAAAAGCTCACCTTGTAATGAGGGCGCACTGGCACTGGATTTAAATTTAAATGAAAAAGCCAGAATTCAATGTCATGGTCAATAACTCATTTAACATGCAGTGTTTATATAATCTGCACATATGAACCTTGCAATGTTGATGTGGATAAAAAAAATCACAGCAAAATAACAAAAAAAAACACTGTTAGTCACAGAGCATGATAACCTGAAAATGAAGGCCTACTAATTTCATAATTACTCTATAAACTTACATGAACTCAAAATAGATGCAGGTGACTGGGTGTAGACCAGTGTCTCGTTTTGTTTTCGTGTTTTTTTTTTATGTTTAAATCATTTAGTTGAATTCTGGGTCAGAAGACAGACAATAAATGTTCGTCAAAAAACCCTTGAGTGTTAGTTTCCCCCCATCTTTATGCTTTACATTCAATTACTTAATAACTTACCTACTGTTTCGATCATTTTCACTTGAGGAAATTAAAACAAACAGTGCTAAGGGAACCAGTTAGAATGTTTTTCTTTCTTTCTAGATCCTGCAAAAAGGAAAGACATATTTCAAACATTTCAAAGCGTCCTGAATACAGTTATGTAAAGTGGATACAGAAAAGTGACATTTAGACAACAAATTCAGAAAATTGCACGTACAGTAGAGAGCTCTTTTCTCAAAGCTTTAACTCATGAGTTAAGGAATTTAAAGGCTTTTTAAAGTCTGTTTGTAGAATTGCGATTAGTTATTCATGAAACTTGGCTCTGCTGTTAAGATACCAACAACACACACGCAATGAAAGGTCAAAAATCAGTATTTTTAATTCAAGCTTTGTGAACAGAGCCCATTGAATATAACCCTGGTTTTATATATGAAAATGGCAACTCATTTGTATTTCTTGAAAATGGGACTGGAAATATATATATATATTTTTTTTTTTGAGTAGGATTTTTTTCCTGTATTAAACTAATATAAATACTTACAAACCCATCACCATTTAATAATACAGTAGATTTATCAAAGTAAAATCACCAGTCTGCAGTCCTTACACCCCCTTAGACTATATGCCGAGTGTTTTTATGTATTACATATCATTAAACATTCAGCTGATTTACCACCTTTATGTGTAGATGATACTAGAAGAGTGCATGTTCCTAGAGATATTGCCTCAGGACAACTGACAATGTGCATTAAAATACATGCAGAAAAATACAAAGATGGCAGCCGCAGCAACAGAAATCAGTTGTAAATGAAGACTCAGAACAAGCTTTGAGCCTGTTAATGCTCTTAATGTTGGATTACCAATTGGAAATGGCCATATATAGAAGCCTTATTAATTGGCTTTGTCACACGTGCATACATGCAACTAGTAGGTTAGCAAAAATTATAAGTGTGCCAGCACTTACATTATATATATATATATATAGAGAGAGAGAGAGAGAGAGAGAGAGAGATTTTATTTTTATTTTTTAATTAGTAGTTAATTTAAAACAAGCTTAGTTATTTTCATGTTTACAAAGCTAAAAACAAAAAAATACCTGATAAACCTGATGACACTGTACCGTACAATAAAATGTATTGTATGTTTCTCAGACGTCATTTATAAATAAAGTAATCAAGTGATCAAGTAATCAAAAGTGCCATTGTGGAAACTTGGTATGCTTGAGAAGTTTGGAAACAATGAGGCACTTTACAAAACGGGTCTAATTAATCCTTTTAATGAACTTAACAGGTTTTAATCCTTGTGTTTTTTCAACAAACACAACAATCAGTTGAGAAAACTTGCTTTCCCCAACTTTTAACAAGACTGTGACTAAGTCTACTTTTTTAAATGAAAGAGCCAATTTCGCATTAGTTACATAAGGATGTAACAATACACTAAAGTTACTATGTACACTAGCGCTTTAGGAATGCATAACAATAGACTTTATCACGACACGATCGTACGAATCGTTTCACCCCTGGTTATTGATGCATGTTGTTCAGTTTAAACTTGCAGTGTCATGTTCTACATTGTATCTATCATTTGTTTAAAAATATCTGGAATGTTTACGGTATGTCAACAATTATAACTTATATATTAAGCCTTACTGGACCCTGTGTCCCCTGGGCTTCATAATTTGGGTGATGATTCATATTTACTACTGCCTTAATTCTCTTCCTAGATACTACAGGGTGGCTTAACCGCTACAAAAAAAAAAAAAAAAAAAAAAAAAAAAAACTACAGAAGTCAAATAGGAACCACCTCGGCTTCGATACTTCTGGAAGCATCCACAGCAACAACTGATAAACCTTATAATAGCTACATATGCTATCAGGGACTTGGTTAACATATTCTACAACTTTAAGCGTTTCTTTTTTTTAAATCATCTGCTCAGGTTATAGTGCAAAACCTTGTTTTAATAAAAAAACAAAACACAATATATTTAGGACATTCAAAGCACAATAGGTACCAGGTTAAATTAAGACTTTTTTGTGTAGATAAAATATCATTTATAAGACCATCATTTTAAAATATCAGGCAATTTTACAAAGTTGTTAAAACCACGACTGATAGTGTGATTTGCATCATCATCAGTTTCAGTGTAGTTCTCTCCTGGAAGTATAATAAACGGAAAGGCAATAACAGCATATAAACGTTTTTTTTTTTTTTCAGTATACAACCATGTATCTTTGTTTGTATCACAAATAAATGTGTTCTTGTTGACCTACTTGTTGCTGTGTTTTGCTCTACTACAAATTAATATCTCTTCTATTCACCAACGTCAACCCATTCCAGAAATGCTTGACTGAATTAGACACAACTGGTGAGAATCTGGGTTATGGACCAAGACCCTAAATGATTCCACCCCATTGTTAAAACATAAACAGTATTTCTTGCAACTTCTTGCAACTTCTTGCAACTGATACACTGTAATTACAAATAACACTATTAATATTTAACATAATCATAAATAACAGCTGGTCTTGTTTTTTCTGTATTTAGAGTTTAAAAGATTTGTAAAATTTAAAATACTTGACTGTCCATCTATCCCAGACTTCACTGTTTTGTTAAACGTTCCCTGTCATTTGCATCTCTGGAGGAGGGTGGATTGTATAGATGTAGCGGTGGTGTATCTTCCCACCTCCCACTAAAGATATGATCAACAGGATGTCAGCATTACAACCTAAGAAAAACACACAATCTCGTTCGAACTAAAATACGCCTAGTCCACCCATCCATGGCCCTCACGATTCCACACAACAAGGCAGGATTGGAATTCAATCTGCTTTTCCTCACCCCCTCACCGATGACTGAATCAACATGCTGCTTGCATTGTTTAGAAGCAGGCATAAATCTACCGGCAACTCGCTAACAAAATTAGAAATAAATAATGTGTTTTTAAAAAGTAACGAAATACCTTCATGTAACCTACTCCCATATACATTAAAAAAAAAACAAAAAAAAAAAACATACTTTGACAGTGGATGGAATACACCGCTCACTCTGCTATTGTTGCCAACAAACCAGCTAAAACTAAAAGAAAAATATGCGTCCAGCTTTAAAACTGAGCTCTGGTTCACAATAGCCATTTGTTTTAGTATTCAACGGTGGATTTAAAAGGAATATAATCAGTATAAATTCTTACCTCAACTGTTGCAGCCCAGCTTGTCTCTAGTTCCGTTGTTTTTATATCCCAGCTAACGGCACACGGAATGGTTGAATGATACGGCGCTGTGAAATTTGATCCTCAACAGACATCACCAGCAATAGCGGCATCAACAGGAATAACAGCCTGTGCTGGTCACTGTATCTCAGACAAGCTTGAAAAGAAGGTCAGGGAAGAGGCATGCAAGAAACCATGACAACGAGGACTGGGCGGAGGACCTGCATGGGGTTTCCGAAATTGAAGCCATTGAACCGCTACAAAGAAACGTTTCTTTTTCTTTACATCACACGTGTTGTTATTCTATTCAAATGTATTGTGGTGCATGACATATTGGTATGTTTGTGTGTGTGTGTGTGTGTGTGTGTGTGTAACTAGTATAATTCTGCACAATTTTCAGACTTGGGATGACAATTGTTTTTAGTAGGCTACTGATGAAATAAAAAAAATAAAAAAAACTTAAGAATACGATGGTGAATTTTGGGTGTGCATTAAAAAAAGTTACAGAATTATATTAACAGTTTTGAAGACTTTAAACTTTAACTGAAAATCTATGCTTTTATTTACGTAGAACGATTTTGTTTTCAGTTAGTCACACGACAACAGGTCTGACGAGACTCAGAGGGCTGGTTGTATCTTTGTTTAAAAATGCAATCAGAACTCTTATCTGTACCCAACTTTCGTGTCAGTACATTGGTATGGCAACACAAATGACTGCATGTACAAAACTGCTCCAAATATTACTTTAAAAACATAATTACTGTGTGGTGCTGTAGTGTGTGCTATATCATGCATTATTATTATTATTATTATTATTATTATTATTATTATTATTATTATTATTAAAAGACAATTGTATTATATATGATAAATATAATGTTTTTACAGTGTGTTCAAGGAGTACGAGATTATTATAATAAGAACATAAGAACATAAGTAAGTTTACAAACGAGAGGAGGCCATTCAGCTCATCTTGCTCGTTTGGTTGTTAGTAGCTTATTGATCCCAGAATCTCATCAAGCAGCTTCTTGAAGGATCCCAGGGTGTCAGCTTTAACAACATTACTGGGGAGTTGGTTCCAGACCCTCACAATTCTCTGTGTAATAAAAGTGCCTCCTATTTTCTGTTCTGAATGCCCCTTTATCTAATCTCCATTTGTGACCCCCTGGTCCTTGTTTCTTTTTTCAGGTCAGAAAAGTCCCCTGGGTCGACATTGTCTATACCTTTTAGGATTTTGAATGCTTGAATCAGATCACCGCGTAGTCTTCTTTGTTCAAGACTGAATAGATTCAATTATTTTAGCCTGTCTGCATACGACATGCCTTTTAAACCCGGGATAATTCTGGTTGCTCTTCTTTGCACTCTTTCTAGAGCAGCAATATCCTTTTTGTAACGAGGTAATCAGAACTGAACACAATATTCTAGGTGAGGTCTTACTAATGCATTGTAAAGTTTTAACATTACTTCCCTTGATTTAAATTCAACACTTCTCACAATATATCCAAGCATCTTGTTGGCCTTTTTTATAGCTTCCCCACATTTCTGAGTCAACATAAACTCCTAGGTCTTTTTCATAGCTACAGCGCTAGTGGTGAGCGCACAGCGTTCGTAATTTTAATCAGTGCTTGAGCACAGTGCAAGCAGTGTTCAGTGCACAGCCCATGCACAACACCAGGCCCATGTCAGGCAAGTCGGGGTTCCACCCCTGCACGGCCTGCAATGCGAATATCCCTAGCATAACCATACCCTCTGTGCGCGTTGCTTGGGCATCCAACATGTCACCTTGGCCCTCGAGAGGGACATGGCCTGCAGCATCTGTGAAGGAAGCTAGGTTGGAGAGGGCCACGAAGGCGAGCTCCGCGTCCTCTATGGCTGGACCGTCGATGGCTGGACCATCGATGGCTCTTGGAGCCCCAAAGCCCCTCCTCCATGACCTGTCCTAGGACCCCCTGTTGGACATCCCCGATACGCAAGCCTCCCGTAGTCGCTCCCCGTCTCCGCAGGCGAGAAGTGTGAAGTGTTCCAGGCAGGCAAGGGACATTATGGACCTCAAAGCCCAGATGTCTCAGGTCCTGGAGCTCTTGGCCAAACAGGCACCTGCGGCCCTGGCCGCAGTCCAGGCTCCATTGCAGCCCCAATTGCCATACCCCCCCTCCCCCAGAGGAGTTCAGGGTAGATGGGAAGAGGCGTCCCAGCTGGTGCAAGAGGACACACTTTCTATAGTGGCATCTGGGGAGGGGGCCTCCTTCTCCTCTGACATGCAGGTAGGCTTAAACTCCTGCTGAGGAAGAACCTGGCATCGAGGTAGCCTCGGAAGCCAGTGCTCCCCTGTTGTCTAGCTCGGTTTCGGCACTTATGGGACCCGCTGCAGCCTTCCTGCAGGTCCCCTGGACGCCAGCGGCAGAAGTTCCCGGCCTTCCCAGATTTCATGGAGGTGGTACACTCCTTCTGGGATTTTCTGGCCTCTGATCCTAGCGTGCTAAAGCAGGCCGCACCGCTTGCCTCTATAGAAGGTGCGGAAAAGCTTGCCCTAGCGGGGTTCCCCCTGGTAGCCCTGGTTAAGGCCCTGCTGGTGGGTGGGTTGGCTAGAGACCCAGAAAGCCCGAACCCTCAATGCATGGTGACGCAAACACATCTCAAGCGGGTGTATGCAGCAGAGGTGCAGGCAACTCACCTGTCAAGCACGGCGAGTGTGCTCACGGCTTATTTAGACGGTATACTGCGCGAGGCCCCACTCCCTGAGCCAGTGGCCACGGAGCTACGTCTGCTGCAGATCTCCGGTCTCCAAGGGCAAGTTCTTGGCCGGAGCCTGGCTAGCTTGACTGTGGCTCATAGACAGCTGTGGCTGTCACAAGCCAGAGTTCCTGATGTGGATAAGGCTGCGCTGATAGACGCGCCTATATCACCAGGACATACCTATGGGCCAACCATGGAGGAGATCTTACAGAGATCCCACCAGGAACGTGAGGCGCCCTGGCAGGAGGCTGCATTGCTCCCTCCCTGTGCTTCCGTGTGGGGCAGGTCGAACCGCTGGCGAGCTCCTCAGACGTGGACTGTCACCAGAACAGTTCCAGTCCCCACAGCTCTGCTGGGTGAACTAAGGCATCGCATACAGGGCACACCAGCAGAAAACAACCAGGCCCACCCGGCAGGCAGAGGGAATGCAGGACGTGGCCAGCCCACACACCAGCGTCACAGGAGCGTTTCCAGGGCCAGTGCCCTAAACAGCCACCCCAAACTGCCCTGCCACAGCCTCAGCAGCCTCACCATGCAAAACGGTTACACGTTTCAGTTCCGCTTAGGAACTCCTTCCTTTCGAGGTATCACGAATACTTTTGTGACAGATCCTCTCCAGGCCTCGGTACTTCAGAAGGAAGTGGCCGCCTTGCTGTGCAAGTAAGCCATTCGTACAGCATGCAATATTAGTACTGCTACACGGGTCAAAAATAACTTTCCCTTTAACTTGTACAGTTGTACAGTATTGTAGAAATGGTTTCTGTCAGCATGTATTTTTAGGTAAGAGGACCAGAAAAAACCTTGCTATATAATGTACATAGAAAATCAATAGTGTGTATATATATACAGTACTGTGCAAAAGTTTTAGGCAGGTGTGAAAAAATGCTGTAAAGTAAGAATGCTTTCAAAAATAGACATGTTAATAGTTTATATTTATCAGTTAACAAAATGCAAAGTGAGTGAACAGAAGAAAAATCTACATCAAATCAATATTTGGTGTGACCACCCTTTGCCTTCAAAACAGCATCAATTCTTCTAGGTACACTTGCACACAGTTTTTGAAGGAACTCTTCAGGTAGGTTGGCCCAAACATCTTGGAGAACTAACCACAGTTCTTCTGTGGATTTAGGCAGCCTCAGTTGCTTCTCTCTCTTCATGTAATCCCAGACAGACTCGATGATGTTGAGATCAGGGCTCTGTGGGGGCCATACCATCACTTCCAGGACTCCTTGTTCTTCTTTACGCTGAAGATAGTTCTTAATGACTTTCGCTGTATGTTTGGGGTCGTTGTCATGCTGCAGAATAAATTTGGGGCCAATCAGATGCCTCCCTGATGGTATTGCATGATGGATAAGTATCTGCCTGTACTTCTCAGCATTGATGAGACCATTAATTCTGACCAAATCCCCAACTCCATTTGCAGAAATGCAGCCCCAAACTTGCAAGGAACCTCCACCATGCTTCACTGTTGCCTGCAGACACTTATTCGTGTACCGCTCTCCAGCCCTTCGGCGAACAAACTGCCTTCTGCTACAGCCAAATATTTCACATTTTGACTCATCAGTCCAGAGCACCTGCTGCCATTTTTCTGCACCCCAGTTCCTGTGTTTTCGTGCATAGTTGAGTCACTTGGCCTTGTTTCCACGTCGGAGGTATGGCTTTTTGGCCGCAAGTCTTCCATGAAGGCCACTTCTGACCAGACTTCTCCGGACAGTAGATGGGTGTACCAGGGTCCCACTGTTTTCTGCCAATTCTGAGCTGATGGCACTGCTGGACATCTTCCGATTGCGAAGGGAAGTAAGCATGATGTGTCTTTCATCTGCTGCAGTAAGTTTCCTTGGCCGACCACTGCGCCTACGGTCCTCAACGTTGCCCGTTTCTTTGTGCTTCTTCAAAAGAGCTTGGACAGCACATCTGGAAACCCCTGTCTGCCTTGAAATTTCTGCCAGTAGAAATTTTTAGACCAGTATAACTACCTTGTGTCTTATTGCTGTGCTCAGTCTTGCCATGGTGTATGACTTTTGACAGTAAACTGTCTTCAGCAACCTCACCTTGTTAGCTGAGTTTGGCTGTTCCTCACCCAGTTATATTCCTCCTACACAGCTATTTCTGTTTCAGTTAATGATTGTGTTTCAACCTACATATTGAATTGATGATCATTAGCACCTATTTGGTATAATTGTTTAATCATACACCTGACTATATGCCTACAAAATCCCTGACTTTGCGCAAGTGTACCTAGAAGAATTGATGCTGTTTTGAAGGTAAAGGGTGGTCACACCAAATATGGATTTGATTTAGATTTTTCTTCTGTTCACTCACTTTGCATTTAGTTAATTGATAAATACAATCTATTAACATGTCTATTTTTGAAAGCATTCTTACTTTACAGCATTTTTTCACACCTGCCTAAAACTTTTGCACAGTACTGTATATATATATATATATATATATATATATATATATTGTAAACGATCCGGTAGACACGTGCTGCTAAACCGTTTCTTTCCCGCTCCACCTACTGGCACAGACTCAATATGTTTGCAGGCAAGTAATTTTTATTTACAATATTTACATAAAATAAACAGTTTCTGTCACTTTTCTCGCCCTGTACGGGCCACTGACTAACTCACTACTTCAACCCTCTCTAGCTATATCAGGATAGGGAAATAGCAAAAGAAGTCCAAGGATCCTCCAACTGAAGTGAGTTAGCCCGCGGGCAAGAACAGGGCCAGCTCTCCTTCCTAAAGCTGGCCTGAGTCACCGGCAGGTGTAGGTTGAGCTCCCTCTGCTGGAGTATATCTGCCACACAGGTAACTATCCACCAGACTCCCTCTGCTGGAGTAGTCCTGTAACTCAGGTAAGAACAAGACAGGCTCCCTCTGCTGGAGTAGTCCTGTAACACAGGTAAGTATTAGATCGGCTCCCTCTGCTGGAGTAGTCCTGTAGCACAGGTAAGAACAAGACAGGCTCACTCTGCTGGAGTAGTCCTGTACCACAGGTAAGAACAAGACAGGCTCCCTCTGCTGGAGTAGTCCTGTAACACAGGTAAGTATTAGATCGGCTCCCTCTGCTTGAGTAGTCCTGTACCACAGGTAAGAACAAGGCAAGCTCCCTCTGCTGGAGTAGTCCTGTAACATAAGTAAGAACAAGGCAAGCTCCCTCTGCTGGAGTAGTTCTAGAACACTGGTAATTACAAGACAAGCTCCCTCTGATGGAGTAATCCTGTGACACTGGTAAGTGGAAGAATGAATCCGTTTTTAATGAAGACTTCCAGGAACACAACAGCGATGACCCCAGACGTCCAGAGAAGTGAACAAGGATAAAACAAGTTATATACGGGCTGTGGAGAAAGAACTCCTGCAGCCAACTCCCGGTCATCCACAAAAGCAAATTGTGTTTCTTCTAAAAGCCAGTGTCCATTTTTTTCTGTATTCATTATATGCAACGTATCTTGTGTCTGTGTTATGAATAAACAATGTCTTGCACTTCCAGTCTCGCAAGCCCATTCTTTCTGGTTATTATTTACTGTCTCAGCAACACGTAAATAACCAATACCTCTCTGGGTTATAAAGCATATAGCACAACACGCTATGGTTGTGGCGGCGCACCACCGCATAGCACAGAATACCGCGGGTCTCTTTTAAATTGCTACGGAGTACACTATCTTCAAGTCTCACCCCGACAACAGAAAATAAAAATAAAAATAAACTTTAACAAACAAAAGGCTACCTCAACAAGAGGAAAAACCGCACTTTAAACAAAACTAAACGCAGACTATATTTTAACACAAACGATAGCTTTACCTTGTGATCTCTTTCTTTTAGTTGTTTTCCCAACACACTGGAGCTTGCACGCTATTTCCTTTCAGGACAACCGGGCCGTATTCCCCACACCTCTCCTATGGCTCTGCCCTGTTCCTTTTTAAACCTAGAAACCCCACCCCATTAATTGACACTCGGATTTCTGGGTTGTGTAGTTTCTTCCTTAGCGCCGCTATTTCTTAAAGGCGACGCTATCCTTTCTTCACAATATATATATATATGCCGTTTACTATATTATACTGTAGTGTAATTTGCAATAATTATGTATCTATACTGTAGCAGGGAATCTGACACTTTGTGTGTAGCAGCCTGCCTGCTGTTTGGTTGCGGGAACAAAGCAGTGTGTGTGTGATTACCAGCTGAAAACTCCTAACCAGCAAGTGGGCGTGGTGCAGCAGAGCGCCAGGACTAAAAGGGTCTCGATTATACAGATCGGGGCTGCTGTAAGCCATAGGGATCAGAGCGCTGCTCCTATCGAAACATTGGTCCGTCTGTGCAGCTGAAATGACTGGGTTCAGGAAACAAAGTGACCCTCTCTAACGGAGATCAAGCATATATCCAAGGTTGGAGTTGGGTAAACTGCCTGAGCAACAGGGAGTTCGTTTTGGGATAGTAGGTCCCACTCAGTATAGCAGACAGGTGTGGAACCTCCATTTTGTTGGAGGAGTAGTGCACACTGTTTTTCATGGCAACTTTATTTTGATAGTTTTTGTACAGTGTTTGTTTTGGTTTTTGTACGCTGGGCCGTATGTCCCACATGAGCTACCATTGCTGGTAGTGTCACGTTGGGTTCTTCTGTGTGTCTGTAAATAACCTGCATGCCTGCGGGGCATGTCAATCCTAACCTTCTGTCTCCATCTCCTGTCACTCCAGCAGCGAACATGCATGCACGTCATCTAGAAAATTCACTCAGTCATTCATTTGCAAGTACTCCTTACATCGCGGGTAGCAAGACCCCTGTTACAATACAGATAACAAAGAAAGTATTGTCTGTCTGCAAACCCACTTGTAAAATTCCCTGCTTGGTGAACAAATCATTATGATTATATACTCAAGGTACTGTAACATACTGTAACAGCACTATATTTTTTCTTTCTTTTTTATGTTTAATGTAAGCAATCAGAACAAGAGCCTTAGGCACTAAACTTAAATATAAATTCTGCATTTGAAGTGTCCTGTGTAACTTTCCATTTTTTTTTGCATGATACACAGTAATTATTATTATTAGTCAAAAAGAAAATTTGGTTTTACAGTTTCAGTTATGAATTTGTATTTGAGATAAGCTTGTATCTTGTTTTACAGATTCCATTTTTTAAAACAAATAAGGCTTTCACGTGCGGACCAGATTACACTGCAGCCCTCTAAAAATGTAGCTGCAACATGGGAGAGACCAGATCAGAATGAACGTTATGGCTTTGTTTCTGAAAAACACAAGGTACATTTCATCATAATGTGTGCGTTTCATTTTGAACTCTGAAGTTCTCCTTGACCGATTTCATTGCTCCAGATACCAATGTGCCTTGATTTCGGCATCTGATCACATCACTCAATGATCCACCATTTTGCAACAAGCCTCATAAATTGTATTCGGTACCGCAGTATTGATAGTCGTTCTCAACTCCTTCAGGTGCCTGTTCTGAGTACTGTATTTGTAATGTCCAAGCGCCAAAACATATCAGAAAGCATTTTGGGATAGTGGAGGATACACAAAAAATGTAGTTCGCTATTAAAGCGTCCACACTTCTGATCACACTTCTGAGGTGGTGTCGAGTCTGGTTCTCATGTACGGTATTGAACGCTGCGTAGTGTGGACACAAACCGTATTTAGCACTTAAGACGGTTTAACCCTTCCACTATGGTGCCACTGAAATCGTTCATATATGAACGATGATGTAATGGTGATTTCAGACGCCCATTTTAAGCCTTTTTAAATAACCATTGGTTGCTTACCAAATGACTGACAGCTCCAAAGGCTCTAACAACCAATCAGGGATGGTTTTATATACAGTATGCCCTCACTATAATGAACCTGTTGTTGAGCTTTTTGTTAGTTATATTGAGGGGTTCATTATAGCGAAAGGACAATCAAAATGAGAAGAGATTGCGAATACTAGTAGAATTACATGTACCTGTTCAACTCATGTATGCAGTATTCTGCCTTTGCTTTATCCTGTTCGTTAAAGAATTAAAACGCAGTACAGAAAGCACACATCCCGAATTGAAGCTGAACATTTATTCAAAATCAATCTGACATGAATCGTTTCAAAGAGCACCAAATCTTAATCCAACATGCAAGAATCCCAAACTGAACTTTCATTCAAAATCAACCCGACATGAAAAGTTTGACAAGAAAAGTTAATCAGATTCTCTAGGTGTTTTTTTTTTCTTTAATCAATTACGACAGGACATGCCTGTGTTACTCCTTTTACCAAATTATCACTATAGTTTCCAGCTTTGTTGCAACATAAAATTTTCATTTCGGAGGCATAGATACACAGCCTGTGTTTTTTTATTAAAACAAAAGAGCTGACTTCACTGCAGAGGTGGCATCCCGTGCGTACAGACAGTGTGTGTTTATATGATCTTTTTTTATTTTATTTTATTTGGGGTCCAGGGGCCAGGTTTGTTATAGCCGAAAGTTTGTTATAATGAAGAGTGTTATAGCGAGGGTGTACTGTACGTTCAAAAAAAAAGTAAAGTTAGATAGACAGACAGAAAGCTAGACAAGTGTGTTTTAGTTTTTTGTTTTCTGTCGGGAGATTTGGCGATAACAAGTACAGCTTACCAGAAATCATACTAAATCATCTAAAACGTTTATAAACCCAAAAATAAATTAACTACATATTAATTGTATTGAAATATTTATAGGATAAACTTCAGGGATGACTCTCCAGTCAAAATGCACTTCACTAAAGCCCCAGGCCAATAGAGATACCTTTTATTATGAGATCTTTGCAGTAAACCATAATGTAATATTAAAATTGGTATGATCTGTCATACCTGAGATTCTACAGTTCAGTAATACACAACAATTGGGCATAACCAAATTGGGGACGGGGCGAAAATACAAAACATAATTGGCGACTCAAAAAATGAATACTTTTAACGTGCATTTGAAAATATGAATGGAAATACTTATCACTCAAAGGACAAAATGGTTATTCTAGCCGTTGGAAAAGAAGGTGCAATGAAATGAGTTATTTACACCAGGTTCATTGTTTACAAATCATGTACAAAAGCGCCTTCTCTGGCCACAACATCAAATTTCATTTTGAATTTACCGACTTTTGTTGATTAAAAATTAACCTACGTCTGGGAGGTTACTAGACATTCTCTGCTTTTGACCAACTCTGAGGACACCTGGTTTTCAGTCCCGTGCGAATCATGCTTGAAACGGCTGTTGTAAAACCGAGACCTATAGCACTCGACAAGTTTGCAATGAAAAACAGGACAATGGACTTGGGGATCTAAATATCAGGTAAGGTAGGTTATTATCCCTTGGAGCACGGTCAAGTGGAAGGTGTATGGCACCAAGACCTTGCCTAGATTAGGCCGTCCCTCCAAACTGGATGAAGCAAGAAGGAGACTGATCAAAGAGGCTACCAAGAGGCCAATGGCAACTTTGCAAGAGCTACAGTCTTTTATGGCCAAGACTGGTCAAAGTGCGCATGTGACAACAATATCCCAAGCACTCCACAAATCTGGCCTGTATGGTAGGGTGGCAAGAAGGAAGCCATTACTCAAGAAAGCCCACCTTGAATCCCGTTTGAAGTGTGCAAAAAACACTCAGGAGATTCTGTAGCCATGTGGCAAAAAGTTTTCGTCAAAAAGTCTGACGAAACTAAAATGGAACATTTTGGCCTAAATGCAAAGCGTTATGTTTGGCGCAAACCCAACACAGTGCATCACCCAAAGAACACCATCCCTACTGTGAAGCATGGTGGTGGCAGCATCATGTTATGGCAGGGACTGGGGCACTTGTCAGGATAGAAGGGAAAATGAATGGAGCAAAGTACAGAGAAGTCCTAGAGGAAAACCTGCTTCCCTCTGCAAGAAAGTTGAAACTGGGATGGAAGTTCACCTTTCAGCATGACAACGACCCAAAGCACACAGCCAAAGCTACACTGGAGTGGCTAAGGAACAAAAAGGTAAATGTCCTTGTGGCCCAGTCAGAGCCCCGACCTAAATCCAATAGAAAATTTGTGGCATGACTTGAAGATTGCTGTCCATCAATGCTCCCCAAGGAACTTGACAGAGTTTGAACAGTTTTGTAAAGAAGAATGGTCAAATATTGCCAAATCTAGGTGTGCAAAGTTGGTAGAGACCTATCCCAACAGATTCACAGCTGTAATTGCTGCCAAAGGTGCTTCCACCAAGTATTAACTCAGGGGGGTGGAGACTTATCCAATTATGATCTTTCAGTTTGTATTTTTAATATATCACTTTTTTCTCAATAAAAACTTTTTTCCCCTTAACAGTGTGGAGTATGGTGTGTAGATAAGTGGAAAAAAATACTCATTTAAATGCATGAAACGCTGAAGCACTGACACAACAAAATGTGAAAAAAGTTCAAGGGCATGTAGACTTTCTATAGGCACTGTATATATAGTACTTACTGTATATTAAGAGCTTTGCATAACTATTTTATTTGTATTCCATGCTCTAAAAAAGATGTGTTAAAATGAACACAGAGGCCCATATTCATAAAGCATTATTTTTTCAAATGAAAAACAAACTTCTAGTATTACAAAGCTAGCAAGAAGCAACTGTGGTGAATGCCAAAGCTCTGGAATAAACCACCTTATTAACTTATTAACATTAAAATGTACTTCTATTTTTAGAATATATATTGGTGTTAACTTCTTCTGATGTAGAGTGGTAGATGCTTTGTGAATATGGCTCAGCGTGTGTTTGATTAAATTCTGACATACATTTAGTATGATAACAGTAAAGGCCGCTACACACCAGACACGATGCGACAAAATGAATAGAACCTATACTTTTGATAAGTATCTTTCACACCACATGCAGCACGGGCGCAACGTGAAATAAATAGGATTGAATCCAATTTTTGGCAATGTGTCACACGACAACTAGGGAATTAAGCAATCAGAGAACAGCTTCAATGCACGTGGTCCACCAGGTTGAAACAGTATCCAAAATGGCAGAGGAAAAAATAATACTTGCCATGGAAAAATCTACCCAGAGCTTTATGACAAAGATCATCGCAATTATAAAGATAGAGATGAAAGATAATATCTGGTAGTCCATTTAGAAGGAACTGGATATACTTGGTATGTATGCTATTGACACAATTATTGATTATAGTTTTGTCAAGAGCAATTTTAATAGTTTTATAGATCTGGCAGTTTTCAAATCTGTCGCATCTTGTCTGTGTCGCTTCAGGTGTGTATGGTCATGTCGCCCGATAAAAAACCTCATTGCGCCTGGTTTGTAGTGGCCTTAATTTCTGCCATTTTGAGCAATCTTTCTGACGTACTATTTGAATCTAAAAATGCTGACGGATCAAACCTAAATATTATAGATTTGAACACTTAACAGTTGAACACTTGATTTTATATTAACTTTTAGTCTTCTGATACACAATCACAACCCTTTTTCAAGTTCAGGTGTGTGTGTGTATATATATATATATATATATATATATATATAGAGAGAGAGAGAGAGAGAGAGAGAGAGAGAGAGAGAGAGAGAGAGAGAGAGAGAGAGAGAGAGAGAGAGTTGTGCAATTGTATACTATATATCTGGTAGTAATAGGCAGTCAACATCCCAGTTCACATTATCTGCATGCAAGAGTTGGTCATTGAGGTTCTGTTAAACTGTTGCTTAATAGTTTTAAAACATTCTTTTCAGAAAAAAATATCCAAATTATACGTTCCTAATCAATCAATGACCAGTCAGTTTTCTTTTAAGTATGGGAGCTTACAAGATTTTCTATCAAATGTTAATGTAAACAGTTGTCAGAGGCTTTATCCATTTACAGTAATTTATAGGTTGTAAAGGTATAAACACTGATATTGACAAACTGACAGACTCATTTCACATACACGACTGAAATTCAATAATTGATTTCTTTTTTCATTATACATACACACACACACACACACACACACACACACACACACACACACACACACACACACACACACACAGTATAAATAATGGAAGAGTCTACCTACACTGAAGACCAAAACCAGGATCCAGAGTATGTTTCATTCTTCCATTGCCAATAAAGTAACTAATGAATTAGGTTGATTAAAATATGTATGTGTTAATGGGAACTTCAGTTACATAACTGGATACTTTTATATTTCTCAATGTAGAACTTTTGGAGACAGAGTATATGCACAAATAAATAAACAAGCAAGAAGTATCTCATTCAGTATTTTGGAGAAAAAAATAAACTGACAAAATAATATACCTACACTAGAGGGGGCTATTGGACTTTCTTGTGGGAGGAAAACATTTGCCTGTCTCATCTAAAAGTGGATGAGTCCTTCAGGGAGGTATAACCTTTTAACATAAATACAGTGTTGACTGTTAGTATTGACACCTGTGATCTCAGATACTCAATCTTTCAATTGTCTAATTGTTTTGAGTTGAATACATACTTAATTAGTTAACTACAATAATGTACATATTTTTAACATTACTGGTACTAAAGAAAAGTACAATGTCATAAGTACTAACATTCATCTTTATTTAAATTTGGTATGACTTTAGGTTTATACAGCTTTTAGACCACTGTAGAATATATACAATTTCTGTACAAATCTGAAGAATATCTTTTGCCATTCTTCTCAACAGAAAAGTTTTCAACTGCTCAGACCATATTATTTTCACCAACCCTTTCAACTCAACCCAGAAATGGATTCAGAACATTTAATCAAAATCAAATTTCAAGATAAAATTGAAATGCATGTAAGGGTCAATAATACTTATTGGTACCACTATATTAAAAAAAAGACTGCAACTTACCACATTTTCTCACATGTACTTTCCTTTCGCTGCACTTTTACAAGTGTCTGGTATCATCTTAGTTGCAAGCAAGCAGATATTTTTTTTTATTCAACACGTTTCTTTCAAACAGTATCAGAACAGCTATATCGTACTATAACATAACTAAAATAAAACCGAACTCAATAAATTACATTTCTTTTCCACTAACCTAAATAAAATAGCACTCAGTACTTTGTTAGTCTGAAACCTGAAAGCTTACGGTTTACCAAAAAAAAGAATATGTTAAATACAGTATTCCAGGTCAGAATGCAACCGGTAATTTACAGTCATATATACGTGCTTGATATATTTTTTATGTTTTTCATTTTAGATATGGCTTTTGGCTGAAGGAAATGCAAATGGGCCGTACAGCTCAAAAGAAAATGTCAGATTATGTCTTTAAAAGTGTTTACTTGTAATTGTCTTTAAATACAATTTCATATCACTAGCAAATAGGTGTGATTAATCGATTAGTCAATTGCGTAGATTAAGTAATAGAAAATGTCAATATTAAAGCCCCTAATATACAACAAAAAAAAGCATTATTCCATACAATAACAATACATCCAAGATAAATCAATATAATTTTTAATATATAATTTTGGGATATCCTACAATCATAGAATGGTTAATTTAAACAGAGCAATTGTGCAGACTACAATTATGGGGTGTACTGGAAAAGGATAACCCACAATTTCACATCCCCTTCATTTTGCTCAATATTGCTATTATGTACTATTTCGTTTAAAAAAAAAAAAAAAAAAAAAAAACACAATGTGGTGGAAAAACTTGTAGCCCACAAACTATTCAGCTTTCAGAAAGTTGTATTTGATTTTTAATAAGAAGCAGAAGGTAATCTAAAGAAAATGAAATTGTGGATCATTAAGTTTTTCTGGACAATCCTCATTTGCATCTTTATTTTGTGTGTGCTGTTAGGGCTGTGCATGCATCCAGATTTCACATTTCCTTTAAAGACAATTTAACTTATCTTATTCATAATATTACATTTGCAATATGTAGTTATAATGGCTATTATTCATTCATTCATGTAGTAATTATTTGTACTAGGTGAGCACCCATTGATATCCAAGATGAATTCTGTTTCTATGTGAAACCTGCTAAATGGTAAAGTGAGTGTAACTACTGAACAGTATGGCTGGCTTAACTCCACTGTGTTGTTATAAGAGATTATCCATAGCCTGAGGCTGCTGTTTATTTACAGATTCCAGAACAGCATCCAGGAAGCAGGCTAGAAGGTTCACTGAAAAAGATATATGGCTCAAGAGCTTTTATAGACATACATTAAGTAAGTAATGGTATGTACCTGTAGTTTTATTCAAGATTTTCTTTTTCATCTAAACAATAAAAACAATTTTTATTGTCGCCAAATACTCCAGGACCCTTGTTTTGCTTAATAAACTGTTCAGAACCTAGCCACTAAGTTTTCTACTCAGACATTAAACAAAATGTTTTTAAGGCACTGAAAATATTCCAAACATAAAACACCAGTCATGAATAAAGTAAATAAAATAAACATTTATTAAGCAAACACTGATATGGTTTACATGGCGTTTAGAAACTCTGAATTCTCTTTCCAGTGTCATGAGAATGTAACTTAGCACACACATACCATGTAGAGGTAAATCACCTCACGCTAAAAAGCTGCGCAAAGTGACCAAAAGCTTTTTTCATGTCTGAAAACCATACCTTATGTTCACAGACTTCTGCAGTGCTTCTTTGACCAAATAGAAAAAAATAACCATACAGTATGAGGGGTTTTGGAGACCTCTATTTTTTGTGTGACACCAAAATATATTAAATTAGCATAGCTGGTAATTCGTGCTAGTGGTCTCCTATATTATTGCTGCGGGCTACCAACCTTAGCACCAGGCTTTAGTGACCGTGCACAGGGTTGAAGTAAAATCTCTTCAACCTAATTTATAGAGCAAGATTTGTTTCAGAACAAAAATATGAATAAACATGAATAAAAAAGAGTTAAAACAGTTGTTTCCAAATTCGTTCAAAAAGACAAATACAGTTTCAAAAATACCTGGATGGATTTGCATCTACTACAGTAGATTGACTACTGATATACTTGATCCTTAATAACATATAACAAAGCCTTGCACTGTCCCTGCAGAATTTGGATTCAGGTATTTATTATTATTATTATTATTATTATTATTATTATTATTATTATAAGAATATTATTTAGTGGGTCATGTGGGCAAGTGAGCAGCCTATTGTAGATTTACTACCAGTAGTTTGAAAATATGCTGTACTAAACATTTTGACTGAATATTTTGTGTGTGATTAACCTAAAGTGCTGGATGTTAGCTCTGTTGGTAAACTATCATAAGGACCACAATTGCTGAAGCTACCGTCCTGTAGGAAACCTTATATATAGCGCTGTCTTATGGAGTGTTGGTATTTTATTTTTTATTTATTTTGGTATCTTAATGTAGTGGAGAAGTTATAATGTTTATATATTAATAAATCTCACTGGAACGCCAAAGTACTGTTTATTTAATGCACTGAACTTTGTTTTTGTACATTAGATCAATAAAGTTGTATACAAATTGCATTCTGGGAAGGATAGTGGGTGGCGTATTGGGAGTGAGATTGTTTTTCTGCCTCTCTCAATATGGCTTCCTGCTGAGAGCGAATGCAGAGTGGAGAGTACTTACTTACTCTGCAGCAGGCTTTATTTTTATTTTCTTTATTTTATTTCTCTCAGTTCTCTCAGAATAAAGCTGCAAGACTCCAGTTTGTGTCTGGTGGTCCTTTAATATCCTGAAGAAAAAAATACACAACGCATCGTACACGAAGACATCTATTACAGTGGTGCCGTGACTCGGATCATCGCATTGGTGAATTAACCGATCGCCGAGGGGACTGTACGCTTTCTATGAACCAGCCAGTCAGGTACTCAGCTGCAAGTTGAGAAGGAGGGACTAAAAAAAAAAAAAAATACACAACGCATCGTACACGAAGACGTCTATTACATTAGATTTTTTTTTTTTAACTTCTTGTAAACCCAGTTTAAGAAAGCCGCACAATATCAATAACGCCAGGCCAAATTTAAAACCACTCTTTCTCCCTCTCCGTCTGCTAAAAATCTAGGTGTTACTCTTGAACCCTTCCTCTCCTACTCTCAACACATCTCCTCCCTGTCACACACTTGCTGCTTATTTCTTAGCAACATCTACAGATTCTGTCCCTTTCTCACTGCTTATTCCAGTCAACTTCTGGTCCAAGCTCTTGTACTCTCCAGATTGGACTACTGTCACTCTCTCCGTGCTGGTCTCCTTGATTTGGCTATCCGCCCCCTTCAGCTCATTCAAAATTCTGCTGCTCATCTTGTTTTCTCCCAACCTCGCTACTCTCATGGCTACCTATCTACTCAGATTCAAGACCCTTGAGCCTACCGTTCTCTTCACCACACTGCCCCCTCCTACCTCCAATCCCTAGTGTCTCTCTACACCCCCCCCCCGCCCTCTCCATTCCTCCTCTACTGGCTGACTGGTCATGCACTCTCCATCCTCCCATGCCCGCTCCTTCTCTTCCCTAGGCCCTCTGTGGTGGAACCAGCTACTGGAGAACTTCAGGACTGTCCTGTCTCTCACTGCCTTCTGCCGCCTCCTCATGACCCACCTGTTTAGACTGCACTTGTAGTCTTGATCTCCCCTCCTGTTATACACTGGACTTTCCTGACCAAAGCACCATGGGCCAAATATTCAAACGCCTTTATTTTTTTCCGCAAGTCCTTTTTGCGAAAAAAGTTGCACTTTTGAGTGAGATTCAAAATAGATGCTGTGTTGTTCTCTCACAAGTGCTTTTCCCTCAAATTTGGGGGAGGTGTCATGAATAATCGCACAAGTTCACCACCACGAGCTAAATTCAAAAGTTAATTTGCTCGCAAATCACTATGTTGCATGGAAATCACATAAGACTGGTTACATGCCTCTTAATTATTTCACAGGAAGTATTTCAGGACAGTCTCTGTTTCTAGTTAAAGAGTGAACATGGCTTCCAGACAGCTATATTTGCAAATGCTAGCAGAGCAACAGAAAAAGAGGAAATATTGTGCAGGCAACGTTTAACATTCCTTGATTTGTCTACTGAAGAAGTCCTTAGTCAATTTACACTTTGATTAAACATAATAACATTTTGGTTTATTTCCAACTCAAACATTTAATTTATTTGTGGTTTATTTTAAACAATACTAATTAGCAGTGCTTAATTTGTAAAGAAAGAGGTGCCAGGGCACAAGCAATGATAATAATTCCGTTCTTAAGAAGCGCACATTCAAAATCATAACAAGTTTAGAGTATTGTACGTACTAGTGTTAGATTTTATAATCACATGTTCTACATCATATATGCAAAGCAATAGAATGTGCAGAAAAATAAATGAAAGGCAAATGCAGGACAATATACTGTGTAGGACAGAGGGGGCAGTGCCACCCCCTGTTTTGGGGGGGGGGGGCAACTATGTATTTTGCCCATCCACTTTTTTTGCTCTGTGTATATGCACTATTATTCTATGTTTTGTTAATGAAATAAAAAGTGGAAAGGCATTCAGATGCCTCCAGAAGGCTGACATTGATAACAAAAAAAAAACATTACACGCACCCTACACAAACATTGGTTTGACCCATGGTCCGCACTGTAGTAACATCTAGCTATATCTAATATTATCAGCGCTGTGAATGCAACAGAACCCACAGTTTGTGGAGATTGCATGCAAAAAAGAAACAAATACATACATACATAAATAAATAAATAAATAAATAAATACATTTCTGTTTAGGATAGATAGTTGTTAGCTTGGTTTGTTTTTATTCTCTACAGGTATGGGTACAGGCAGGAATGAATGCGTTTAAGTTCAACACTAACCCTAAATAAAATGTTGTTCCTGTTATTAAGCAGTAATATAATCGACAGCAGTGGTATATAAAAAATAACAGAAGCCAGTTTTCACTTTAGTGAAGTAGGCTACAATATTTGTTTTCATTAAAAACTTGTTGTTTATTGAAATTAATCTTCAGCTTTCATATTGAATTATTTCATTTGTGTATAAAAAAACGACGCAGTCCTTCTTTCGCAGCAAGTGTAATCTTTATGGCACGTAAATGGTAAAGTAATTAAATGTCCCTGGCAGTTTAGCGCACACAAGAACTTGCAGAATGGATAAAACTGTGTTGAGAATTGTAAAACATTTATTGACATTTTTAACTTTCATAGCTGAAGAGGTGCTGGGGCTATGCCTCGTCAAGACCAAATAATGTGTCTTCATTTTGCAAACAGTTGCGATGGCTATATACCTCGAGAGAGTTGTGGTTGATTTCCTGTGTTAATTCATGTTAATTTATTCATTTCCTCAGCACTGAGATAATTACATTTTCTTCGCAACTCTTAGATTTCACTCACTTGCGATTTTACTCAAAACATTCGCAAAGCAAGCAGAGTTGCGAGAAAGATGAGAAAATTCACCAGACCTTTGAATATTTGCCCCCATATTACTGAATGTTCAGCTGATGCAATATTACACTACTATTATGTCATTGTAGATAAAAATTGTGTTAATCCTAACTTGTTGCTTCTTATCTGTATTCCAGTAGTATTTGCACTTACTGTAAATTATACTGTAACACCTGTAAGTCGCCTTGGATAAAGTTCTAGTTCAAGGAATTGGGCAGGTGAAAGGTGAAATACAACTTTTCTAGTTGTATATAGCTCTTCAAAAATCAGTTCCAACCCTCTCTAGATCAATGGATAGGGTCATTGTCATCTTGGTAATACCCATCCCCTCAGGAAAACAATGATACATACCTTGTCTTGCCAAATCATCTGATCTTAGTCCAAATGAGGCCCTATGGGATAAACCTGACCGTCGTCTACAGGCAAGACAACCCCAACCTAGAACACTGCAGGTTCTGTTTAAGGCTTTGTAAGATTAATGGTTCTCATTACCCAAGGGACCTTCCAACATCTTTTAAACTCAAAGCCGAACCGTGTCCAAGCTGTTGTAGCTGCAGGAGGTGTCCCAACAAGATTCTAGTGATGACCACAGGGGTGTGCTCATTCTTTGGCAGCGCAGTCTGTACATTTTAATTGATATCATAGGGACAAGGAATGAATGGTTGTATTTATATTGGGAGAACATTTCAATGAAAAGCAACTCCAAGAAAATAGACACCAGAATATATATGTGGTTGCAGTTTTGCCATTCACGGGGCGGGAGTCAGGCTACTTGTAGTGACGTCGCCTGACATCTCGGAGAGCCAGCCACAGTTATGACCAAGACCTCGGCAGGACGAGGTCCGCGTCGTGGTGAAGTCACTGCCACAGTTAGGTGAGACCGCGTCTTGGTGAGGCAACCTCCAAGACTGGGTGCATGGCACCCTCAGGGACATAGAGTTAGTAAAGATTGAATACATATAGAAAAGGGGGGACCCGACATACACAAGGGATACCCATCTCTTGGGGGATTTGACATATGAAAGAGGGGCCCCGTACATAAATAGAGGCTCAAGACCCTGAAAGGAAGGAAGAAAAGGGGAACTCTGCCTTGGAGAGCTGCCCTCAATGTGGTGAATTATAGACTTCCAAAGCTGGGATGGAGACACACCCCCAGAGAACCTTAAATGAGAAGAGAGCCTTGTGTTACAAAGGGAGAGCTCCTACAGCGAGGCTTAGCAAGAATAAGCTTAGCCCCTCAGATTGCCAGGGTAGTGATAGATCATGAGATGCTAAAAGGTTGGGTTTGTTCAGCGGGTCCCCTCTGACTCGTGGAGAACCCTCCTGCGGAGGTAAAGGAAGCAGAGCTTAACCAAGGGTCAGAGAAAGTAAGATCACTAACCACCCAAAGAATGGAGCCCCATCTCCCCACTAAAGACTCCTATATGTGCAGACAAACAAGAGAACCGCCAATGCATATACAAAAAAAGAAAGCAAGAAAACATTTAACACAACAAAGGTTAGTAACTGGCTCCCTACTGACTTTGTGAAGACCCTTCGCTCAGTGGAAAGGGGGAAACCTTTGGTGGCCCAGGCGGAAGGGCCATCCCCACTCTGGACATGCTAGCAATAGACTGATGTGCAGAAGATATCTCAGATGGGGAAGAACGTATGTATGATTCAACTGCTGATGAGGTCCAGCGCCCCATATTTTTAATTAGATGCTGGGTAATCTTTGCTCTTGCTGCTGTGTGGCTGCCCCGATTCTGAATGAATGAGGAGGGAAGTCCTGCTCTGGAAACCAACGTAGACAGATGAGATGTGAACCAATGTTTGGATATAACAGTACGGTTTTAATTGATGGACAGGGGGTCAGAATTTGAAATAGGTTTGCGTTCTGCAATATATTTCTGCATGGAAGCATATGGGCATAGAGGAGAGTCAATTCTTGATAGCTGAATAAATTGACCTTGCCGAAGCTGATCTGTTTTGGAAATGCTCAGGAAGAGGATGAAGTGTGAATCTAGGATGAGAGTGAGATCACTGCAGCGAATACCTAGCATAGGAAAACTGCCAATAAAAGGAACTACATATTCTCAGCATCTTATAAAAAACAAAAAATGCAGTTAGACATATAGTTTCCATTTTTAGGTCATCAAATGTAGAGAAGCAGCCTTGATAGAGAATCAAAATCAAATTGCTCAGAATATCTATAGAGATAGGCAGGCGAGAAGGAGAAGCGATCAGAGAGCTCTTAGAGATTCCACGCAGGAGGAGACGGACAGCTGGTATTGATAGTAGAGTTGGGGAGGTAATGTACAGGTATTGTATCCCTGACAGATAGGATTTGATTGTAGCTGGTGCAAGATGTAAAGAGTCATTTTCATGTACTATAAAAGCCATAATCCAGTCCTGGTTGAATGGGGTCGGATTAATTATTATTATTATTTGTTTCTTAGCAGATGCCCTTATCCAGGGCAATTTACAATTGTTAAAAGATATCACATTATTTTTACATACAATTAAATTATTTTTTACATGTTATTTTTACATACAATTACCCATTTATACAGTTGGGTTTTTAGTGGAGCAATCTAGGTAAAGTACCTTGCTCAATGGTACAGCATCAATGTCCCCACCTGGGATTGAACCCATGACCCTCCGGTCAAGAGTCCAGAGCCCTAACCACCACTCCACACTGCTGCCCAAAGCAGGATTAATCCTGCTTTGAGAGCAGAAAGTCAAATAGGTGGTCCAGTCGGTGGAATAGGAAGATCTGGTGGAAAGAGCAAGTGCTGAAGCCATGTATGCTTGCGCTGTATTGATAGTCTGCTGATAGTTAGGTTCAGTTGAAAATTAGCTGGTTGAACTGGGATGTCACTGCTGGAGTTGACAGAGCTGTAGGGACCAGACTGTGAAATCTGGAAATCTGTGAAATGAAATCCTCATAGAACATAGACAGGCCATTCCAATACTGTATGAGAGCAGACCACATTTTAATGTCTTTCTTAGGTTCTGATGAAATATTGATGTAGGAGTCATCAGGTTTTTTACTGTTGATGAAAGAGCAAGTAATCAAGATATAAATGTCCGATAATGCGAATTGCAAACTTAAAATGACCCAGCAAAGACAGCAGTGCGCATTTCCTGATTGTTTTATTGATCTGAAAGTTCTGGATAAGGGAACAAATATTATCATGTTTAGATATGGGGAGTCTGACTTCAAACTTTTCTGTATCCAGTATGATTCCTAGAAATTCCAGTGAATGAAGGGGGCCGATTGTTTTTTCTTCTGAGAGCGGGATGCCAACCTCTGAAAATAAACTTTTAAGATTGGTGATCGCTTCTGCTAGCGGATCTGAGGGTGGGATATCAAGAGAAAATCATTGAGTAGGTGGAGCAGAAATGGAACATGATATGAACTGAGAAGTATTCAGCATAAATCTGTCTTCTCTTGTAGATTGCTCAAGTGTGGCTGAAGAATGGATGGAGTTAGGGATTGAGATTCTGTTAGAGTAACGGGGAGAAGTGATGCAGACTGCTGATCTGCAGGAGGTTGAAGCTATAGCAGCTTTCGGGCAGAGAGAGGTTGAGTGGCCGGTGGATGTGCAGACCCTGCATGCGTTGGCTCTAAGACCGCTGAAAATCTTGTTGAATAGGTCTAAATCAGATTGTAGGTTAACATTTATTAAAGGTCATCTTCTATCAGGATCCAGATTATGTTCTCTGACTTGAAAGTATCTTCAACACACTTATTTTACCACATACACACTTTGTTTATATAATAACCCCGAGTGTCCCGAGGTGAATTGCTCCAATGGCCAGCATTGATGTATGCTGTTCAGAGCTGGTAGTTTGCTGCATGTCAGATTGTTGTGTTGGTTCAGAAGACTAGATGCTGGCTCAGGACCTGGTTAAACCGGTTATAGCTAGCAAAATAACCCTCTGCACCTTGCCTGTCATGTACTTCATTTACTGCATAGGTCTTGAATGTGCAGTTTAAAAAGAGACACATGATATCTGGTACAACACTAGGTTAAAGAACGATCTGTGTTCTTGTCTTACTCTCAGGAAGTCTGTTACTGTCACTGCCTACAGTAAGTCATTTCACTTCAGCAGGAGTGGGAACAATTTCACTCTCTCTGTGAAATTACCGGGGAACCACCCCCTATTAGCAAGGCTTGCAAACAGAGATTTGTTTTACATAGTTATGTACAAGATATCACGTTTTAAAATGATTGCTATTAAGTGTGTTTCTTTTAAAAATGCACATTTGCAACCTGACAGCAAATGGAAGTGCATGTTAACTATATTTTTTTTCTGGGAAATATTATTGTTAAAGACGGTTACTGGAACTTTCCAGAACATACTTTTATGAACATGGTATAAGTTTGCAATACTATCGAATAAAAACCCATATAATATAAACCAATATGCTCTTCAACTGTTGCAATGTTTGTGAAAGAGTGGTGTAATTAACAGCAGATAAGCTGTAGGTTACATGTAAGCAATAACCCACGATAGGGCTTGCGGTACCATATCTTACAGCGTTATGCCATCAGTGTACATACTGTAACCAGGTGGGTACTAATGTATGGTAAGCAATCTGTCACAGACTATTTTTCTTAAGACCAAAAGCCTTGAATGCACAGTTTATCATTTAATCACCTTGATTTCTATGGCCATAATTACTTATTATCTAATAGTTGAAGTGTTAATAACCTCATTTTTCTTTAGATCAGTTTAAGTGGATCCCTTATTTGGAGGAAAGTTATTTGTTATGAAATCTCCTGTGAAATTATCCAGGCCCTACTGATAGGTGCCTAGTTAGAGGCCAATAAATATTTGGTCACCAGCTCACCAGTCATTGCCATAATTGATGATTGAGTAGATGATATGACATTAAATGTGTGTTTGTTTTTCCGATAAAATACCAAAACACATGATAGAACCTATAAAATATATTTTATTTTCTGTGTTGTAAAGTTATTATTCATTTAGTTGTTGCCAACACTCCAGTGTATTACGTAATGCAGGTGTTGTACCCTGAGCAGTGCTTTCCTGGCTAATTATGTTTTAATAAATGAATATATATATATATATATATATATATATATATATATATATATATATATATATATATATATATATATATATAATTTATATAGTGTGATGTCTGGCAGTTGTAAAAACCTGCCTTAAGCCAGAAAAAACCCTGATGAGTTTTTAAATAAGGCTAACAGTGCCAGCCTAATGAAAGGCCTACCAAGCATTTTGGAATGAGGCTGAGCGAGGGTGGGGAGGGACAAGTATAACTTCCTACTGATAGCACATCACGCAGGCAGTACAGTTTGCTTGAGTAAAACAGCTACTGGCAATTAAATTAATATTCATACTAGCTTTTTTGTTTCATCCTGATTCAAGCAATGTACCTTCAAGGCAGTTTATCTTCTAAGGTAGCGTGAGATATTTGGTACTTAATTAATTTAATTTTAGAACAGAACATGAAATGAATGCTACAAACAATGAATTGATAAATTGACAATATGTGAGCAAACATTTACAGCACACTTTCTGTTTTGTTAAGACAAAAACTGTAAATTACAGACAAATACAAATACAAGCATTTAGAAAATAAGTATTAAAATGACCCTGATTAAAGATTTCTATGGTTAAAACAATGATGCCTGGTATCTGGTCCCAGTAATTAAAGCCTTGAAGCATTATAATGATTTTTTAATCTTTTATGCAGGTGAGAGAGTCTGAGTTTCAGTTCAATAATTCATTCGCCCCGGGTCTTCCAGGTGCTGCAGAGCAGAGCAAACAGCAAATAGCAGCTCAGCTGTTGGTACTCAGCCATTGGATGATGGCCATTGCATTATGAAACCTACAAGGCATGCTCATTGGAAAACCACAGTATTTCTCTATTTACCACCTCAGGGGAGTTATACAAATTCAGGCGGAATTTTAAAAGCTGGAGGTAGTTGTTAAGAGAACCAGATTTTGGGCAATTCAAGAGCTTCCGGTGTATATAGCTCAGGATCTGTACTGTGCAGAACATGCTGCTCTGTAACCAATTACCAGCATTCATACAAGGATGGGAAGATGCCTCTACCTGATACTGAGATCAGGACTAAAACAAATACCAAAGCCTTCCCTATTTTCAGTTTGACAAACCTGAAGAGTCAAAGGTAACATACCTCGAGACCTTGGTTTAATTCCACCGATTAGTGGATGCAAGCGGCCAGTGTTTTGTGGAACATCCCTGGGGCTGATGTTCAAAATGTTGTAAGAAGATGTTGTGTAAATGTACTTTCATTAATATAAAAAACATAAATGTTAAAGATTATTTTGTGCCCTATCAGGCACTGGATACTGAACTGTAAGTTATTAAATCAAAGGTGTAACTGTGGATATTTAAAGAGAAAGTAGATTCTAATTAAATTTTTCTCTGTTTATGTTCTCTTCTGTTTTGTATGATCATTATGAGAAGTCCTTCTGTAAATGTGATTTATTTTTTTCCTGTGTTAAGGTGTTTCACTCTTCAGTTCTAGTTGCCTGCCATAGACATGTTTCATAAACAAGATCAGCCAAAGTGTCTTTATAGAAGTAAGTGCCAGACCCATTGAGTGCAAAGCTGTGTATTCTCAGCATAACAAAAGTCTTGAACCAAAGCAGCAGATCACTGGATGGCACTGTCACTGGCTATGTTACTGATGAACATAGCACCTAACATGGAATATATATATATATATATATATATATATATATATATATATATATATATATATCAGTATTTGCAATAAAAAACACTCAGTATGATTGAACACATCATAAAAAGGTAAGGGGACAACAAATTAATTTTGAAGTTACTTTAAATATAAAACTATCTTGTTGTTTGTTCAGCTATCACTGAAATGACATTTATCTAGTTTTTTAGAACATGTCCTGAATGTATTAGTATTTTTCATGTTTGAATCCAGAGTGTTGAAGACAAATATGCAATTTGCAAAACAAAATAAATACTCATTACCACATTATAATGTGTGATTTCTCTGTAGGGACATTAGGTTTTCATTTTTCATGTTCAGTTTTATATTCTGGGGTATTCAAGGCATTTTGTAATACAGTCATTACTAGAGATTTTATTGTTTTGGGTGGGGAATGAAAGTGTTTTGTAGCTAACTGGCTGCAAATATTTGGAAATCAATAGAAATTGTCAAAGCTATTTAGAGAACTTTATCTTTAGTGTTCTGTGTTTTCAGAGTTTATTTTACATATATTATAATAGGGATAAAATTGGTAAAATGTGCTTTTAATTGAAACATCGGTAAAAATCGGGGGGAAAAAATCTCAGTATACACACTTTACATGTGCAATATGATGCGTAGCAGTTCTGGTTTCTGATTAATAATGTCCCTGGCATGCATGATAAAGCTGAATCTGTGCAAGTTGAAGCCACATTTTCCCAAGTTAGCTGGTACTTTGAGAACGTTTGGGCAATTGGTGTGCCGACGGAAATAGTATCTACAGAAGGTATGAACATGACATCAGCACAAAACAAGCCAGGTTTATTCACCTTGAAATCGTAAAAAGAAAAGAAAATTGACAGAACTGGGTGGTGCAAGCCATCGGGAGACAGGTCAAAAATCACACTGGACATTTCCATCAATGCATATAAGTTTACCAACTAAAGCATCACCATTTTCTGTCAGATATTTACGATTAAGATTGTCTGGTTAGGCAGTGTTTAACTGATGGACAGACAGTACTGTCGCACAAAGTCATCAATACATACCTCTGCAATAAAAAGTGGCTATCCAGTCATTCTGTGCTTTCTTTTTGTGTACTTCGAAGCATTTGTTTTCTTTTGAATATTCATAAACTGATTTAAGTTTTCTCCTCATTCCACATACACTAAAAATATTATATTTTCGTATTTAGTATTTAGTATTTCAATTTAGTTTTTGATCAAGCTAGTAGTTACTACGCACAGCAATTGCACAATAATCAGACTTTGATTGGCCAATATAATCAGGTGATAATGTGTTTGTGAAGTGACAGAGAACCACGTTTGAACGTTATTTGTCCTCTGACGTCTAAAGTCTGCTGTATCCTAGGATACAGTGTAGGGCTACTTATTACAATGTCAGAGTCAAAATAAAACAGCATTTTGATCAAAATATTGTGTATTTCATTTAAAAAAGCACTGGGAAAATATTCAATAATAGACAGAAATCAGGTATAAATCAGTAAAAACTGACATCCAGTTTTAAAAAATCTTGTAATTTTTTGGTAAAATTCGGAATAAACCTGAAACGCAGAACACTATTTATCTTCAATATGCAAGTCATTTTTTTTGTTTTGTAGTTTAAAAAAAAGGATTTAAATTAAAATTCTGAAGTATGAGCAGTGAAACCTTGAAATGTAATTTCTCATATGAACAAATTAAAAAAACAACATTACAGTACTATACATTACTGCCAAATACACTGTGGCTCCACTCAGTAAAAATCATCCATCATTTAAAGTTCAAATAAAATATTTGGCAGCACCAATGTAATTTTTCATATGGGGTTGCATCTAAAAAAAGCAGCAAAACGGTGAAGTCATTTTAGACAAGTCTTTTAATCAGATTTTCCAGAGGGCCAGTTGTCAAGACAGTTGTTCCAAACCATATAGTATGATCTTCAGGAGGTTAATGATAAGTGAATAGATGTGAGTAGAGGCCACAGGGGGAAGTGATTAACTTAGCACTTGGATATTTCTTTGCAGAAGAAAAAGTTTAAGAAGAGTACTTAACTGGCATCAGAAGGTTCAATTGCTTTTATTTTTTTTTTCTATTTTTCAGAAGCCCAAAGTTACCTACAAAACATGGGGAAATGTCTGTTGCTTTATCTTTGAATTATTAGACACTGAGTTTTGGTGATTCATTAATTTTAACAACATTGCAGCACCCTCTGCAAATGTAAAGCCCTAGACTGCTAGAGTTTCTTCCAACTTCTGCTGTTTCTATGGTAACAAAAGATCAATCAGTTTCAATTGCCTACCCAACACTCAGCAAATGGGATTGAGCCGCAGGTGGACTCCATATGGAATAATTGCTCCAAATCTGTCTGAATAGGTGTGCCAGAACCAATTTTAATCACATAGCTTTGGTACCAAGCCTAATGGAGATCCATGTTTTGTAACAAAAAATCAGTAATAACTTGGGTGTTAGCCAAACTCATCAGCTTATCAAGAGAGATTTCAGAAGATGCAGAATCCTTGCATTTAGCTTAAAAGAACCATGTTTTTCCTGTATACAGTACTCGGATGTGATTTCTAGTTGAAAGGACATTGTCGTATTGTAAGGAGCAGACCTCCCTACAAACCGAGCCCCATAGTGTTCACATCTGATCACCCCCACTTATCATTTCACTTTAAACTCTTTAATTAAGATGGTTGTTGTTGCATGTGTTTTGCCACAGTTGATGTGTCTATGCAAAAGGATTCAAATAAGTGGTTTGCAGGTCCACATGCAGGCCAGAATTAAAAAATGCAGACTGCATAACATTGATTGTCAGCGCAAATGTGGGTCGCAAATTATTGAAAATAACTTGTAGTGTTTTATTTTACTTTTTTTTTTTTAACCCTATTCATATAGTGATTTTTACCTTTTTTTAATGTTCTCCTAAAGTATGTATCCTATAATAAACAGACACTATTGGTATACAGTGCATTCCATGATCTTCTAACAATCGCAGCTCAGCAAATCGCTATTACCCCTGAAGACAGAGCTTAGACATATGCAAGAGTAGAGTTTGGAACTTTAAATAAATAACCATCAGGAAAAGGTAACTTGTTATTTGTTTATTGTAATTTCCAATCGTATGCTCACTCTTATCACATCCCCTGTGAAATGCTGCTATTCAACAACTGAATTTTTCGAATGAAAACAATTGCAGAATTGCTTTGGCAACACTGGTGCAAAACAAATTAATTCATACAAACACATTAGCATTGGAGGTTTTTATGTATGATTTTGAAAGAAGTAGTACCGACATTTACTTTTTGTTATTGGTTCTGCTATTGGGCAGTACACTGTAATGTGTTTTGTTTATGTATAATACTGAGAAAACATTGCGGTGTGACACACAGCCTACTGCTTGCTGATCCCAAGTGTTCATGTTAGAAGTGGTTATTCCTTCTGGTTTTCATTTATATTTTGTATCTCAATGATGACCAAATAAACTCTGCTGTGTTCCATTGTCCATAGCGCTTGCCAGCCAATCTTGCGTTGTTCCACACTCTCCCATCTCATCCATTCTCCCTGCTTGGCCTGGGAAACGGCCTTTACACACCTCATCCTCTCCTCCTGCTTTTGCACCTCGTTGACTACCAGCTTCCTCTGTTGAACTGGGGTTGCCTTGTGCCATGTAGGAGGAGCTGAACTGAGACCAAGACCCCCTCTTCCATGC
Organism: Acipenser ruthenus; assembly: GCF_902713425.1. Lineage (NCBI taxonomy): Eukaryota > Metazoa > Chordata > Actinopteri > Acipenseriformes > Acipenseridae > Acipenser > Acipenser ruthenus. The sequence goes on along the minus strand of NC_081190.1, from coordinate 74,248,963 downwards.
TGAACTTGCCCCATAATATCACTGATTCGAAGGACAGCCTTTGCATCTTCCATGGCTTTCTTTGCCGCCCACTTTCTTCCAGTTTTCAACACAGGTGCTGCCTCATTTACACATTTGTCGCGTGAATCTACTAATGTCATTTCCAGTCGGACCTTGGCGCACTTAAACTCCTTAGTTAGAGCGGAGACTGGTAGCTGCAGTATTCCTTTACCATAAAGTCCCACTCTGCTGAGGCAGTGTGGAACTCCCAACCATTTCCTGACGTATGAACTGATTAAAGCTTCTAGCTTCTCAACTGTTGTCAAAGAAACCTTGTACACAGTTAGCGGGCACAGCAGCCTTGGCAGTAGACCAAACTGAAAGCACCAGAGTTTCAGTTTGCCCAGTAAAGCACTGCTGTCTATGCTCTTCAATCCTTCCACTGCTTGTTGTCTAACTTCTCCCACATGAACTGTATCCTTTAGATCCCCATCGTACCATCTCCAAAGACTTTTCACTGGCTTCTCAGACACTGTTGGTATTGCCTCACCATTAATGTACTACTACTTATCTACTACTTTAACTTTAATTATAGAGATGCTCCTTGATTTAGTGGGTTTGAATTGCATTCATGCCTAGTCGATATTATTGGTTAATTTGCCCAATAACCAATTAGTGCAGGCTACTGTTGTAGTCATGGTTGTCATGTCATCCATGTATGCTCGAATTGGTGGTAGTCGCATTCCAGAAGCCAAGCACTCTCCTCCCACTACCCATTTTGATGCCCTAATAATTACTTCCATTGCCATGGTAAAAGCCAGTGGAGAAATGGTGCATCCTGCCATTATTCCAACCTCTAGGCATTGCCATGTAGTGCTGAATTCTGAAGTTGAAAAACAAAACTGCATATCTCCAAAGCAGACTGTCACTAAATTTGTTATTGTCATTGGTACACAGGGGAGCTGGAACTAATGGCTTTGCATGGCTTCCATCATATATAGGAGTTACAGATTTGTTCAGTTGCTTTCAGCACCCCCACTGTAAAAATTGTTCCAGTGCCACTGTCGGTACACAGAAAAAATCAAATGCTTTCCAAAGAAGTTCATGTGGCACTGAACCACATGCATTAGCCAAATCCAAGAATGTCACATGGAGCTCCTTCCTATCCTTTTTAGCTGATTGAATTTGTTGCCAGATCACGCTGATGTGTTGTAAGCATCATGGGAAACCTGGAATGCCAGATTTCTGTACTGAAGTGTCAATGAAGCAGTTCTTTAATAGGTAAGTTGACAATCTCTGAGCAATAATGCTGAAGAAAATCTTGGCTTCTACATTTAATAGGGAAATAGGGCAAAACTGACTGATGCTTGAAGAATCTTTTTCTTTTGGTATAAAGATTCCACCTGCTCAGCGCCATGCTCTTGGTACAACTTGTTTTTCCCATGCCACTTTCATCAATTTCCACTGGATTCGTAAAACTCCAGAAGCACTCTTGTATACTCTGTACGGAACTCCATTAGGCACCCTTGCTTTTTTCACAGCTTGCTCTACTTCTTTCCACTTAGGTGCACAGTCCTCCATTTGGTATTCTGGTGGATTGATAGGTGGGATGTCTGAAGGAATTGACAAAGGCTCCTGCCTTTTTTTAATCTGTATGTGTTTCCACCAAATATCTCTCCAGTTCAAACTTAGATGATTTTAGTGTGCCATTTTTTTCACTGGTGAATAACTTCTTTACAAATTTGAATGGATCTTTAAAAAATGTATCACCCCTGATTTGGATTTTCTATTTAATAGCTAAAGAAAAAGAGGCAGTAGATAAACATAGTAGTATGTGATATTGATTGTGTAGCACTTGCTTTCTGAACCCCCATAGACTTGAGAAAATAAACTTCAGTTCTGTGCAGAACTGAACTGTGTCAACTATAGATGGAGTGAATGAATTATTGAAGTTAATAATGAAACTCAAGGACAGCCTATCAACAGTCACCAAGGTTAAAACACAACTGCAGGTGATTTATGTAAGCTCTGCTTGGGATCCGGAATGTGGTCTGGTTTTTACCAACTCCACATAAAGAACCCTTAGAAACTTTATAACGTGTACGGTTGAACCATGACTATTACATATGAGGGAAGCACAAGGAGATTTATAATGGACTGACTTGTTTAATATGCCATAATGTTTTGTGCAAGAAGAACAATGAGAAAGAATATTCCCCCCCCCCCCCCCCCCCACATAAAAATCCATCCAAAGCTTTCCTTATTCTTGAACAATGTATTGATTTTAATATTTAACCTTTTTTATCATAAAAAGATTTATTAAGTTGCACAGACAATGCAATGGCTCTGTACTAGGTGCACCATGGTAACATATCAGTTGTTATGAAAGTAATGTATTCATTGTGAATGTATGTATTCACTGGGTTCCCGTCTTTATGTAGCATGAAAACAAAAACACGGATTTGCTGATTTAAAATTACAGGTGAAAAATAAATAATACGTTGACATTTATAATAATAAGCACTGTAGTACTGCTTTATTTTATTTTATAGTTTATCGTTTATTTTTAGTGTTTATATTTTTCGTCTGAAGTTTGCCATTATTATTGGGAATATAAATTGTGACAAACAAATAGAAAAACGAATGACCCAGAAGGACTGCAAACATCATATATACAGTATATATATATATATATATATATATATATATATATATATATATATATATATACATACATACAGACGTGCTCAAATTTGTTGGTACCCCTCCACAAAAAACGAAGAATGCACAATTTGCTCTGAAATAACTTGAAACTGACGAAAGTAATTGGCATCCACCATTGTTTATTCCATATTTAATAGAAATCAGACTTTGCTTTTGATTTTTTATTCAACATAATATTGTAAATAATAAAACAAATGAAAATGGCATGGACAAAAATGATGGGACCGCTAACCTAATATTTTGTTGCACAACCTTTAGAGGCAATCACTGCAATCAAACGTTTTCTGTAGCTCTCAATGAGACTTTTGCACCTGTTAACAGGTAGTTTGGCCCACTTTTCCTGAGCAAACTGCTCCAGCTGTCTCAGGTTTGATGGGTGCCTTCTCCAGACTGCAAGTTTCAGCTCTTTCCATAGATGTTCGATAGGATTCAGATCAGGACTCCTAGAAGGCCACTTCAGAATAGTCCAATGTTTTGTTCTAGCTGTGTGTTTTGGGTCATTATGCTGTTGGAGGACCCATGACCTGCAACTGAGACAGAGCTTTCTGACACTGGGCAGTACGTTTCGCTCCAGAATGCCTTGATAGTCTTGAGATTTCATTGTGCCCTGCACAGATTCAAGGCACCCTGTGCCAGGCGCAGCAAAGCAGCCCCAAAACATAACCGAGCCTCCTCCATGTTTCACTGTAGGTATGGTGTTCTTTTCTTTGAAAGCTTCATTTTTTCGTCTGTGAACATAGAGCTGATGTGACTTGCCAAAAAGCTCCAGTTTTGACTCATCTGTGCAAAGGACATTCTCCCAGAAGGATTGTGGCTTGACAATATGAATTTTAGCAAATTCCAGTCTGGCCTTTTTATGTTTTTCTGTCAAAAGTGGAGTCCTCCTGGGTCTTCTTCCATGGAGCACACTTTTGCTCAAAAAGTGACGGATGATGCGATCAGAAACTGACGTCCCTTCACCTTGGAGTTCAGCTTGTATCTCTTTGGCAGTTATCCTTCTTTTTCTACCATTTGCACTATCCTTCTGTTCAATCTGGGGTCGATTTTCCTCTTGCGGCCGCACCCAGGGAGGTTGCCTACAGTTCCATAGACCTTAAACTTCTTAATAATATTTGCAACTGTTGTCACAGGAACATCAAGCTGCTTGGAGATGGTCTTGTAGCCTTTACCTTTACCATGCTTGTCTATTATTTTCTTTCTGATTTCCTCAGACAACTCTCTCCTTTGCTTTCTCTGGTCCATGTTCAGTGTGGTGCACACAATGATACCAAACAGCACAGTGACTACCTTTCTCCATTTAAATAGGCTGAATGACTGATTACAAGATTGGAGACATGTGTGATACTAATTAAAGAAACTCATTAGTTTAAAATATCACTATAATCAAATTATTTATTATCTTTTCTAAGGGGTACCAACAAATGTGTCCAGGCCATTTTAGAATATCTTTGTAGAATAAGCAATAATTCATCTCTTTTCACAGCTTCTTTGCTTTATTCTATGACATACCAAAGGCATGCAAGTATACATGATAAAATAGCTTTTAATTTCATCACTTTTCAGGAGGAATGAAGCATTATTTCAATGAGCTGTTAGGATACCAACAAATTTGAGCACGTCTGTGTGTGTATATATATATATATGATTACTGTAAGTTATTTACCTCCCCCATGCACATTTTTGTTTCGGTTTCACAGCTACAGTATCACACTAACCCATTTACCAAAATCAATTACTATAGCCTATCTAGCTTGACTGAGCACCCCCAGTGGCAGCATGCAAGGGGGAGTGGTGTGCGGGTAGTGCCAATGCAATTATTAATTTAGTAAACTTAACTGCAGACAGACAACCACATGGCCTGAATGTGTTTTATTTTAATTGTATTAAAGTATGTACAAATCTTACTTAATTCTGGATAAATATAAAATATATTACTGTCTAACAGTGGGCTCATAGTATATACTCGATAAACTGGATTGAAAATGGTCAAATGTTTTTTCTTTTATTCCGGTCATAACACTTTGTGATGGGGTGCCCACTCCTTGTGCATATGTATTTATTTATGTATATATTGTATTATTATCATTATTATTGTATATTGTATATTGCGGGCAGACAAAAGCCGTCCGTTATTATATATTATTCGAGACCGGCGAAAAGCCGGCTGTATAATGTGTAGCTGGGTGGATGGGGTTAATTCCCCATCCCTATATAAAGCTCATGGGAATGTGGCTGGAGCCTTAATAAGGTAATTGTTTAATGTGTAATTAAGGCTCCAGCCACAGAATATAAAAGACCCACTCCGGGCTCATTAGAGGAGAAGAGAGAGAGGAGATAACAGCGAGAGTGAATGCTACCAGCCAAAGAAACAAAGGTATTAGTTTTATGAGAAATAATTATTATTGTTAGTGTTTATTTTGTTTTGGTCAATGGGTCTGTTTCTTCTGTGTTTTGTTTAAACTGTTTGTTTTTGTTTAATTAATTAAAATATGAGCGCAGCCGCGCCGTTTTGCCCCGTACCATCCTGTGTTTCTGTTTCACCACTGCAGCCCTCAGTGTCACACACGTACTCTTCTTTTCATGCTTTAGTCAATTACTTTCATGAAACAACTTCAGTTGAAAATAAAAAAAAAACACATCCAAAGACTTGGTAAATAAACAGCAATCAATACCAAATATTTACTGTTGAGTAGCACAAACCTCTAAACAAATTTAGTGCAGACTTTTGCATCATGATAAATTGATGCTTTTGTTGTTCCCATAAGGTCTGCAAGCTATTTTATCCTGTAATAGCTACTATTAGCAATCACATGCTGATTGCACTGTCGATTACAAAGTGGACCACAAATCAAATAAATGGTGCATGTTTGGCAGTTGCATTGGCCTTGCCCATTTAATGCTACTGATCAATTCCACAAACTTAACCCTACAAACTGTTGCGGTCGGCTGAATAATCTTAATATGGAGTGATTACAGTTATCACTGTATTCCCAGAATCAATTTGCAGCAGGCATTTATAACATGCCATTAAACATATAATCACAAGTTATGTTTTTAAACATCTTGCCAAAAAAAGGTCTCATGGTCATCCTATGATTTATCCTGATGTACTCCTCCTCACATACAGTAATCAATATATCCAACACACTACAGTATGCTACATAAAGCTTAAACAATAACGACCAAGTAGTAAAGCAATCCCAAATTAAAAGCATTAGGAATGGTGGATCCACCAAAAAGTTGTAATCCAAAAATTTGGCACATCTGTCATCCGCATTGTTCTCCCACGCCGTTCTTGTACTGTATGTCTGTAACATGTGGTCATTACCAAATATGATGAACTGCATAAGAAACATTCTGCAACATTAAACTGTCATATTCAAAGTATAAACCATATGTAGCAAACATTAATATAATAAAACAGTTATACACATGTAATGTATTTATTCACTTCTACCTTTTAAAATCATCAAATTACCTTTGATGATTTTGATTAATTTGTCATTATCCTGATTTTGGTTGTTTAATGCATGACTGATAGAGATATTGTTCAATATTGTGGCAGGAACAAACCAAGGTTGAATCATGTACTTACTTACTTTGTCAATTTGACTTACCTTTAATACTGTAGTACTGTAGCAGTTTTAACCTCCCTTTGTGTTAATCTGTATAAGCTAATGGTGATATGCAAATATAGATCCGCTAGTGATTATGGGAAATGATTTCTGGGGCAGAATAGACCTATTTCGCTACTTGTGGGGATCCCTGTTTGTGATGCTACCCCCTTGATAGTGCATGTCGGCTGTGATTTGCTTGGTGGGCACCAGTTATGGGTTGTACTTAAGCACCACTACGTAAATAATGCTGTTCTGAGGTCTGGTAATGGCTGTTATAACATGTGTTAAACCTGGCGTTGGGTACAAATGTGTATCTGTTCTCCTGTAGTTCAAGAAAGACTGTTGATAATGAGTTGTATCTCTGTGTGAGTCATTGAACCCCTTGATTTGCCATAGTCCTGTATATTTTAGATAAAGCAATATATGTACTGTATTGAATTTTGTGGCCAAATTCAATACATATTTAATTTCTGCCCCGTGTTGTGTTCATGATTTAGCTTACTTTAAAATGTCAGAAACAGTTTTCCAATAGATACAGGTAGCAAGATGAATTTGGATTGTGAATAAAGAATTTCTGGCTCCACAACATATTAATTCAGCATATTAATAAACAAATGCTAATATTTGGTGAACTTAAAGAACTGGGAATTACGATAAAATCAATGGGAAGGGTTTATTAAAATACATTTTATTTATCATCACGTTAAACCTGAACAGCTTACAAGCCACATAAAATATGTATCTCAATGTATGTATTTTCCATGCGTTCTAATACACATGTGTGAGCAGTAACACCCATTTACCATACTGGACACAGTTATCCCTGGAGAAATGTTTCTCTACTCTTCCATGGCAATGCACATTAAACCCCCAAACAGCTGCGATAGCAGGTGCATAAAACACCCTGCAGTCATCTTTTGCCTTCTACGTTACTGTGTATAATTTTCCTATCTTCAAATACATATGTTTTTTATTCCTGTGGCATTTTGTTAAAGTTTTAGAAATATGTAATCTGAATTTATTGAAAGCCAAATAAAATAAATTGCAGTGCTTACAAGCTACTCAGAACAAAACTGTTATGATATGTAAAAAGAGGGTCTTGGTCTCTGAGTGGATCAGTCATTTGAATTTAACCATCCATAAAAAAACTAAAAAGGCAACAAAATCATATTCATTTTCTAAACAATATTGCCTTAGCAAGTACATAGTTTATGCTTTGATGAATAAAGCAATGTATGCCTGCATAGAATTTATTCAGAAAATTTTCTGATTGTATAAAGTAGACATTGCAGTGCAAATTATGTTTCACTCTTAGCAATTCTTTCACTGTGAGTTTTGTTGTATTCCCATAGCATTGTTGTACATTTAAAAATTTCAAGAACAATAGACAGTTCAAGAAAATAGTTTGAAACATGTTTTTTTTTTTTTTTTCTACATTCTGATTGCTATGCATTTTGAAAATAAAATCGAAACTGAACGAATTAAATAGCAACAGGCAGATTGGGTAAACGTTTTGACATTATATAATGCTAGAATAAAATGCTTAATAAATCAAATATTACAAATTATCTATTCAGTCTCATACTAAAAAGCCCTTACTTCTAAAACGAGAAGTTCAGTTCATGTCAAGCAATTAGTAGAGAAACAATAATCTTGCTTTGTATTTTTTTCACATTGCATCATGGTGGGACCTGTGGATAGGACTTAATTTGCTTTTTTTTGGTGGATAGTAGTTATGGTAATTGTCTCAAGTTATATTCTCATTTTCATTAACTCTAAAATGATTGTGCTAGCAGTGTTTTATCTTTTTGAGAGGGAGAGCTGGAGATTAGCTCTGAATGCGTTATTCTCCAACTGACTCTTCAGAAGAGAAGACCCTTTGTTAATCTTTAACAAACAACATCACTATTATTATTATTATTATTATTATTATTATTATTATTATTTATTTCTTAGCAGATGCCCTTATCCAGGGCGACTTACAATTGTTACAAGATATCACATCATTTTTACATACAATTACATTATTTTTACATACAATTACCCATTTATACAGTTGCGTTTTTACTGAAGCAATCTAGGTAAAGTACCTTTCTAAATGGTACAGCAGCAGTGTCCCCCACCAGGGATTGAGCCCACGACCCTCTGGTCAAGAGTCCAGAGCCCTAACCACTACTCCACCGTGCTGCCCTAATGGCAGACAACCCACCACAACAAAAAGTTTATCACAGATAGATTGCTCAATAAAAAATAAAATTACACATCTGGACTTCAAAATGAGCAAAATCCTCAGTGCCAAAAATACATGTGACAGCATTTCCAGTTTTATTCTATTTTATTGTCAAAATAAGCAGAATAAGCTTTCTTGAAATACCAAACCCAAAATGTATTGTTGGTCAAACAAACAAATGCTTCCAGGATTTCCCTCCATTAAAGGTTACAAATACTACATTATTATGAAGGTAACATACTGTATCTCAACAAATCAAACAACCACATCCCAAAAGTAGTATGGATATTTTGGTTAACAAAAAAAATAAAATAAATAATAAATAAATGGATAAATAAATATATCCTTGTTAAACAAAAAAAATACCACCCATTTGTATTAACCCCACAACAGTAATGTCTTACAGAGACAATGGGTAGTTTACCATAGCAGAAATGTTATAAAATAAAGTCTAATGTTTCATTTACATTTGTATTTCATTGGACATCCCCAGAAAGTTTGTTATATATATTAATATGGAATCATTATAAAACCCTTTCTCTACAGCTTCAGTAACATTAACACCGTTACTGTTATAAGCAGTTAATTTTAATACAAGAATTGTGAGTATCTGATAGAAACACACTCTGCAACAGTATTGTATGTAAATTACATTTTATCTTCTTCACCTCCTTGTAGTTTATGTGCATATATATTTACACATGATGCTTTTCAGAGATTGCGATAATATAGTAAACAGACATGCAGGCTATAGACCTCTTATCTAAAACTGCATGCAACAGACATGAAGAGGATTATGGCCAACAGTCGCCTTCCAGTAAACAGAATAGCATAAAATATGCATCCTCTTTCAGTCTATTATTTGTACTTGGGATACAGAAAGAAAAACAGAAATAGTGGAATATGGTGTATTCCTGCCAATATTCTAACATGGTATAATTTTTATCATTGTGAACAATAGGGTCTGTTCAATTGACTTAAATAGCAGAGATTCACATGCAGTGTTAGATATGCTGCTTTTTATAACCTTACACAAAGAGCTCTATTTTAATTATCGACCACTGGCATTTAAACCAAAATAATGTGACTCATTTTATTGCAGTCACCTGTAAACACCTTTTCACTCATTCTGAAAGAATTTACATCTACTGCTATAGGAAGGGCAACACATGTGCAAAACTTCCAATGCATCAAATGTAGAATGTTCATGTGGTCGGTAATACTAATCTGTAGTTTACTAGACTAGAAATCCCTTGCTAATCTTTCTTTACTTTATGAAAATTATATTATATGCATGATCTGAACATTTTCAAGAACACAAAGGAATCCAAGACTCTGTGGGAACTTGTTAGGCGCTCCCTCACCACAGACGCAACATATTTGTTCAATAATATAGCCCCAAGCTGCTCCTGTCTGTAAATGAAACTTTAGATGCAGTTCTTTTGTTACTGTATTCTCATTTTGTCCAGATACAGCCCTAAACTAATGTGGTTTCTGATAGCTGTCATTATGGACCTGTTAGATAGTCTGGGTCATATTTCTAGTGTTTACTCCAGCCTTTCGTGTATCACTGTTGTCTGAAAGACCATCCTGCATAAATGTCTGAATGTCTTTTTATATTCTTGTGACAAAAGTTACACAATATAGAAAGAACCATCTGTATAAGCGCAAGGTGCATACTGTACGGTACATTCCTATAGAGTAGGTTAACAAATATGTATTCTTTTTTCATCCAAAGAAAATGTATTATTTAATTTACACCAAATGTTCAGTAATATTGTCCTTTTTTCAAAGCATGTCTTTAAAAAAGCATGTCTATAAAATGATTACCATGCCAAAGTACCATGAAAGGCAGGTCAAATCATCATGAGAACAGGTACCCTGGGAGGAAAGGTAAAGCCCATATGGTAGCTGAACCTGAGACCTCAGAGCATCTGGTGAATGTTTCTAAATCACTGAATGACCCAGATGTTGCTACTCACAAATGCTGTAAGCAAGCAAATCAAGTACAGTAGCTCAGTGGTTAGGCAGCTGAGCTGCTACTATTTGTGGAGGATCAGTGGGAGAGTTAGCCCCAGCTTGTGGAGTCAGGCTGCCAAGATTCCAGTTGATCTAGCTGTGATCATAAGTATAACTAAAGAAGTCAAAAAGATTTTGTAGTACTATGTCCATATAAATATACTTGTATTGTGAGCATGCATGAGTTCTGGAAAGTTAGAAAATTACAGGTACATTATAAAGTAATGGCTTACAATAAAAGCAGTTGATGAGCAAAATCAAGAGAGTTCTACGTTGTGGTTTGTTTGTAAATCGGAAAATGTATGTTCACATGTGTAAGTTATTTGGAGACCCCTTTGATCGTCCACTGGCTTTGTGGAGAGGAAGCTATCCAGTGTGTTAGATGTTTCATGCTGGGATCTGTAATGGATCTCCTCCTAGCCGTTGATGAGTTAATAATAATGACATAATACATATACTTACCTCTGCACTACAGCCCTTCGTCTTTAGTTGAATGGTAAGATATTCATCTTTGAACCGCATGGTTTGTGGTTTGCATCCAGTGTTTGCCATTTCAATTAATTCAATGGGCTGAGATGCCAATTCATTACACCAAATGCATAACCTTGGTTATTTTTCTAGTGTTTGTTTATAAACTTGTTCTGTTCTCGCCCTCCCATGCCAAGTGAAACTATGGTCATTGTATATCTCTTGCAATACTAATAAGAATATTATGTACACATGCATGAAGGTGAAAGCCTTATTATTTTTCACTTGAGTTCTAATGGATTATTAGTAGGACTTCACTTTCATGCTTTTTCATTATTATTATTGAATAAAATTTATGTTCTGTTGTATTTTATTTTATTTTACACTTTGTTTTGTTTGTTTATTGATAGTGGAATAGACTTTCGCAATCTTGCAGATGGCTATGCAAGTTGGCTTTAGGGTTAGGGATTTAAGATGTTTTGTTTATTTAGCAGGCTACCAGTAATTAAAATGAATGAACATTGCCATAATACTTTAACAAACTAATGACCATTGTACTGTAATATCGGGCTGTTTACCAAAAAAAATTGTTTAGTTTAGTAATTCTACTGTAGATTCTGTTTAGCAGTGTTATTTCACACATTCACTGTAACATATGGAGGAATGAATGAGACCTGATTCAAATTGATGATTTATTCCATTTTTTTTCAAACATCCCTGGTCTCTCTTGCAGTACATGTTTAAAATGTAGGCTATCTGTACTAATCTTTGCACCAGGCTGCTAATTTCTCAATTTGGGGGTTGCCATTGGGACAGGTTTCCGGCTGGTCTTAAAGATTAGGTTCGGGAAAAAAATACTGCTGCAAGGAGGGGGATGTGGCCCTAACTTTTGAACTAGCTTACCAAAGATATTTTTTTTAGACTGATGCCACTCAGGTTTTGTTCTGGAAACATGGCGTAACCCCGACATAAGTTAAATACACTGTCTATGTAAAAAAAAAACTAATGTGTGCTTACCTAACCTACCTAAGTCAAACAGGACTTGCCAGGTACCAGTGAGGCTGCAATCAACAGGTACCGTATATTCTTTCAGTCTGTTCTGACATCTGTAGTATAGTGAATTAGCACCAAACTATTTTCTTTTGTGTTCTAAATGAACTTAAACTTGTGTTACTCTCTTACGTAAATATTTCCCAAAGGCAATTACAGTAACATAATAGAATGAATGAATAAACGAATGACTGCATGAACTATAGCCTGTATGCAAGATGTCCTTTCTCCCGCATAGCCAGAATACATTTTTGAAATGGAGTTTACATCATGACCAGGTTTCAGTCTTGAAAAAGTAGTGACTGTTATTTCACATCAGTAGAAGCCAGTAACTATGTTATCTGTGCTGTTATTCCTCTTTATTGTCAGTGGTTTGCACCCCAGGTATTGGCTTTTGATAAGCTCTGTAACTTTATAACATAATACAATAAAAGAGTTGCGGTGAGTTGCAGTGATGTAATGAATGTTAAGGCAACAGTTTATCTACTCTTTTCTTTGCTTTGGATTTGGTAAAATAGTGGTATTATGGTAACAGATTTAGGTAAATTACAAAAATGTGATCATGGTGCATTAAGCTATTATATAACTTTTACCACACAGGTAAAGGTAGCCTGACAGTTATTATCACATGCTAATACATACAGGGGTAGGCTTACTAAAGTGTTGTGCCTGTCACAATAGTCGCAAACCAGCTGCAAACGTGTCAGAAGTCTTGGGTGAAATGTACTAGACAGGTGCAATGCTATTTGCGACTTTTTAGGGAATGCTTTGCAGCTGCAGTTTCTGTTTGTGGTTCAAGCGTAGATTAATATGTAGTTATGGGTGTTCCTGCATAAATGTGCAAATAGGGGGTGGAGATCAGGTTTCTGAAATATTATAATGAGATGTACAAAAGCTGCAGACAATTGCGACTCTCACAATTGCATCAATTTTTTAAGAATTTTTGAAAGCATGTTTTAAACAGTCGCAATTGTTGCTGACATTTCCCAGTCCGCTTTTTCTCATGCATCGCCAGTTGTCTTCAATGCATTTTTGAGGAGAACATCCTAGTACCAAATTTTTTCACAAAGGGAATGGCGTACTTACAAGCCTTGAAAACAATTTCTATGACATGTCTGGTTTCCCCAATGTGTTGGAAGCAATAGACTGCACACATGTGCCGCTAAACCCTCCAGCTCATTCTGAGCATGTTTTGGCACTGCACCACTGACTAACTTAAATAAAAGCGGACAGTATACATTTGGCTTACAGGCTACTCATGATAATACAAATTAGTGATATTGTGCAACATTTGTTGCTGGTCCCTTGAAATCCGTATTAACGGGAATTGACTGTCCTCCTGTAAGTATCGTAACTTGTAAGTGCGGCACCATGATCTATTTTGTGTTAATTGTCTAGGCTGCCAAGTTAATAATAATAATAATAATAATAATAATAATAATAATAATAATAATAATAATAATAATAATAAATAAATAAAACTCTAACATCATTGTTTCAATTTAAAATAATCTTTTATTTGCATTGTACACCAATGTGCACAATGCAGCAGCGTGATTTATTTTATGTTACCGGTAGCCTATGTCTAAAGTAAAAAGAAAGTGTGCTAGGTGTTGTTCATTTGATTTTACTACTGTACTGTATACTGTATAGGCATACTGTACAGATGTATATATTTTTTCATAATGTAATATGTAGCCTACCTAAAACACATTGGTGTTATTTCAGCACAATGATTTAGACATTTAAAATACACTGAGCACTATAAATGACACCTCTTAATGTCGGACAAACATATCCAGTTTAGTGAGGGGCTACTGTATGGTTATGAAAAGCTTTTTGATAGAAACACATTTTTTATTTGGGGGTGGGGCCCCACTATAGATTCAGATGGGATTAAACTGCCTTTCATTTATACAATAGTATTAAAATAGGTCAAATGAAGAGGGAACAGAATGCATTGTACAGATGACGTATTCATTATCAAAAACAATGCTATTTTGATTTTTGCACCCTTGCATGTATAGACGTTATCCTTCAGGAACCCTCTGCTGCAGCAAATCACAACTCAACTCCCACTATTTATTTAAACAATGTCGCACAACTCTCCCAAAGTATAATGCTAGAGATCTTAAATTAGTATATTTGTGGCTGTCTTTGTTAACATATTTTCTGTTTGTACATATGACAGTATGTTTGCGCTGCGACTGGCCCATCTTAGTAAACCTACCCCACAGTACCTGATAAAAATAAAACTTACATAAGTTCTGACAGGGAACAATATTTAATTCCAAGAATTTAGTGGTTCAATCTTTCTCTACCTGTTATACCAAATAACCAGATACAAAATGGACTATGAACAAATTATAGCAACAAGGTTTAAATGGTATGCCAGAATCACCGTCAAGCCCTTTTGAGGTGTCGTGGGCTAGTGGACGAAAAAACACAGAGGATGGAAGGTGCCCACTTGAAGACCCCAGAGATGTACCCTACTTAGCTCAATCCAGATGGTTGTCATGCTGATGCGCTGGGGAGACCACACTGTGGTTGATCCCCGGAGCCAGCATCACAGGAGGCAAAATAAGCTGATCCCTGGAGACAGTATTACACTTCAGCCATCAACACCAGGCAGAACGATATCTACATCGTCAGATCGAAGGAAATGAAGGTTCAGAGAAGGTTGAAAGGCAGAAGTAATGTGCAAACAGGCCATTGTATTAGTGACGCGTTGGCCCAAATAGTAGCATTAAGTAAGATCTTATAATGATTTCCATTACATGAGAGTAAATGTTAAAACTTCATGCTGATTTGAAATCGGCTCTCACCAAGATAAGCACCAACTAAGACTTTACAGTAAACTAATGTGATCCATCTGCGTCTCCATCCATTTGCATTTCCTTCCATCTGATGATGTAGATATCCTTTTGCCTGGTGTTGATGGCTGAAGTGTAATACTGTCTCCAGGGATCAGCTTATTTTGACTCCCATAGCACATCAGCACACACAACAGCTGTGATGCTGGCTCCGGGGATCAACCACAGTGCAGTCTCCCCAGCGCATCAGCATGACAACCGTCTGGATTAAGCTAAGTAGGGTACATCTCTGGGGTCTTCAAGTGGGCACCTTCCATCCTCTGTGTTTTTTCATCAACTAGCCCACGACACCTCAAAAGGGCTTGACGGTGATTCTGGCATACCAGCATCAGCCCCTCCGTCCCCCACTCAACTCAACCAACGTTTCTTTGTTTCTATTGTGCTTGAGATCCCCAACCAGAATCTTTCTGTCTCAACCACAGCCAGTTGCTGCTCCTCTCTGCTGCTTCAGATAAGTTCTTCACTGTGCGACGCAACTCTTGGCCACTGAATCCGACGTCTCTGAGAAACCGGGTTGTAGAGTGTGCCACAAATCCTCGACAACCCACTTCCACTGGGTAAACCCAAACTCTCCATCCTCGCTGTTCCGCTTCAGCGGCTAGTTGAGCATACTGCAGTTTCTTCCTCTCATATGTCTCATTTACAGAATCTTCCCATGGCACTGTTAACTCTACCAGATGAACAAGGCATGCTGATCCAGACCACAAGACAATATCTGGTTGCAGGTTAGTGGTGGCAATCTCAGGTGGAAAAATAAGCTGTTGACCAACATCTGCGAGCATTTTCCAGTCTCTAGCAGCTTCCAGTTGTCCTGGGTGAGGATTGGTTTTAACACCTTTTCTTGGCGGTTGCTCTCCTGGGAGGAGGAATGTTGTCTTGTGTGTAATATTTTGATGGAACTGGTGGTAACTTATTGGTCATGTTACGCTTGTCTTCCAATGCTAAGGCCAAACATCGCAGCACCTGGTCATGGCGCCAAGTAAACCGTCCTTGGCTAAGACCCACCTTACATCCTGTCAAAATGTGCCTTAACCCTTTGCGGTCCTATGTCGGACCTGGTCCGACATTGCAATTATTCCTATCCTGTCCAAAAAGACCCAAAAACTGGTTTTTAGTCGTTTTTTCTCCGGAAAAAGCCGAGAAAACCATTCAATGGCCGAGAGCGACAGGAGCCGAGACAAGCCAAAAAAAAAAAAAGGGCGTATCTCATGAATAGTCATACTTACCCCTGGCATCAGATAACGGCGGCCATAAGGAAACAGGCTGGCTGCTGCTGAATCAGCGGTCAGAGAATATCACGGACATTTGCAGAGTTTTTTCGAGATGTTATAGTAATAAAATAATGACTTGGATCGCATTACTGAGGCGTTTGGTGATAAAACGAGTGATCAGGAGATGATTGATCGGTATGTACAACTATTATTATTATTATTATTTATTTCTTAGCATATGTGAAAGCTATAGCGAACGAAAGGGTGGGGCGGGGCTGGAGATGCCTAGTGAGTGCTTTGTTGATATGCAGGGCCTTTTAAACCCGTTTGACTGTGGGAAAAAAATACTTTTAAACAGCACGTCTAAAGTTAACTGTGCGTGTGAAAATAAATTGGACCTGACGCGCCTGACACGCACTTAATAAATGGACTGTAAAGGATTAATGTTGCAGGTGATAAACACAAAGGACATGAGGGATCCTCTCCTATCCAGAGGTTTACGTTCTGTGGTGATGGAAGAACATCATATGTTGACCTGATGAGGAAACTGATCCTGCTCTGTTCCATTATCCATAGGTCTTGCCAGCCGATCTTGCATTGTTCCACACTCTCCTATCTCATCCATTTTCCCTGCTTGGCCTGGGAAATGGCCTTTACACACCTCATCCTCTCCTCCTGTTTTTGCACCTCGTTGACTACCAGCTTCCTCCATTAAGCAGAGGCTGCCTTGTCCCATGTAGGAGGAGCTGAACTGAGACCAAGACCCCCTCTTCCATGCAGAACTTGCCTCATGATATCACCGATTCGAAGGGTAGCCTTTGCATCTTCCACGGCTTTCTTTGCCACCCACTTTCTTCCAGTTTTCAACACAGGTGCTGCCTCCCTTGAGCATTTGTCGCATGACTCTACTAATGTAATTTCCAGTCAGACCTTGGCACACTTAAACTCCTCAGTTAGAGCAGAGACTGGTAGCTGCAGTATCCCTTTACCATAAAGTCCCACTCTGCTGAGGCAGCGTGGAACTCCCAACCATTTCCTGACGTATGAACTGATTAAAGCTTCCAGCTTCTCAACTGTTGTCAAAGAAACCATGTACACAGTTAGCGGGCACAGCAGCCTTGGCAGTAGACCAAACTGAAAGCACCAGAGTTTCAGTTTGCCCGGTAAAGCACTGCTGCTCTTCAACACTTGCTGCTTGTTGTCTAACTTCTCCCACACAAACTGTATCCTTTAGGTCCCTGTCGTACCATCTCCCAAGGCTTTTCACACACTTCTCAGACACTGTTGGTATTGCCTCACCATTAATGTAGAACCTTTTATCTACTACTTTAACTTTAATTATAGAGATGCTCCTTGATTTAGTGGGTTTGAATTGTATTTGTGCCTAGTCGATATTATTGGTTAATTTGCCCAATAACCAATTAGTGCAGGCTACTGTTGTAGTCATGGTTGTCATGTCATCCATGTATGCTCGAATTGGTGGTAGTCGCATTCCAGAAGCCAAGCACTCTCCTCCCACTACCCATTTTGATGCCCTAATAATTACTTCCATTGCCATGGTAAAAGCCAGTGGAGAAATGGTGCATCCTGCTAGGCATTGCCATTATTCCAACTTCTAGGCATTGCCATGTAGTGCTGAATTCTGAAGTTGAAAAACTAAATTGCAAATCTCCAAAGTAGGCTTTCACTAAATTTGTTATTGTCATCGGTACACTGAAAAAATCAAATGCTGCCCAAAGAAGTTTGTGGCACTGAACCATATGCATTAGCCAAATCTAGGAATGTCACTTGGGGCTCCTTCCTCTCCATTTTAGCTGATTTGTTGCCAGATCACATTGATGTGTTCTAAGCACCCTGGGGAACCTGGAATGCCCGCGTTTTGTACTGAAGTGTCAATGAAGCAGTTATTTAATAGGTAAATTGACAATCTCTGATGCAATAATCTTGCCTTCTATGTTTAATAGGGAAATAGGGCGAAACTGACTGATGCTTGAAGAATGCGCAATGTTTTGTGACCGTTTGTAACAGATTGAGTTCCTCCTTCTGACTTTGTTCTGCTCTTCTCCATTGCTTCCTCAGCTGTCTCCTTTCTCTAACTAAGCATTTAATCTCCTGCTGCCGTCTAGACTTTCCAGGAATAGTTTGTACTTTTTCCTTCCTTTTTTCAACTCCAAACCTCTCGCTTCCATATGCGTAGATGATGTTCCGAAATTTATCCAGCTTCTTTTCAACTATTCCATTGTCCCTTCTCCCTCAAGCATTTCATTCTCCCTTGATGAATCTTCAAACCCCTGACCGTTGTCACCTTGCTCCAGCTGCAGACACAAACCTGGAGTTCCATGTCTTTGCTAACTGCAGATCTTGAACTAGTCTTTTGTGAAGTACTCTCCATTCTCATATCCGTTTCCGTTCCTAAGTCGTTAACCGTGTTGTCCAACGTTGTCATCTTCCGCCCCCGCTCTCGCAGACTCTAGGGGTATTTTTCTCTTTAATTTCTTAGAAGCCTTAGGCGGGTGTCTCCAGCATCCTGTAAACACAGAGCTGGATACTGCCAACAAGGGTAGCTAACCCTTGCCAGCCCCTGTCAGCTGTCTCTCCAGGCTGTCACAAGGTCTTCCCCTTGAATGGAATGGATGCAAAAAGAACCAAATAATAACACATATAATCAAGTAAAACTACCACTAAAACAAGTTCAAATCTTTTTTCAGTAAAATATCAAATGAAAATTAAATTAAAGAAAAACAGTGACAACACTTCCTTCAAATCTGGTGTTTTGTTAATACCTGATTTTTACAAAAAGATGTATTCTCACAGCCATTGTTGGTACTGTGAGGCTATTTTGCTGCTATCCTGTTTCTGTTCTCAGCGTCTCTGCAGCAGGCCATTGTTCTAATACTTAGTGAAGACAAGCTCCAGTTACAAGCCCCATCATCTGACCCTGAGCACACACCCGTTCCTTACAGGGTACTTCAGTCCTGCCACACTCATTTTAAACATACAGTTGTACATTGAACAGACAGAGACAATAAGCGGTACCTCTTTTTACCATAAGTATATTAACCAATATATTATTGTGACAGGGAGGACCCTGTCGCTGGTTCAGCGCTGCTGCTTTGTTAAATAGGAAGGCTTGCCCAGAGTTGAGCTGATTGGGAGGTCCTGATTGGCTGGGGAGGGATGTGCCCGGGATGCTTACGCCTGTTTAAGAAGGCAGCAGCACCAATGTTCGAGGCGACTGCAACGCCACAGCTACGCAGGCGGGCGCTGAGCAAAAGCTTGTTGACATCGAGGAGTACAGCTTCCGCTCCATGGAGAGAACTACTCTGTAGAGGCCGGATTCACCATGAAAATGCCGGGACTCCAGGAGCCCACAAGTAGTTCAGTTTAGGGGATTTAATCCCAAACTAAGTACAGCGAGGGTTAGTAGTGTAGTAGGTTCCTGGAGCAGGACATTCCTTTTAGTGGGACTAGCGCCCATCATTTGTGGGCAAACTTTTATTTTTATCTTTGTTTTGTTTTCTTTATTAAATTCAGCGATAGGATTACCATTGTTGATACCCTAGCGTTGGGGCCTGTGTTGTAATTAAATCTGTGCGCCTGTGTGGCGTCTCAACACCCTCTGTGTCTGATTTAGTATTATTCAGTGACAACCCACGTATGTAACATCACCCTGTTAATTATATTATTATAATTGTGTGTGTGTAATACTGTACTATATATACAGGTAGTTAAATGAGGTCAAATACAGCAGTTTTTTTCCCCCATCAGTGAACCACTTATTTGTACCACACCTCTCTATTTTTAGTATTATGCACTTAGGCAATATGTCTGATGTTGATTGTGAAAAAAGCAGAAATCCCATATAAATGTATGCCATGGAAAAACCACAGCTAAGTGTAGAAATTTGAAGTGTGGTAAATTTAATAACTACTATGGACATTTTTCATGGTAGACTTCTGTAAGGGAAAGTATGTCGGCATAGGAAAAAAGAAAACGAAAACGAATGGCGACCTGGGTTAATCTATCAGTCCCACAGCTGGGACACAGGTGCCGCCAGCAGCAGAAGCCCACTGAAACTCAACATGTGAGAGACTGCTGAGTCTCTATACTGTGGTGCACCATCTGAATAAATAGCTGGATAATCTGTGTGAAATCTTCACAGCATCAGTAGGCTGCATTAATAAACTCCCCTGTTAAAGGCTGACTTTCCCCTCATGCTGTTGGAAAGCAACAGTGGCAACAGAGCCGGGATCTCTCAGAACAGCAATGTGCGTGAGCCAGCACTGTTTCCCCGGCCCACTGTGACGTGTTGACTAGTGCTGACTACTTCATTAGCGAGCTGGAGGTGTGCCAAGACATTCCAGAGCACAACGTTTGCCTTCAGGACCTCCTTTTGTCTCTTCACTAAGAAGCCGTATAATGCCATTTTTTACACAGCGTTGCACCCTTTTTGTTCAGCCAGCATGAATAGAACGCATAATATTCCCAAATTTGGTCAGATTAACTTTATACTGGTGCACCACATTGGTGCAATTTGCTGTGATCTGAATGTATGACTTCTGTCCATAACCTGCTCTACAGTAACTCAAAGTTTGTTTGCTGTAATGTATTAGTGGAGGAGACTGGATTTCATAAATAGTTGAGTTGGCCGTAAAAAAAAAAAAAAAAAAAAAAAAAAAAAAAAAGCTTGGTGATTTTGCACCGAGCAGGTACTGCAATCCAAAGAAGATAATAAAGTGTAATTACACTATAAAAAGAAAAATGTTTTAATTGTATTGACCTCTAAAAATGTGGGCCATTCACAAAGCTAATTAAAGTTTGCTAATTCTGAAACGATTATAGATAACCATATTCACTTTAATGAATCAAAATAGATTTTTAAAAACTGCTTTTTAATAACTCATAAGGTAAAGCTTTGTGAACCGGGCCCATTATGAATACATTATCTTGACATTATGTATTCAAAGACATTATCACACTCTTTTTTTCTCAATGAAAGATTCACTTTTGAAAGATTAATGACAGGCATTGGAACACACAATAAAGCCCAAGTTAGTTAATGTAAACTGGCATGTCAATTCTATTTAACATCATACTCTGGGTGTCTTAATTTTAATTTATATCTATATACTTTATTTTCCTAAAACACCAACCATACCGTGACAAAATTACAAATCTCAAATACAGTGAGATAGCAAAAATAACAACTGTAGCTTGTGTTAACTGATAAATAATAGTCTCTTGTTAAATAATACTAATACTAATAATAATAATAATAATAATAATAATAATAATAATAATAATAATAATAATAATAATGGTATAAATTCTCAATTCAGATCAGTTGTAAGGGGCATTTGTTACACTGTTTACCTGTTGTCTCTGATTTCTCAAAATGTTATAATTTAGGTGATCTGATAGAAATGTCTAAGCCCAACAAGAGAATTTAACACCCGAATTTAACAACAGAATTTAAATATAGTGTAGTATAGCTGAAGAGCAAACAAACTTACAGAATCAAATTCACAACCATTTTACAAAGTCAACAAAGTTCACATACACATTATTTATTTTAATTTCACAATTGGAATGTAGTGCCTAATGTCTAAAAAATATATATAATTATGTATATGTTGTTGCATGTTTTTTTCTTACAAATTAGGCCATATATTTAAAACCAAAATGTGTTTTTCTGCCTCTTTCTGTAAAATGCCAATCAAACTGCACTTGTATATTCCACAGCTGTGTAAGCCTTTGTGGCAGCAAATGTGCCTAGCTGAGATACATCTACAGATTGTCAAGCAGGGTTTCCGAGGTTATTGTTTTAGTTAGAAGATGCTTCCCTATTTAAATTTAGTTTTAGCATTACAATAGTCCTGAGTTTATTCACCCTTTCTTTTGCTTCCCGCTGCTCATAAATACTCTGGGAGTCTGGTATTACAAGCTGACTAGTCTAAAGGGTGTATGCAAGAATGCTAACTGAATGCAAGGATGTTCTTAATTTAATACAGCGCTGCCCATCAAGCACCATTATATACTGATCTCTACTTACAGGATTAATACAGAATGACATGTTAAGGAATGATATGAAAATAAACCAGAGGAACAATATTTTACACTAATGAGATGATTTTCCATGACCCAGAACATGCTGTACTTTTGTATAATTGTGAGGTGAACACTAATTATAGATCTCATAAAAGTTAGTTTTCACAGGCAGAGCTGCTGCCTTTAAGTGGAAGAGGACAAAAAGCACTTTTACAGTCAGCTTCACTGGAAGACTGAGTGAGCATTATTACTCCACCCCCCCCCCCCCCAGCAGAATGCCTCCAGGACTTGACAAGTTTGGGTTGGGTGTCTCATTTGGTGCAGGTGTGCCAGGGACCTCCTCTGTGCCATCGCTAAGCAACCCGTCTGTCTAATCCCTGTGACAAGTCTGGTGAATAATAAAGAGAGAGGGGGGGAGAGGGAGAGGGAGAGGGAGAGGGAGGGAGAGAGGGGGAGAGAGAGAGAGAGAGAGAGAGAGAGAGAGAGAGATAAAGGCATCCCTTCTGCTTCATCCAGTGGGTCTTGAAAGAGTGATATGCTTCCCTAGCATTCCAGCTAATCTCTGTGCTATCACCTCAGCAACGCCTGCTAATTGGCAGGCCTTGCGATTTAAGCTGCCCCCCGTCTCAAGTTCATTTCCCACCCGATGGGCCTCAGACAGCAGTCGATCCTCAGTCCTTTTAACTTGTTCCACTTACGCCCTTGCAAAGGTGAAAGAGCAGGTCTCTCTACACTGGCTCTCCCCCCAGAAGAGCCAAGTGACACAATTAGACTTTCTCTGTATCTCTTTAGTATCTCGTTGTTGCAGCTGGTATTTACAGCAATATCAATACTTTTTTGTTTTTTCATCAGAAAAGCCATTCTTTTTGTCTGTCTTGTTGATGCAGCTGGGGGTTAGTTCAGTTTCCAGCAGCTTTCCCTCTCACTCTTACAGAGTTTTCCTCTGATTCTTTAACAGATATCATGAATATAGATAGCATTAAATAAACAGGGCTGCTCCAATAGCAAGGTAGGATTTACAGTAATATGTTGTGAGGTCCCAAATACTATAAGGTAATATTTATAAGAGACATATACGTTCTTGTCAAAGTGCAAGGCCAAAATGTTAAGTTTCAAATACATTTCATCAGAATAAAATGTGCAAGTAACTATTAGAACAGTAATTTACCTGCTTTTTCCTGTGTTTTGCTAGCATATTATTTGTTATTCCTCTGGTTTTTTGTGTGTGTGTGTGTTAAGGAATGTAGGAAACACATCATAACTGCAATAGAAGATTAACTAATAATGATTTTTTGTACAGTACATCACTCAAGTGACAGCACTCTGTTATATTAGACACCCATGTCAGTGTTTTCCCAACACATTTTGATACTGTAGTATCAAGGATTTGTTAATAATGCTGGTCTTTCTCTTGGTGACAGTGAAGATGTTGACAGTAATCAAAATGAAAACAGTAATTATCATTATGAAATGACGGTAATACTTTATAAGTGTCTCTTAATTGCATCTAAAGAGCACATTTTAACATTTAGTGTATGAAAGAATTTATTTGTAAAAAAAGCTTTTCATTCAGCGCAGATAATAACATATACAGTAAGGGCATTTTACTAAACAAAATGATAAGTGGTACAGCACATTTCGATGGTAAAACAGTACATATATACAGCATACACATGGCTTGAAAATGCTTACATTAAAAAAAAAATCTTTTATAAAGTACATTTGTTAGAAAATCCATTACATAAAGTGTCTTCTACGTAGTTCCATAAACAGTCCAATTTACATTTTTAGTATAAAAGGAGCCTTTATTTCCGCTTGCACTTTAAGTGCCACATTAGAAGTCATTGTGTCCAGAGATTAAAGGAAGTCTAGCATCAGTCTGCAAAATGCTCCAGTGCATGAGACTGAGCTGTGTTTACAATATATTTTAAATAAAGAACCTCTAGTAAGGTTAAATTGCAAATGGAGATTTAAAATGTCAATAATGTAAAAACAGCAATATCAATACATATTGGAAAAGACAGTATAAACCTCTACATCACCAGATTGCTATATTGTATTTCAACTGGACAGATTATTGCTTTTGTTCATAGTTTATAAAAACATATGTTCAGAGTTGAGGGAAAGTAGCACCTCAAATAGTTGAAACAAAATCATTTGATGTTTGTATGAAGCTACTCTTGTTCAAAGAGGTGGAAGAAATGTCTCTGAGGAGAACACACCATCGAGTGCTGGCCCCTAATGCTGCTGCACAGTGCCTATTGCCTTATGTTACATGATTCCTAAAGATGCCAGTTTGTACCATCTGGCTTTGTTCTTTTTACCAATGAACATATTGGGATTTTCCCCCATTCGGACACCTCCTGTCACTCTATTTCTACGTAGTTCCCAGTGCTTCCTAGGTATTAACTATACAGATAACTGCAACTGGCCAAAGAATAGTGCATTCTTTTATTTAAATGAGTAGCCACAGTAAAAAAAAAGCCCTATGCCTATTAGCAGCACCCTATGCAAAACGGCTGTCACATGATTTTTTTGTGTGTGTGTGTGTGTGCGTGTGTAATTATTTTTCATGTGCTGATAAAAGGTACCAACATGATGTCAAAGCCCTTAAAAAATGACCTTCAGTGGCAATGCAGTGGCACTACAATGATAGCACAATATTAATATGAACTAATAGCCATTAGCTAGCTCTTGTAATAACATGCTACCATATCAGGAAAACTTTATTATTTTTATTTGACAATATTACATTTTATGAATAAGCGTCCAAATTCCCTGAATTGATATTAAAATCTGAGTTTGGCATTAATTAATAAATCCCTAATATAAGACAACATGGTCATATTAACATAGCTACAAGGCAGCTAAAAATCCAAACATGAATACTGCAAAATGTCTGTGGAAATATACACCAGAGGGTTGGAGGTTTTTGAGATAACAATATTATGTGCTCATTGACACTTTCAGTTTTTCTTCCCACACCCCTCACTTTAAGCGACTACTCAGAGAGAAAGAGGGCTCATTAATTAATCTGAAATCAAAGTAGTCATGGATACTGGGAAGAAAATCAAAGGCACCAAGCAGCGTTAAGCAGTGCAGTTTGCCTGGGGAACAGAAAACAGATGGACTGGAGACATGTCACAGAACGGTAGCCTAGGAATGGGACTTAAAAAACGGTAAAATGGGATTATAGAAGTTTGCAAGGATCTTATTGACCACATAGCATTATTAGGATTGTTATCAAAGGATGGAGATTTAGTTCAGCGTTATGCTGCTAATTGCACAAAGCACTGATGATGATGACACCCTTAAGTACGAAGAGCTACGTCTTTCTCTTTATTATCACAAGCCTAGTGCAGTACTGTTGGTGTGTCACTAATAGAACAGAACAAAGGCCTTTACAATCTTTTTCCACACCTGGCAGTTACTCCTCATGGATCGTTCCTCAAGGTGCGGTCAAGTGCAACCCCAGTCCCTGATTTCACGGGGAGTTTGTTGAGGCTATAAGGATAGAATAGAGGAAGCAGAAATGAGCTTGTTAGTGGGATAGAGGCAGACAAAGAAAGCCCAGACTTAGGATAGAAGGCGAGCCGATGGCCCGGACTTAGAGGCGGGCTTGGAGGGGCCCGAACTTGAAGTTAGGATAGGAAAAGATCCCCGACCAATGAGCCGCCTTTACGTAGGACCGGGCTTGGTTGAAGGCTGAAGTCTCGAGGATCTGAAAACACATAAAAGGGCTCTGACTCAGCAGAGGCGCCTCAATGAATCAGGACCTGAAAGGAGAGATAGTAAAGGGTTCCCTGACTGATCTGGTGCAGCCCTCGGATGAGGTGAGAAACAGGCCTCCGAAGCCGGGAAAAGAGAGGCATCCAGCACGGAACCTGTAACAAAGAGAGATGGGTTAGTCTGGGACTCGGCACTGAGAGTGTAAAGCGAGCCACATCCCGAGAGAAATAAAACAGAGCCTCTCGTGACGAGGTAAGATTAGCGCAGGAGCTGCAACAGGATAGTGTGGCCGGGGGTCCCCTCTGACTCACAGTGGTGAGAACCCCCCAGAGCAAGGACGAGGTCGCTGAAGCAGACCTGAGGTCGGGGAAGTGAGACTCTTGCCCCCCAAAGAATGGACCCCCGGCTCCCCACAGAAACCCCACCATGAGACAAACAACAGGAGACGTGCCAGTGCATAAGATAAAAGAAATAGCTGGAAAAGATGGGAAAGGAAGGGACATACAAGACAAACTGGAGAGGTTAAAATAGTGTTAATGTGGTATGGTTATGTGATTACCTGCCGCTCAGTGGAGAGGAAAAAAACCCTTTGCTAGAAGGGGAAAACCTCTGGTGGCCCCGGCGGTCATTTAGCCCCCACTCCGGGCATCCTAACTAGTCTTTGATGGGCTATTGCTATGTCGGTATGGGATGAACTGATGTATAAATTGATTACTGCAGAGGACCGGCGCCCCATTTTTTTTATTAGATGGATATTGATGTTGGCTTTGAAAGTAGCTGCTCCGATCCGAACTGAATGGGGGGTATATGGTTTGGGGAAAAAGGCCGGTTTTGGAAACAAGAGTGGTGACATAATCCTATGTGCTAGTTGATACGGGATCGATCAGCGGATTGCTACTATCATGTCGGCTTGGAATTGAAAAGGTGAACTCACATTCAGAGATTTGGGTTTTGGAACTCCAGTCATTCTCCTAATAGTGGAACTCCTTAACTCATAATCAAGACAGATTTCCAGTCTCGTATCACATCTTTCACCATAGTATTTGAAAGGATGAGCGGACATGTGACTAGATTGCTGAGGAAGTCAAGCAAAATAGCTGCCACGATCCGAGTATTAGAGGCAAGCTGGAGTGTTGGAAGGTCTGGAGGAGGGCAGTTGCAGATTTAAAATGGTAAACTAAAGCAACTTTTGCGTGCTGCAACAGTAAGCAGATCTGAAGAGGGAGCTGAGATCTGCTGTAGTGAGAAGTGATTAAGAGTAGAAGGTGGGACCTGCTGAACAGTGCAGAGATCTAAGGAAGTAAACGATGTACTTAGTACCCCCGTATCTAAGAGAGCTTGATAATGTAAGATAAATATTGATCCGGCTCCTGACGGTGGTGTGGAACTTGATGTTGCGTGTAACACTGACATCTTTACCGTTAATTATTAATTTGGTAAAATAATTGAATGTTATTATTTAAACTATGTTTCCAGTTGGTGGAAACGGATAGCTTGTATTATTTGCTTTCGAATGTTTTGACAGAGGGTGGTGCCTAATGGTAGAGGCTGAATGAGAACCGGATGCCATTGCTGATGCTAAATTGTACTATGCTTGATGATTCTTTTCAGTGTGAGACGGACTGTTGGGATAGACAGCGAGATAGGGGAAAAACTGCCAATAAATGATAGTGGATAGAAAGCCTGCAATGGGAAGCGGAGCTGCAGCTTGCAGAATCTGGTGATTCATGAAACCCCTGAATCCTAGAAATGAGGGTCTGAAAAGGGGCGAGTCGTGGGGGGGCTGAGATGTAGTCCGTTCCAGTTTTTAATTAATAAATGCACCTTACATGACCTTCTGGGACTGCGCGGATAACTTTGCTGTGCTTCCTGACTTGATGCTGTAGAAAAGGAGTGAGATGTGAAATGAAAGTTCTAGCCTTGGCCCAGTAAGGATAGCAGGTCCTAACTTTTTTTTTAAATAGAAATTAAGGATCCGAGGTTGCTGAGTGTAAGTTATTGCAAAAGTGCGATGATACATTATGAAAATATCTTTAGTTCAGTAGCAGTGAAAACTGGAAGTGTACAGGATGGGAAAGTCCGGTACAAATAGCAATGTGAAATCTGTTTCTGAAAATAAACTTGACAAAACAACTCAGCCATTTCTTTTAGTACTTGCAAGCAGTCTTAAATTAGAACTGTACTTGATAATGTTGTCTTTCAGGAAATAAATTAAAATGAGATGGAAAATAGGTTTGAGAATCTAGCCCTTAATGTTCCAAAAGTATTGAAAGTAGAAGCCATATGTGGTCGCTGAATTTGATTGATTGATTTCTAGCTACAGGCACGTGCTATGAACCATTGAGGGTGGCTGATGCCAGGTTGTAAGTGCGACCGGAAGTGCTGAGCCAAGACGGCAGCCATGACTGGAGTGGCGAATACTGGGATTGATAGAGATCCGGAGAAAAAACGACTAAACACCCGTTTATTGCGTTGCTATAATGATGTCGGACCCAGTCCGACAAAGGACCTGTGAGGAATAATTGCAATGTCGGACCCAGTCCGACAATGGACCGCAAAGGGTTAAAATGGTCTTTTCCTCACACAGACCCCTTACTGACTAAATATCTTGTTATTCCTGAATAGATAATATAAAGCTTGCAAGATTTTCAGGCAGGAAATCTATAGTATCATTAATACAAGTGCCTAGTACATTCATTGGCCAATCAACAAGCCAATTACCCGCATGTTTCAATTAACCTATAAGGTATATAAAACTGCTTCTCAAGCTCAGTCCTGCCGTGCTTTCGAATTATCGTTCGTTGTTTGTTTGGTTACTATCTCTGCCGGTCGTATCAATGTTGTCCTTACCTTTGCATTATTGATTCGACTTCTCCAATCATAGACCAGTTCCAGGATTTGACAGGAAAACATCCTGACAAGAATCGTCTAAAAACCACATCCATCTTTCAAACTCTGCAGTGTTTCATTTTGCAGCAATCCTATCATCCCAGTCACGCTGTTGCCAAACATTCCACGTTCCAGTAAACTTCATACTCAAAAACCATAAAGGTAGGAACGTAAAATTTAGTCATATTGTTACTTTACCTTGAATGCAGGACATCAAATTCAGGACTGCGGCATCTTGCTTGTGCAAAAAAAAAACCTTTTCCAAAATTGTTTCAGTTTATATTCTTAGAGACAGCCCCGTGACGCATATCCAATGTGCCGTCAGGACGCATCAATGAATGCGAGAGCAGTCACGCACAAGAGCAGTCACGCACAACAGTATTAAAAAAAAAAAATGGTTTCACCGTTGTTAACGTAACACAGGATCACAACATAACATTCATACTTTACAAGTCAGTCTTTCCAAACGCCGCATTTGTACTCCCATGTTTCGCTATTTTAGTACGTCGTTTCAGCTTATTCTGTATTAAAAACTGATCACACCGGCTCACTTTCTATCCTATGTCGTAATACTAGGGATGGAGCAATAGACTGGAACCTCACAAACATGTTGAATGTTTTGAGAGACTGCTTAGCAGTTAAATTTCTATTAACACTAGAACTGCCGAGATTTCGAACTACATACAACTGCTGCACCAGCAAAATGTGCGGCTCCATTTTAAAACAGCTTCGATATGAAAATGAAAAACAAACAATCGGATACAACTTAATGTTTTTATTTATGAACATCAAACATAACATTTTCAGAGCAGAAACACTGTATTTCAAAAAGAGCACATATCCATAAACATGAAAAACTGTAATAAAATAAACTTTAAGCAATAAACTTCTGTGTAAACAGGTGTAGAAAGCTGTATGCACATATAAAATTACAAAACATAAATAACTAGTTACAAAAAATAGCATAAAACAAAAATATAACATAAGATATGCAACGTGAAAGCGCTTTAAGTGAAACAAAGTTCAAAGGCTGTCTGTCTGTTCAGAATTCTGTTACAGCTTTCTAAGTACAATCTACGCAGAAAACACGCTTTTCAACTGTACCAGTGCATTTGCCACAGACTTGCCTTTTCACAACGGGCGCAGACATAAAAAGTTCTTTTTTTATTGCATTTTGCAACCTGGCATTGTCTTTTATTCCGTGTGCCAGTGGGCACAGTGCTGGTTGAAGGTTGAGGGGCATTTGCCAGCCGGCTTTTGTGTCTCATATCAAAATGTTTCTGCCATAGCTCCAGGACTAGCTGCAAAATGATGTCCCTCTGAGTGATTGTGTTGCTGGCGCATTCCTTGTAAAAAACCAAAGCGTTGATGGCTGCCAGGTCCAAAACATTATAAAAAAAAAGACACAGGCCACCTGCGAGTACCACCTTTGACAGAACACAGCTGTGCCATTTGATCCAGTATATCCACACCGTACTTCGTTGCGTTGAGTCTCTGGCTTTCGTTTAGCATCAGTCCTGATGGTCACTGATCTGTGCAGAGCTTAGAATACACATACACTCGGTGGCATTACCATCACAGTCATTCTGCCTGAAAAATGTAGTGTAAATAATAATTCCTGTTAGTTGTAGTCAAATTAAATCAGTACAGGTACGATCTAGCACAGTCACCTTGCTTCAAAGAGCCTGCTGCTTACTTTTTAAATGCAGATAGAATTTTAGACCTGTATAGGCATGCTTTCTTTCTTTTGACTCGGTACTAATAAAATAAATTCCTGGATGGGACAAACAACATGACAATGAAAGTGCTACATATATGGCCTTTATTAAAGACTGCCAGATGCCCTTGAGGGTAACCGAGTTTTAAGACTCTTTGTAATCGATTTCCACATCTGTATAATTTGGCATAGCATTGCCTTACACTTCCAAGCAATTCAGTGGATGCAGAACGTGCAATCTCAATGTATGGGTAAGTCTTCACAACACAGAGACAGAGAATGTCAGCAGCAACTGCTGGGGCATGTTGCATGGTTGTCTTTAACAAATAACAGCACTCCGTTTTAGTAAGGAAGCAAGTAAAATTATTTTTAGGCTTTTATAGTGCTCTGAAATATTATCTACTTAGGTTTATTTAATGTTTAAACAGGTCTGCGAAATGTCCACAAAATCCTAATTTTAGTCCATAACCTACATGGGAATAATATTTAATTCTCCGTGATTTAAGTAAACCCCTAATTATACACAGCAGTCCCAGGCTCTCATTTGCCATTTGGTTGTGCAACTTGGATCGTTGAATTGTACTATGAAGTCCTTCTTATGATGATTCTTTGATCCCCACCAGGATCAACAGTCTTTATGCATTGTCCTCTTCTTTAATTCTTCAACCACAACTGTGTTCCAACACAGTCTTTAGGTTATTTTGCAATACTGTAGATTTAGATGTGTTTGTCTGAACAGCCCTTTTTGATAAACGACAGGGACATAGTTCACCTGTTCCTGAGTCTCTCAGACTGTAACCACTTTTTCCCCATATTGCATCAGTGGCTGAGGTTTGCGTCATGGTTTACTTTAGTAAAGGAGAAGCACCTTTTGGTTTTTTGAAGATTGAGAGCATACTGCACCTTTTTGGTTTGGTTTATATAATCTTTTACAGGTTCTAAAAATGGTTTGGTTCCGCAGAAGTCTTTATGTCATTCTCGGCAATAAGTAGTCAAGTTTATTCAATATATCCAGGTGTGATGTCACAATTGACCATCTGCCTGCTTTTCCCCTTCAGTGTAAACAGGAGTCAGTGGAGGCTGCAAGCGCACCGCGTCCGGTGTGAACGCCCCTTTACACTTCCATTATTTCTATTTTATTTAATAAGTCAGTTTGCCGATAATTGGTTTGTTGGGAATACCTACCTATATCAAAACAAAAGTACAATAAACTATTTTTTCTTTCAAACCTGGAAGTTTGAGACATATATAACCAATGGAAATGCACAACAGGTTTTTATTTTTTAGCTACAATCACTTTAAATGGTATAATGGTTTTACTTACTGTCGCAAAGTGTCTGAAACATACAGATGAAAAAAGGTTTTCTATTCTTCAAGAGTTCACACTTAATACTATATTTAGTATTCATTAAAAATTTTAAAAAAAAATCAGTGACAAGATTTTTCTTTTGTTCAAAACTGTGTGCTTAAACTGTGAACAGACTGACCCGTTTGATCTAATTGTGTGCCTTTCTCAAGAATTAGGTCAGGTTCACTGAAGTTTTGACAGAATGCCTGAAAAGATTGAGGAAACGTAAAATAGTGGGGCCCTCGCAAACCCCAAGAGGGACTGCCTGTGAAGCTGCCCAATTGAGAAACGTCCTTCCCCTTTACAATCCACCTGGTCACATTTTTCATATGCCAGACTTTATTCACCAGACAATTATATTCAAAGCCAACAGAAAAATAGTGAAATTATTTGTCCAGTGCTTGAGGGCATGAGCTGTGATTATAGGGAGCATTAAGCACGAGATTACATTTTCTTAAAAAAAAAAAAAAAAAAAGCAAAACTTGGAAATGATATCATTAAACCACTAAATCTGGAATGGCAGAATAAAATGGGAATACAAATCCATAAATTGGGGTGAGATTTTCTTACAAGACAATAAAATGATGGGGTTAGCAGCAGAGACATGCTTTATCCTATCATTCTTTTTTATATGGCATTACAAAACCTAATTAGACAACCATGCATCTAGAAGAGAACCACCAGCTTGAAAATATGTGAACATGTATGTGCAACAACTTGAGCAAATATTAAAGGTGCCGTACCTTATTCCTGAATGCAAGGCATCTATATAACTTATACAGTATTTTATACAAATAGCCCTTTGTCCTATGTGTTTCTAAATCAATGTAACAGTATATTTGTCCTTAATAAAGTATTGCATTGTAATACTAATGCAGATGCTGCAGCAATGCATACACATTTAGCCGCTAATACTCTTAACACTGTAAGTGAATGATCATAGTCAAATGAAACCCTAAACATATATATATATATATATATATATATATATATATATATATATATATATATATATATATATATATAGGAGGCTAGGGTTGAATAATAAAACAGAAGTTTAATTAAGTTTCTTGTTATATGAACTCACTACAAATATGAAAAACAACATATCAAATGTACTACATGTTGTTGCAAATTTATTTTAAAATGTATTTCGAGATTGTGTTTTTGAGCCCAAGAAAAAGTCTCATTTGTGCTTTTTAATAATCATTGTGAAGTTACAGCATATCCGGTTGCAGTAGCAAATAAAATATGTGAAATATGTGCTTGCCTATACTTGTTACAGCTTACATGTTCTGACGGCACACAAAATCTCATTGCAGTGCTGGAAAAAAATACAAGAAGACTGCATAGGAAACACATCTTTTGTTCCTGAAACCTCTGTGATAGCTGAACTGTGACCAAACCAACTCATTCAATCTAATTTAATTCCCTTTTCTGAAATTTAGATGGTCTCAAGCCAATATAACCTATGTGATAACCTATGTGACAACCTAGGTTCCGTTCAAAATTACATGGCCGCTGACTTCGCTCCATCCACCCGCTACTCCTATGCAGTCGGCTGGTTTGTCTTCACAACATTCTGCAAGTAAAACCAGATCCCCTTCACCCTTGAACCAGGATTTCATTCTCTTTCCCTGTTTCTCGCAAAAGATAATCAACACCTCTACATGGGAACCCTCAAAACATACTTAGCTGGCATTTATACTATTGCTATTCTATATTTCTTCCTCTCCTCTCTCGTCCATCCCCACTGTTCACCTTCTTTGGGTATGGCAAAGAGAGTTCCCCTCCTTCTTCTCCCTCCCGTCTCCTCATTACTATTGATTTTCTGTTTCACCTTATCACAATCCTCCGCTGAGGTTGTTTCTCGCCTTTGGATGATCACTTCATGGAATTCCTGTTGAATTCCGCTGTTCTGAGTTTGTTGTCACCTCTCCCTCCAGTTTTCCCTCCTATGATCTCTTATCCCTGAATCAGTATCCGCCTCTTGCTTTGCATCTCCAAAACGGACCAGCTCCGCCAAGGTCAATTCATGCAGCTCTGTAAACTTAAGTTGCCCTTATTTCTCTCAGTCCTGCTAACTTTCCTGTAGCAACCCCTCTGATCCCCTGTTCATCAATGTAAGCCGCACTATCATAACAAAAAAAACAGTTTTTCTTAACCAGTTAAAGTTAGCCAGCACAGAAATATGGGCCGCTGGTCTTCCACTGCAGTGGAGTCTTAAATTTTTTCTTCTCTCCCTGATATCTACTTGGCCTAACAGAGTATTGCTAGTATGTCCAGACTGGGGGCCACCAGAGGTTTCCTCCCATTGGGGACGGACGGACAGGGGACGGACTGTTCTCCACTCTCTTCTTTGCAATGATGATGCAGGGAGCATGGAGTTTCAATTTTTCTTCAGCATTCCATGCTCCCCGCGAGGGAATTCAAGCTCATTACTGAGCCTTGGAATTCTGGCCTCGTTGATCGCCCTCAATTTAGGAGACCCTTATATGCTGGGGGGGGGGGGGGGGGGGGCAGAAATCTCTCTTCCCAGCCTTGGAGATTGATTCAGTCTCACATCCATGAGGGTGGCTCTCCACGAGCCAAGGGTGAACCCTGTCCTATTTTCTAGGTCACAAGCACTTCTCTCCTATTTCATTTCCCAGGCTACCCTCCATGCAGCCCTTTCTCCTGTCACATGAACAAATTCGATTGTATTTTGGTTAGCCACAAATTTAGAACAGACCTAAGTGCATGCAGAGATAAACATGCTTTATGGATAAGCAATTAAAAATAACCACAGGTTTTAAGCACAGCTAAAATGTTTTACATGCATCTAAAAGATAAACCACTGACGCATGCGCATTTCTCATAATACTTCTAATTCATCATGCAAATAGCGTTTGGCGAGTACCACATAATGTTCAAATGTTCCACCTGCTGTTTTTAATCTGAACAGCAGTAAGCCTGGCCAGACAAATCACGTTCTGAATGGAAGAAATATATATACAGTACTGTGCAAAAGTTTTAGGCAGGTGTGAAAAAATGCTGTAAAGTAAGAATGCTTTAAAAAATAGACGTGTTAATAGTTTATATTTATCAATTAACTAAATGCAAAGTGAGTGAACAGAAGAAAAATCTAAATCAAATCCATATTTGGTGTGACCACCCTTTGCCATCAAAACAGCATCAATTCTTCTAGGTACACTTGCACAAAGTCAGGGATTTTGTAGGCATATAGTCAGGTGTATGATTAAACAGTTATACCAAACAGGTGCTAATGATCATCAATTCAATATGTAGGTTGAAACACAATCATTAACTGAAACAGAAACAGCTGTGTAGGAGGAATAAAACTGGGTGAGGAACAGCCAAACTCAGCTAACAAGGTGAGGTTGCTGAAGACAGTTTACTGTCAAAAGTCATACACCATGGCAAGACTGAGCACAGCAACAAGACACAAGGTAGTTATACTGCATCAGCAAGGTCTCTCCCAGGCAGAAATTTCAAGGCAGACAGGGGTTTCCAGATGTGCTGTCCAAGCTCTTTTGAAGAAGCACAAAGAAACGGGCAACGTTGAGGACCGTAGACGCAGTGGTCGGCCAAGGAAACTTACTGCAGCAGATGAAAGACACATCATGCTTACTTCCCTTCGCAATCGGAAGATGTCCAGCAGTGCCATCAGCTCAGAATTGGCAGAAAACAGTGGGACCCTGGTACACCCATCTACTGTCCGGAGAAGTCTGGTCAGAAGTGGCCTTCATGGAAGACTTGCGGCCAAAAAGCCATACCTCCGATGTGGAAACAAAGCCAAGCGACTCAACTATGCATGAAACACACAGGAACTGGGGTGCAGAAAAATGGTAGCATGTGCTCTGGACTGATGAGTCAAAATTTGAAATATTGGCTGTAGCAAAAGGCAGTTTGTTCGCCGAGGGGCTGGAGAGCGGTACACGAATGAGTGTCTGTAGGCAACAGTGAAGCATGGTGGAGGTTCCTTGCAAGTTTGGGGCTGCATTTCTGCAAATGGAGTTGGGGATTTGGTCAGAATTAATGGTCTCCTCAATGCTGAGAAGTACAGGCAGATACTTATCCATCATGCAATACCATCAGGGAGGCATTTGATTGGCCCCAAATTTATTCTGCAGCATGACAACGACCTCAAACATACAGCGAAAGTCATTAAGAACTATCTTCAGCGTAAAGAAGAACAAGGAGTCCTGGAAGTGATGGTATGGACCCCACAGAGCCCTGTTCTCAACATCATCGAGTCTGTCTGGGATTACATGAAGAGAGAGAAGCAACTGAGGCTGCCTAAATCCACAGAAGAACTGTGGTTAGTTCTCCAAGATGTTTGGGCCAACCTACCTGCCAAGTTCCTTCAAAAACTGTGTGCAAGTGTACCTAGAAGAATTGATGCTGTTTTGAAGGCAAAGGGTGGTCACACCAAATATTGATTTGATGTAGATTTTTCTTGTTCACTCACTTTGCATTTTGTTAATTGATAAATATAAACTATTAACATGTCTATTTTTGAAAGCATTCTTACTTTACAGCATTTTTTCACACCTGCCTAAAACTTTTGCACAGTACTGTATATATAATTATTTAAGCTGATTTTTCTGTTTATTGTGGGTTTTTGTGTTAAGTTTGTTTTTAGGTACGTATCCCTTTTAAAAAGAAGATCCGGTTTCTAATTTGTTGATGCATGTACTTTTTGAAAACAGGATAGTTTCTGGTAGGGGATTGGAAGGGGAGACGAATCAGATGAAGAAACGGGAGTAGAGCATATGAGAGAGGGTACACAGGTTGTGGATTTGTTGTTTTTCTTGATTTATAGCTGTTGAATGTTTGAAATACATTTGTTAATTGGGTTCTTAGAAAAAGAAAAATGCCAATCAATGTAATAAAATGGTTCAATAATACTTTATGTGTGGTGTTTGCCACCGAGACTGACAATGATTGCTACGTATAGGGTTTGTTGTATCTTAATATAAAATAAACTTGATTATACGGAGTTTGTATGTTTAGCAGTATTAGCAATAAAAAGTGTGTCTTGCGAGCCAATGTGATTTTTTTTTTTATATGTGTTCGATATATGGAAATTATTATCGATATTGAAAGATATTGATATCATATCAAAATATTGATATTGATGCCCACCCCTATTATTTATCATGTAGTTTAGTTTGGTTTTTAAGTAGAAGACTGCCCACTCCCCTTCACAGAAGATCTGTTGGATCAAGTCAAATTTTGTAATTTTTGTCCTTGACCAGGTAGAAAATTATGATTAACAGATGTTTTGGTTAACAGATGAAGTGCCAGCAGTACCTACATTAGTCAATGGAGGGCAGTGTAAATCAAGCAGAATCTTACACACGCTCACATGGAAGATCTGCTTTGTATCTGTACACTCCCCAGTCTGCTCATGACTCAAAACTAATTATAGAATATACACTGCTGGAAATGATTTCATATATGTTTTACCATGTTAGCATTACAGTGGCCAAGTTTTAGTACAAGTCCAAGTCTCTTTAGTCACAGGATGCTGTTTGGTTCATTTCTTTACTGCAGAGTGTAAGTTATAAGACTTATGGTTGTAATTACTCCAACCTTTTCCTCCTGTGCAATTTCTGCACTCCTTTTTTTCTTAAGTCAAAATAAAGTGATAGAAGTTCCCTAAAAACCCCCTTTGGAAAATTGTGACACACAACACAGTCAACTAGACCAGATTTTAAAAATGCTCTGATACATTTTAGGGAGCCTGTTATGAAATTTGCATCTGTGTTAATTGATACACTTAAGGCACAGTTACAGTGCATAATTTAACTGTACACTGACTTGTCTAAAATATTACACAATGCCCTTAATAGTGGGTTTGATTACATGCCCCCTGCACAATGTCTGAGTGGAAACCACTGTGTGTTGTCCAGTGTTGAAAGTTTCTGTGATTTGAGCTGTTGCTTGTCACGTGTGTGGGATCAACCCGCTATGACCCACTTGCAACTGGAATTGTGCTTTCCCGTGTTTTTCTGCAAACAGTCATTGAGTACAGGTGAAATCATTGAGCTCCTTCTGCTTTCATTTGATTATTATTGAATAGTCAAATAATCTCAGTTTATATAGGTCTTGTGGATTACATGTTGACCAGGATTACAAGTGACCACAATCATTTATCGCAGGGATTTGAAATCATTTTATTTGCTTTTCCTAATTTTTAGGTCAGTCTGTGTATAATGTCCTTTCTTTTTTATCAACATCTGAAATCTAGTTACCTGATCTCAGACTTACAGGAGAAAACTGAACTTGACTTTCTGATGGAAAGTCTGCATTTGTTACAGAATTAGATCTCCTATCCCTTCTCACTCTTGCCCTAGTCATATTCAAGTAAGTTTTCCTTTTAAAAAACCTTTGCAGAATTAACTGATAAATAATTAACAGTATATATGACTATCTAGACAGAATCATCCCTGCTTTCTAAGCCTATGATTCCCTGAACCAAAAGTGTGAAATTCATGCACAAAGCCAATTGTGAGCTAGCTTTAGTGAAATGTGAGGTGTTTTCAATGGTTACATGAGTGTCTGCTTTTTCTCGAGACATTTCTGTCTCGTGAAATGAACGTGGATGTGGTACTTTTTTGAGTTTACATGTAAAGCCTTTCATTTTCCTGGGAACGCCTACTTTTCCCCCCGAATGCTATGCAAATGAAGGAAAGGAGGAAAGAGGTCATATTTAAATTAGCCACACGTAAGGCCCAGTTTCGATTCTCATGCTGTTTACCGGGAAAGTCCCCAAAGTACTGTTTACTGTGGGGGGTTATATCTATTATAATAAACTGGGCCAAATCTGAGTGGTGGTTGAACAGGCATTTGGGCTATTGAAAGGAAGGTAGTGCTGAAATGTACTGAAGTGCACCACGAGTTTGCTCCCCAAATTATTACTGCCTGCTGTATCCTGCACAATCTGTCCCAGGACCAGTAAGAAGGTGTTCAGGCATCAGTGGCTGCTGACTGTGAGCGAAGCGGAGGAACAGCTACCTCAGCCACCAGCAAGAATTGCATAGCAGTGATATGAAGAGGGTCCTGCTATTAGAAATGCTCTGCTATCTTTATTTTTGTAACCTGATCGTGTGCTTTTATTTTGTATCACATTTTTGTTTCATTAGTTGTGCCGTACTTGTAAAATTGCTTCTGCTAAATAAAGTATTGGAATATTGAGTAGTCTAAAAAATTCCACATCGCATTTTATTTTGAGAGTGGGTTAAACAATTTTTGTGTTGTGCATTGTATCAAGCTGCCTCATCATATCTTCTTCCCTTATTATGTATATTAACATCAGAGTCTCTTCATCGCTCCAATGGACGTAAGTGGAGGATGGACACAGGTTTTGTTCAGACATAACGAGGAGAAATTGCATGAGTATAGTTATACACATTTAAACATAGTACTTTACAATAAAGGTGTTTTGACAGTTGTTTGGAAAGCTATTTGCAAGTGTATTCTGAAGTACTGTACAGTAGCTGTAACCACCTGAATTCACAAGCCCATGATGCAGTTCATCAAACATTTTTAGAATGAGTTTTAAATAGAGACTTGGTAAATACAATCTGTTTGATACTTTACAAACACATTTAGATCCATGCATGATCAGCATTATGCAAAGTTTTAGGGAAGACAGAGAAAAAAGTGGGGTTATCTGCAACATCAATCTGATAAGGGAAATACTGCAAACAAAAAATGAACTTCCTTGCTGCCACCCTTTGACCATGGTAACTTACGTATTCCCATGTGACCTTTGTAGTGGCTTTAGGTAAGGCACTTGAATGAGCTAATTAACATTTTAATGAGAAACTTGTGTTTCCATGTGTAAGGGCGTTGATTTCATGAGCATTTCCATGAATCTCACATGAAAATGAGACTTTCTCTGTAAAATAGTGCGACCGCTTTTTGTGGCATTTTCACCAGCTTTCCCTGCCAACATGCATGCGCATTGCCAATTCACATGAGACAAACCACTCATGTAAACTGGCCCAATGACATCCGGGCCTCGTTCAACACCTGAAACTATAATAGGAAAGCTCCGGACGGTGCTTTCAGCAAGTTGGACTTGAGTCCTAAAATGACACCACATAGGGAGTGTTCTTTCTGAGAGACTGATGGAACGCTTAATCTGGGAAGCAAATAATAACTGGCAAAGAAAGCATTAAAATAATTCCATATTTCTGTGTTTCAAATTACTCCTAGAGCACAGTCAACTCTAGGAGTCAATGGGTTATTTAATTTAGTAAAGTAAAAATTAAACTTTATAAAATGGCTTGGATAAATTAAGTGCTCTGATTGGCTGAACAAGATCACATGACCGTGAGGTAATAATGGTCTTACTGCACAGCTATGACATGAGAGACCAACTCACTTACCTGATCTATTAATATTAGGCCTACTACTCCTTAATAATAATTAAAAATGAGTGACTTTTTAGGAGGATTGTCATTTGAACAATTTCTTAATGAGAGTGAAGCAGAACAAAATGTCTATCAAACTCCTCAAAACAAACAAAAAAAAGTAAGTAGACACCTTAATATTTCTAACAGACAACTAGATGAAATTGAGGAGAACAAAACTGAAAAGAACACTAGAAAAACAACTTCATGGGCAATGAGTGTTTTTAATGACTGGTTGACACAAAATAAACATCAGCTTGGACTGTAGAATTGTTAGAAACCCTGAAGGAAATGAATACAGCATCGCAAGAGCTGGCATAAATCGCTATCTAAACAGTGTTTCTGCAGGTAGAAATGTCAACATAATAACTGAAACGGAGTTCAAATCATCCAACAATGTTTTCTTCTCTGTCACTAAGAATTACAGAAAATCTGGCAAAGATATATCCTACCATCACCCTCCGATTTGAGAAACAGATTTAAACAAAATTAAATTTCCCCTGCTCTCTCTGCTGACACAGCTGTTAAGCTTTTAATCAAGGTCTCATTCGACATACAATTCTATTTTGCTCGCCGTGGACGGGAAGGACTGCGCAACCTGACACAGAAGTCGTTTGTCATCAGTACAGATGAAAATGGTCTGGAGTTTGTGGTCCGGTCGTTTAATGAGCAAACAAAAAATCATAAAGATGTCAATGAGATCAACCATAAGAGTACTTGTGGTTACATGTTTGCTCAGCCTGGTGATTCTATGTGCCCTGTGAATAGTTTTAAAAAAATATTTACAAAAGTGTCCTTCAGATGCCAAATCATTCCACCTTCACCATCTTAAAAAAAAAATCCAGAATACAAATCAGTTTGGTATTCCCATGAACCTATTGGTGTTAATTGCCTCAGAAATATGATGCCTCACATTTCAGAGCAAGTTGGACTTTCAGTACGTTACACAAACCACTCAATCCTCAACACTGCTGTCCACAGTCCGGGGAAATTATGTCAGTTATTGTTCAGCTTCTCTTGACGACCGCAAAACCTGGAGTAGGATACTTTCCTACAAAAAGACGTCTCCTCCATCTATTCAGAAGCCCCTCCCTCAATGTCGGCCCCAAGTGCCAGTGCAGTGTTTAGCTGTTCCGTGACTCCTCCTTCAGATGTGGGACATCAGTTTGCTTTCAATTCCCGAATGCCATTTAATCTTAAAAATGTTACTATAAATGGCAATGTCCAATTGGATATTTATGGCAAATAAAAAGGTAAAAAATATATGTCACAATGAAAAAGTCCTCAGGGACTATTTTTTTTTTCGCAGTGGAAGGATACATAATAC
The DNA here is from genome assembly GCF_902713425.1 of Acipenser ruthenus. Classification (NCBI taxonomy): domain Eukaryota; kingdom Metazoa; phylum Chordata; class Actinopteri; order Acipenseriformes; family Acipenseridae; genus Acipenser; species Acipenser ruthenus. The sequence continues at coordinate 74,207,308 of NC_081190.1, read as the reverse complement.
ATTTCTTATTTTTTCCTCAAAAAAGCTAGTTTGTGTAATTATTTTCAAGAAAAACAAAGTAGCCATTTTATAAGCAAAATAACCCACTCCAGGGTAATTGTAAGACGCCTGTTTCACATTTGCCCTTCACTTACTTTTCAGTTTGCATGTTCTCTATTCTACTGAATATTGAATTTACTGTTAATAAAGGGGCATTTTCAACAGAACTTAATAAGGGAAAGTAAATAATCAAAACAAGCATTTCTAATTTAGTGTCTGCTGGCCAATGCCACAACTCTCTGTACTGCAATCTAACCACTGAGCTACTTGCCCCATTGTAAAGTGTTGAAAATTAAAACACCACGTTTAAACAGGCAAAAAAACCAGCAAGATGACAGCCAGATGGCAATGCAGGAAAAAAGTAATATTAGAGAAACAAAACCAATGATTGTAAACATAAAAAATGCCAAGCTTTGGGCATTTGTAAATGTATATACTTATGTATATACTTAAACTTAAAATTATCATGTATGTATCTTGCCTGTGCTTACATGTGGTGCTTTAATACTATACTTTTAAATGTGACATTACTAGGAAGACATTTATTGAGAGTATCCTTTCAATGAACACTGTGCAGGTCGAAACAAAAAGAGATGTCGAAATTGTCAAACATTTTCAGAATTGTCAAAAACTTTTTTTTTTTTTTTTTACTTTTGAACACCGCACGTCAATCCATAGCATAGCATTCCTCACATATTCCATACTCTTTAATGAATTCCCCAGGTTTAGATCCTCTCATACTCCAGTAAAACTAACCAATGATTATACCTTGAAGGGGGCTCCAAATTAGTGGCAGGTGGTGCAGGCAATCACGTCTCATTAGAAACACCTTCTGCTGCATCTCGTAAAATAACTCAGCAGATGGAAGTCTGCCTCCACATGGAAGCTCTCTTCGTGTAGGGAGAGGGAGAGGGAGAGGGAGAGGGAGGGAGAGGAAGAGGGAGAGGGAGAGGGAGATGGAGGGTGAGGGAGAGGGGGAGAGGGAGAGGGAGGGGATCTCCTTCTACATTGAGCAATGCAGATTTGGTTTGAGAGAGCATGTCTGGTCCAAAAGAGGATATACTAAGACTAATCATACTTCAGCGCAAATCTATTGTAATTCCATATGGTAAGAGCATTGTTCCTTCTTAAGCTGCTAGACAGGTAGAACTCTTTCAGGGATGAGGACACTCCCTTTTCACAGACATCTGACGCATTTCATTTCAATGGAACCTACATTTCAGAAACAGATCTGTTTAATTTAGTCTGGAATGTGACTGGCTGTATCAGCTTCAACGAACGCTATTGGAACGCTTCACTCGGTCATATTGGGACTTGTACACTGTGAAACCAGAGACTATTATCACTTTATCATGCATGCCTGCTTTAAAATCCCCCTGAATATCTGGTGTAAAGGGTTTCTAGTTTTCCCCTTTATTTATTCTGGCTGCCAATTGTATCAAATTAATAAATCACTTTGAGGGCATGCTGTTCTTCAAAGCGCATGCGAAACTAACGTATTACAGATTTGAATGGTCAGATGTGCCAAGCTTCTTTGTCATGCACAGGCCCAGCATGGCACCAGTGGTGCTGCAACTGTTTTTCCACATTTTGAAAAACATGACAACCCAGGATGCCCTAATGGGAGTTGAATTATATAAAGACATGTACAGTATGCCCATTAAACATATTGATCTATTCATCAAAGGGTAGTTTTATGTGACACATATCCTTCTTGCTCCAAACTAGTGTCTGCTGCTTTCAAATTGCATTGGCAATAAGCCAGTCTTTCTGAGTCCATGGCATGTATTAGTTATTAAATATGGATGCACACAAAATACAGATTAGACATTTCTTATTTCTTCTGTCATTGTATTTGGTGACCTTCGTCCTTTTAAAAAATACAAAGATGTGATTGAAAAACATATTCAATGACAACTGACAGGCTACAGTATTCAGATTTGTTAAATCCCTTCTTTATTACATATAGTAGAATGTTTTCTTAACTTTTTTTAATATCCTGTTTTCATCAGTACCTTTTTATGTGCAATTCAGTACATTAAAGTGTTACTGTACACCCTTTAGTGTTTACAACAAATGCACAACTTACATTTGCTGTCTCCCATGCTACATGTATTACTGAAATATCTTTTTCAACATAAAAATGATTGTTTTGGTATTTTTAATTATATACATCTTACATAAATCTATTGAATGAAACCAAATAAATTATTTATCAAATCTTCAATGTTAACTGTAGTAGGCAAATTTACACCATAAAAACTCCTGGCATTTGTATCCAAATTAAATGCAGTTACTATATTGCTGACGCAGGTTTTGATGATTTTGCTGGTACAAATGTATACACTGTTGTTTGTTGAGGTGCTGTGTCTCTGTTACAGTTCCCTAAGTGTAAAGCAATGATGTCGGTTTGTGCAACACCACACACAAAATAACTGAAACATGGAATTATTTTTAGCAAAATTAGAGAAAATAAAGAAAATAAATAAATACATATAGAAATCAATGTGCAATGTGTTGTCTCCCATTTTTGCGAAATGAAAGAATAGAAGGCTTTTAACTTTTAATCATATGAGTTGTTTGTTCCTAGTTTTGTAACATTTTGGCTTTTATTTTTCCTGTAATTTCCATCCTATTACAAAAACAAAGTTTTTTAAGAAAAAAAAGGAAACCCATTATATTTACCTGTAATTAAATACAGTGAGGTCCGTGTCAATTTATTTCAGTGGTCTGCGACTGTACAACTAGCCATACACGTGAATGGGGTCCTGAATCATGAATTATGGATAACAAAAAAGAATAGCCTATAAACATCCATTTCATTTTTATGAACCATTTCAGAATGTTCAGTTTCAAACAAAATGACTGTACAACTAAAATACCATCATCATTATTTTTCAGAATCTTCATAATGTATAGCAATGTTTCGTGATCCTAAGGAATATCACTATGCTTTATTAGCATCAGGCATGGATAATTGCAAAACATATGACATGGTTTATTTAGTTTTTCAGAAAGCTTTTGACCAAGTCCTGCATAAAAGAATAATTCTCAAACTGAGAATTCAAGGAAATGCATGCACATGGATTAGGGAGTGGTTAACCTGTAGAAAACAGAATGTACTGATTAGAGAAGAAACCTCAAAATGGAGCAAGGTAACCAGTGGAGTACCACAGGGATCAGTATTGGGCCCTTTGCTCTTCCTAATTTACATTAATGACTTAGATTCTGGTATAGTAAGCAAACATGTTAAATTTGCAGATGACACAAAAATAGGAGGAGTGGCAAACACTGTTGCAGCAGCAAATGTCATTCAAAATGATCTAGACACATGGCAAATTACATTTAATATAGAAATGTGTAAGGTAGGACATAGGACCGCAAAGGGTTAGTCATTCACTTGAATCCCAGCACGTGAACTCATTTGTGCAATCCCTGTGCCCACATACAAATATACACTTTACTCTGCACGTGAAGTGTTTGTACAATCTCTGTGCCTAAATGCAAATATACATTTTAAATCACCAGCGCACAAGTACATACACCAACAATAACACGGCACATATAACACAAAACACAAAAATACGGGCGGGGAACCTCGCCACATATCTCCCCCCTTGTGCGCAGCACACGTGGCCTCAAAAGCCCCCCCCCCCCCCCCCCCCCTTGAAATTCCCAGTCTCGCTCAAAGTCCTGGGCCAAGAACAGAGGCTTTAAGGGGCTCATGTGCGGCAATGTTATCTGTGGTAATGCCGTCAACTGTAATGCTGACAGCTATGTGGCATACTCCTGCCACTGATCCCAGCTGACAGCGGAAATACTGTCAGCGGAGCCATCAACGGCTTCCAGGCTGGCTCCTCCAGCCCCAGAAAATCCCCAGAGGTCAGCAGCAAACAACCTCCAGAGCAGGCATCTCCAGGCAATAGCACAGCGACAGCAGACAGCCATCCCCAGGCGACGGCGAGCAGGCCTCTCCAGGCGACGGCGAGCAGGCCTCTCCAGACGATGGCGAGCAGGCCTCTCCAGGCGATGGCGAGCAGGCTTCTCCAGGTGACGGCGAGCAGGCCTCTCCAGGCGACGGCGAGCAGGCCTCTCCAGGTGACGGTGAGCAGGCCTCTCCAGGCAACGGTGAGCTGTCCTCCCCAGGTGATGGCAACTCGGCAACCCTAGGCGATGCAGGCTCGGCAACCCTAGGTGTTGCAGGCTCGGCAGCCCTAGGTGATGCAGGCTTGGCAGCCCTAGGCGGTGCGGGACAGGCGGACCTAGGCAGTGTGGGATAGGTGGCCCCAGGCAGTGTGGGACAGGCGACCCCAGGTGATGTCTGACAGGTGACCCCAGGCAGGTGGTGCGGGACAGGCAACTCCATGGCGGTGGAGATGGGAGCAACAGGTAGTTTCCTGGTGGCGACGGTGGGAGCAGTGGGTAGTCTCCCTCTGGTGGCGTAGGCGGGAGCAGCGAGTAGTCTCCCCCTGGCGGTGGTGCGGCTCTCCTTTGCTTGCAGGGGACTGGTGTGGCTCCTTCAGTCATTGGGGCAGGCGTGGCTCCTCCCTCTCGCGCTGGAGACAGTGGGGTTTCCCCCTCTCGCGCTGGAGACTGCGAGGCTTCTCCCTCTTGCGCTGGAGACACAGGTACCTGGGCTGTTGTTTTCTCCATGTCTGCCTCTGGGTAGCAGAGGGCCAACTCCACAAAAATACACACAGGGGCAGGGCACCCCGCCACGCAGAGATACTGAAATTAAAGAAGGAATCCATGAAAAAGATCAATAGGTTTATGTCTTCATCTAGACAATGTGGGGAAGCTATAAAAAAGGCCAACAAAATGCTTGGATATATTGTGAAAAGTGTTGAATTTAAATCAAGGGAAATAATGTTAAAACTTTACAATGCATTAGTAAGACCTCACCTAGAATATTGTGTTCAGTTCTGGTCACCTCGTTACAAAAAGGATATTGCTGCTCTAGAAAGAGTGCAAAGAAGAGCAACCAGAATTATCCCGGGTTTAAAAGGCATGTCGTATGCAGGCAGGCTTAAAGAATTTAATCTATTCAGTCTTGAACAAAGAAGACTACGCGGTGATCTGATTCAAGCATTCAAAATCCTAAAAGGTACAGACAATGTCGACCCAGGGGACTTTTTTGACCTGAAAAAAGAAACAAGGACCATGGGTCACAAATGGAAATTAGATAAAGGGGCATTCAGAACAGAAAATTGGAGGCGCTTTCTACACAGAGAATTGTGAGGGTTGGAACCAACTCCCCAGTACTGTTGTTGAAGCTGACACCCTGGGATCCTTCAGGAAGCTGCTTGATGAGATTCTGGGATCAATAAGCTACTAACAACCAAATGAGCAAGATGGGCTGAATGGCCTCCTGTCAATTGTAAACGTTCTTATGTTCTTATATCCCTATTTAAACGAAAATCCTCACACTGTTTATTGTCGTCTGCTGAGCCACTCCGAAGAAGTTTTCTGTTTTTTTCTGACCTTCATTCCCCAGTTGATTTGTGACCAAGAATATTACAACAATCGACGTTATGTTGAAAAAGATATTTCAGCAATATGCTCAGCACATGAGACAGAAATGGTTAGTAGTGTGTGTGATATAGTGAAAACGCAGGAGTCAGCTGTAACTCAATCTCATGGCAGTCCATAAAGGCATAGCTTCTATTTATTAACTAAACAGGGAACCCTGAACATAACATTCCCTCCCCCCTTCATGTTAATCTATCAGTTAGTCACGTAATCCTTCAACCATGTAGGTTGCTGTCTGACTCTCTGATGTCGCTGAAAGATCTAAGGGGGCAACGGCAGGCCCCTGGTCAGATTGGGGGCTGCCAGGAAAGAAGAGGAGGTGTGCTCCCCCCCTGCCTGCATACCAGTGTGATCCATTGTGCAGGCGGTTGATGGCAGGTCCCAACTTCCTGACAATCTGTAAAGGAGCTGACCAGTGGGGCTGTAGCTTGCTGCGACGCCGGGGAAGCAGCACACACACCCAGTCCAGTTCCTTCAGGGTCAGTGGTTTAGTTCTTCTGGACTGGTCAAACCTCAGCTTCATACGCTGCTGCTGGGCCTCTACTTGCACTTGTGTGGCTGAAGGGGCAGGATTACTCTTTGCAAAACTAAGGCGTTCGAGAGGAAGTTGTAGTTCTCTTCCCAGCATCAGAGACGCCAGAGACATCCCTGTAGCTGTGTGCTTAGAGGCTCGGAAGTATAGAAGAGTTTTTAGAAGGGCTGCTTCAAACTGTCAACCATCGGTCAGGTAAGCATGAGTGCAATTCTTTAGAGTCTGGTTGAGGCGTTCTATGCCTCCATTAGCCTGAGGATGGTACACAGCTGTTTGATAGCTTTCTCTGCCAGATAGTTTGTAAAGTTGTCTGAAATGAACTGGGGTCCGTTGTCTGTAGTGATGACATCTGGCAGGCCCCAACATGCAAACAATGAGTCCCGCCCTCGAATAACTGCTTGGGTGGTGATTGACCCCAGAGACAGAGCTTCAGGCCACTTCGAGTACAGGTCATAGACCACCAAGAGGTATCAGGCCTGGGCTGGTGCACAGAGGTCTACCTGGAGATGCTTCTACGGTGAAGACGGCCACTCTACCAGAGACAGAGTGGCTGTTGGTTGATTAGATTTGCTGCTGAGACTTGCAGTTCAGTCCTTGACCATCAGCTCAATGTCTTGATCAATGTTTGGCCATGTCCCTGCAGCACTGTTTTAGTTTAACTATCCCAAGATGCCCCTTGTGTGCCATTCACAATGCCTGTGCTCTAAGAACTGCTGGAATCAGAGTGCGGTGGCCCCTGGCAATACAAACAACCTCCCAGCAAGATAATTCTTCAATCACTCTGTAGTATGGTATCAGCTCACCTGCCACTTTAGATGGCCACCACCTCTTATGTAAGTGTAGAGAGTGGTGAACAGTGCATCTTCCTGGGATTCTTTCCATAGTTGTTCCATCAACACAAGGGGTGCTTGAAGCATGTGCACTAAGTCCGGTTCCATGTCCTTCAGCTGCTGGACTGTTGTCATTGGTGTTATCACTCTCAACAGGAAATCAGCCACCACGTTCTGATGCCTAGGCATGAATTCTATAGTGAAGTTATACTGGTTTAAATGGTCTGGATAACCATAGAGGTTTATGTCCCGAGCCGTTAGTGGCAAGTAGTGCTGTGAGAGCTTGGTGGTCTATCTGCAGCATGAAGGCTCTACCACAGTGGTAGAGATGCCAGCACCCACATGCCCAAATGCATGCCAAAGCTTCCCTCTCGCCCACAGAATACTTTTATTCTGCTGGAGTGAGAGGGTGTGAAGCAAAAGCCACAGGTTTTTCTATGCCATCATGTAGCTGGAACAACACAACACCCAGGGCGAGCGTAGAAGTTGATGTGAGCTGGTGCTTGATGCTTAGGACAGCCCATCCACAAGCAGAGGTCAACTCCCAAGGCACATCATTTTTTAGCAGGTGGCGTTGTGGGGCCGTAGTGGAGACATACTGTGAGAGGAAACAGAGGTAATATGTGGCCATTCCAAGAAAAGAAGCCAGCTGAGATAGGCATATAGCTGACACAAAACTTGTAGTAGACGATTATTGTGTTGAGACTGCGTAGGTCCATGCAGCACAATTGCATCTAAGTAAATCGAAACCCTTGGTATGCCAGGGTAAGGGACATTACTTGTATATGAAAACAAAGGCTGTAAGGTCTCTGCTAACAGGTGCCAGTGGCACTTGTAGATAACAATGTCGCAGATCCAGTTTGCTGAAAACGGTGGAGCCATGGAAATGTGTGGGAAGTTCTTCAGCCGTTGGCAGGGGATATTTATCTGGTATGATGGCTTTGTTGACAGCACATAGGTCTCCATCTGTGTGGAGACCTATGTGGGCTGCATGTCAGAGTGATCCACAATTTGAGCAGTGCCTGGAACTTAGCTGGGTGTTATTCTGCACTTTTTGTACTGGTACTTGGGCTGTAATGTCAAAAGATGGTGCAGTTGAGGTGTTTACACGCCCCTGCTAATGCAGCTTCTACTTGCTTTCCAATCTTTCCCAATGCTTTCCCCAATGTTAAAATATCTGATTCTAGTAACAAGCGCTCCCTCAGTTGTACACATGACGTTTTTTTCTGTCAACTGGTCCAAAATTAGCTCATCCTTAGTGTTCCGCGTTTCCAGTTTGTTCCGAATTTTACCAAAAAATTACAGGATTTTTACTGGATGTTGGTTTTTACTGATTTATACCCGTTTTTTTTCTATTATTCAATATCCTACAGGCTGTTAATTACAACATTGTTTCACAAGCTATTGTAAAGTGCCCGAATAACTTTGATGTTGATGCATTTATCTCTCTATTTGCTGTTTTTTAAAAAAAAATCTGTACACATAATTCATAAAATAGTGCACATTCCGTAAATAACAATACTTTGCCCATGACACACACACAAAAAAAAAAACTATGCGATTTGTACAGGACCTCAATAATAGCCGCTGGACTTTCTTGTAAATTAACAAAACCACTGACCCATTAACCACAAATGTTTGAATGTAAATTAAAATTATCATTAACAACAGTGATATTTAATTATTATCACTTGCATGTGATTTTTGTCGTATGGTACAAAAACTGTGGAAGAGTAGGTATCTCGGTGGCCCCCAAAATATGGCTTGGTATAGATCTCCAATGCACGGCCAGATTAACCAATATGCCAATAACACCATTAGCCATAATATGCATAGGGCCCCCACATCCTTTAATCCAGCCCTGGCTCGTACTGTACTGTGTGTGGATATAGCAGATAGGAGTTTGTAATGGAGGCTTGTCTCCTCTGATGAACAAAACTCTCTAGACCCCTCCAATTAAAATCCTTGATCAGATCACATGATCTGCTACTGCTAGTACTGTGGGTAATAGCAGATAGGAGTTTATAACGGAGCCTTGCCTCTGAGGAGCCAGAACTGATGTTACTATAGGAATGTTGAATCTAGAGTTTAGGTTAAAATGTCATTTTTTTCTTGCATTTTTGACAATATTTTTGTTTTTGTTTTATTGAACATTATTATATTATAATGCTACACAACTATATATATATATATATATATATATATATATATATATATATATATATATATATATAGGCTTTGCCCAGGCAAATCCGGACAAAACACCCCGATACCAAAAAAAAAAAGAAATTCGGTTGATAGCCAATAAACACCGGAAAAACTGTGGAAATGGTTAATCAATTCACTTTGACTTTACCCTTTTCCCATTAAAAAATAAAACCTATTACAAAAATAATAATAAACACATTTCCCAGTGCTGCTGGGCAATGTCCCGCCTTCCTGACTTGTATCTATCATTGATTTGTTCTGAATACTTTAAACCCGCCCCAACTACTGAGTGACAGCACATTCCTACATTTCTATTGGAGACTCCATTTGTGAGATTTAAAACGAGATTACAATCAGGATGGAGGCTTGTTAGTGGGATTTAAAGCTGTATTACAGTTAAGATTTGGAGGGAGAATTGTGGCAAAATGTACAAAAATGCCTACATACAAAACCCCCAGAAGAATGTGCCCGTGACCATAGGGATTTCGTTGTGGAAGACAGAAAAGGAAAGAACTTAAGTGTGCAAGTACTGTCGAGTTACTGCTATACATATTGTAGCATTCCGGGGTAAACAAAACGGAGGCAGACGACCGCAGCAAGATCTCACTGATGTTTTATTGAGAAGGTCAGCACACCACAACACAGCCCACAGCAGCGTGCAAGCTGCCCCTTTATACCCCAAACCCCGCGAAAACATGTAACATTTAGACATAACATTGGACAACATTCACAAGCACACTGGGGCCACGACTCGATCACGCTCCCCCCACCCCCACCGGTGCACTCGCTCACATGACAAAAAACGGAAGAGCAACACAAAACCATACAACACATAACACAAATAGCACAGATCGCTACAATATGTTGACAAAAAAAGTAACCGAAAACACTAATTTTATAGAGTATATCAAAAAAGAAAGCCCCGAAAAAAAACGATTTACATAAAACTCGAAAACAGCTTAAAAGTAAGTACCAAAAAATACAATTAATAAAACCCGAAAAACAGAAGCCCTAGTTAATTTATGCATTGAAAGTGGCACAAGCTAATGATGTTGATGGTCTGGGCGGAGTTTCAGATAACACTGAGGAAGGCAGGAGAGCAGAATACTGCATACACGAGATTAACAGATACATGTCATTCTACTTTAATTCACAATCACCTCATTAACTAGATTACATTTACTGTATGTTTATGAGAAACTTTTGATTGCCATAAAATCCTGCTTGATTATCTTGTGTCATGTTTCCATCTGCACCATGAAACCATTCTGTAAATCTTATCTTGTTTCAATATGTAACTGGGACTGCCATTGATTTGATCTCCTGCCAACAGTCCAATCTGCACTCCGATGTTTCTGAAAAGTCAATTAATTCAAACTTCTGCAGTCTCGCATGCTTCTCATTGGACGGTCATTATTTAACTTCCACCATCAATGTGAGTTGGAGAGATCGAGTCCTGCCAGCCTGCAATCCTAACTGGGGCTAAAAGAGTTCCAACTGAAATCGGTTTGATCTTGATCTGCTGCTGATGGAAATGAATAAGTCTGATTTCAAATTGCTTCCAAGTCAGTCTCAGTGGCAAATGGAAAGGTAGCACTGTTGAGCAATGTTATGATCCATCAAAATGACTATATGAGCAGACTGCAGCATAGTGCTGCAATTCTTTCAATTTATTTTTTTCACATGCACACACACACATACAAAAGCCATACCTGTTAATCAGTGTTCTTTACATGATATGTCTTGATTGTAAAAATGACCTGTAAAGGTTAATGGGCCTGTTTCTGCTTTACATAAATAAGCATCATTACCTTACATGTGTATGATACAATTACCAATGTAATGATAATACACTTCTCTCTGCCACTGCATATATAATCCTTCTCTTGGAAAGCCTTAAAACCTTTTATGTGCACCAGCTCATTATCAAAAAATCCTAGTTGATGAATCACTCCCATATATTGCAAGTTACGGCTTTGCAGAAATATAATGCCTTGCTCATACAGTGCTTTACATGTAATTAAATCAAGGACGTATTAATAATGTACGGGAGTGCTGCCAGAGCTCTCTGCGGTTAAGGAGGCATCTTGCATGGGTGTTCCAGTAGCGTTGCCATGGCACCTGAGGGGAAAGAAGATCTGATGGTCACAATCAGTGCCAAACCACCATGCCAGTTGAGGCAAGAGCAGCTTTTTGTGGTTGCAGGGCCCATGCAAGCACAAGAGGCCTACTGCAATTGTGTTACAGATGCTAGCTTTGGCTTTGGCTACACTGGGTAATTCAGTAACATGTTGTGGTTTTACTTCTTTAGGGCAGTAATATCCCCTTTCCAAATAGTATTATCAGCCTAAGGAAATGCATGAGAAGCCTGTTGTTTTTTATGTTAAGTAGAATAAACATTTCATTCTAATTCTAGCTTGACTTGTGCATGTAATTATTAAGCACATTAGTAAGAGGAACTGCTGGCAAACTGGGGCATGATCCTAACTCAGTTGACACATACCAAAACCATATTTTGTGGTTTCTACAAAAGCTTATTGAAAAACAAATTAAATAAATGGCTGAAATCAATAAAATTAGTAAGTTAACTCAAATGGGTCTTTAAATTATTTCCTCCACATGTTTTTACATATTGGATTTTCTTTATATACTTTATAAATAATGTATACAATTAAAGTAAAAGTCAATAGAAATAAATCAAATACCAGGGTCTAACAGGATTTCAGGGAGATTAAATGTCACCCTGACTTGCAAATTAATATTTCTGTACCCTAATAGAGTCCATCTGGATCACTGTGTGGTGTAGAAGGAAGTCCCCAACTTTGGTCACATAATCCTTCATTTCTTCTCACAGATTAGCCAGTCTTGCAGCATTGTGAGATACACATTGTGCCGCCAAAGAACTCCACTCGCTTAAGATTGGACTGTGAGGGATAAATATATTTGTTTTCACACATAATGTTTCACAATCCTCATAAAAAACGTTTCAGACAGCTTGGTTTAGGCTTAATTCCCAGATGGTACAAGGCCAAAAAAAAAAAAAAAAAACCCTGCAAAACAAAATGTGCTGCCAATACTGCTCTCAATCTGGTGAGTCTCTTAAGAATATAGCTCGATCACTATTCTATACACCCAAAACATTCTCTTCAAATCCTTGTCTGTTAATTAAAAATTCAGATTAAAAAAAAGGATTTTCCCATACAAAAGACAAAACTGAGGGCCAATCAGGGTAACTGGAAGAGCAGAACATACCAACAAATTATAATTTTAGAGGGTGTAGCTATTATAAATGACTTTTAACCATAATAAAGTAGTGCTATTGTAACCAATCATGTTGTGTATGGTTGCTGGGGAGGGAAACTGAGTAAAAACATGGAATGTTGCTAGACAACAATGGTACATGGAACACTGGCAAAATGCAAAAACAGCTGAACCCTTTTTGTTGTGGATCCCCCACATGAAGTAGCTGCATATTTTACTGAAGTCCAACTAATGAGGCAGAATCAATCATACTAACAAATTAGGCGGGAACTTGAAAAAAACAGTGTTTGCCAAACTACACAAGGTAAGGAGGGATACCTCTCATTAATATACCAACATCCTAAGAAGTATATTGTTGGTGTGCTATCTTTTTTCATTTTCCAAACTCACTGCCACCTAGGGTGACCAGACATCCTGATAAAATTGGGATCGTGCCAATATTAGGGGCTTTATCCCGCGTCCCGATCGAGGTACTGTTGGGACGCCATTTGTCCCGATTTTTTGAGTAAACGTTGAAAACCCAGGCGTAAAATGTTTAAATTTTATTTTCTCGTTAGGAAATGTCGTACAGACGTGCTCAAATTTGTTGGTACCCCTCCACAAAAAACAAAGAATGCACAATTTTCTCTGAAATAACTTGAAACTGACAAAAGTAATTGGCATCCACCATTGTTTATTCCATATTTAATAGAATTTGCTTTTGATTTTTTATTCAACATAATATTGTAAATAATAAAACAAATGAAAATGGCATGGACAAAAATGATGGGACCGCTAACCTAATATTTTGTTGTACAACCTTTAGAGGCAATCACTGCAATCAAACGTTTTCTGCAGCTCTCAATGAGACTTCTGCACCTGTTAACAGGTAGTTTGGCCCACTCTTCCTGAGCAAACTGCTCCAGCTGTCTCAGGTTTGATGGGTGCCTTCTCCAGACTGCAAGTTTCAGCTCTTTCCATAGATGTTCGATAGGATTCAGATCAGGTCTCATAGATGGCCACTTCAGAATAGTCCTGTGTTTTGTTCTTATCCATTCTTGGGTGCTTTTAGCTGTGTGTTTTGGGTCATTATCCTGTTGGAGGACCCATGACCTGCGACTGAGACAGAGCTTTCTGACACTGGGCAGTACGTTTCGCTCCAGAATGCCTTGATAGTCTTGAGATTTCATTGTGCCCTGCACAGATTCAAGGCACCCTGTGCCAGGCGCAGCAAAGCAGCCCCAAAACATAACCGAGCCTCCTCCATGTTTCACTGTAGGTATGGTGTTCTTTTCTTTGAAAGCTTCATTTTTTCGTCTGTGAACATAGAGCTGATGTGACTTGCCAAAAAGCTCCAGTTTTGACTCATCTGTCCAAAGGACATTCTCCCAGAAGGATTGTGGCTTGTCAATATGCATTTTAGCAAATTCCAGTCTGGCTTTTTTATGTTTTTCTTTCAAAAGTGGAGTCCTCCTGGGTCTTCTTCCATGGAGCACACACTCGCTCAAAAAGCGACGGATGGTGCGATCAGAAACTGACGTACCTTCACCTTGGGGTTCAGCTTGTATCTCTTTGGCAGTTATCCTTGGTTCTTTTTCTACCATTCGCACTATCCTTCTGTTCAATCTGGGGTCGATTTTCCTCTTGCGGCCACGCCCAGGGAGGTTGGCTACAGTTCCATGGACCTTAAACTTCTTAATAATATTTGCAACTGTTGTCACAGGAACATCAAGCTGCTTGGAGATGGACTTGTAGCCTTTACGTTTACCATGCTTGTCTATTATTTTCTTTCTGATCTCCTCAGACAACTCTCTCCTTTGCTTTCTCTGTTCCATGTTCAGTGTGGTGCACACAATGATACCAAACAGCACAGTGACTACTTTTCTCCATTTAAATAGGCTGAATGACAAGATTGGAGACATGTGTGATACTAATTAAAGAAACTAATTAGTTTGAAATATCACTATAATCCAATTATTTATTATCTTTTCTAAGGGGTACCAACAAATGTGTCCAGGCCATTTTAGAATATCTCTTTTCACAGCTTCTTTGCTTTATTCTATGACATACCAAAGGCATGCAAGTATACATGATAAAATAGCTTTTAATTTCATCACTTTTCAGGAGGAATGAAGCATTATTTCAATGAGCTGTAAGGGTACCAACAAATTTGAGCACGTCTGTATATGTGGTGCAACAGCATACTCTACTGGTTTAGGGCATGTTGTTTGAGTTAGTTGTTTGCATTGCATCTATGTGGCTATCCAATCACGTTAACCTGCAGTCATATGATGCGGTATGCGTGATGTGTTTTTCTTGGTGCTTGCGCCTGTGCGTCCTGTTTTACTGGCGAAGTGTCATGATGGCTGGTGATTCCACAACCTTAGTCTGACAATTACGTGCTAAGCTACACATGGGGTACTATGTGGGACCATACGGGTTCATATTAGGGCTGTGTGGATACTCAGATTTTCTGTGTAATCCCCTTTAAAATGTTTTAGGCATGTGTTAGATGGAATAAAATTGACACAGAGGGATCAAAATAGTCAACCCACAGAAGCCATTCCTGTTTTTGCATCGAACCCGTGAGGGCGACCGTTGCGACCTTGCAAGGTTTGTTGGTCGTCTTCTCTTTCAGGGAACCAGGGTTATGGTAAGTAACCTAATGTTCCCTTTCAATTTGAAGACGACCAACAACATACTTATGGGAAAGTATACCAGAGCAGTCGCGAGGGAGACCGGCAGCATACGATGATAGTTTTACGTCTCTCAGTGATCATGGAGATTTAATTTCTTGCTTATTCTGAAAGTAAAGCAAGTACAACCCCAAAGCCAAAAAAATATTTTCTATGTGAGATATGGACTTTAATGGCAATTACAAACAATCCTTAAAAGGTCAGAAAAGCCAGAGAGACACACAGAGGAACACATAGATGGGGGGTGACTCTCACTCACTCCGTTGCCCTTAGGGTGGCATTGACAATTTAACCGCAGACACATGGGACAGGTACAGGGAGACAGGGCAAGTCAAAAACAGGCATTAACCCTTTGCGGTCCATTGTCGGACTGGGTCCGACATTGCAATTATTCCTCACAGGTCCTTTGTCGGACTGGGTCCGACATCATTATAGCAACGCAATAAACGGGTGTTTAGTCGTTTTTTCTCCGGAAAAAGCCGAGAAAACCATTCAATTGCCGAGTGGTAGCGACAGGAGCCGAGACAAGTCGGAAAAAAAAAAAAAAAAAAAAAAAAGGCGTATTTCATGAATAGTCATACATGGTATCAGGTATCAGATAATGGGCGTCCATAATAAACAAGCTGGCTAAGTGCGTCAGCGCACTGAGACTATCATGGACATTTGCAGAGCTTTTTTCAGATGTTATAGTAATAAAATAATGACTTTGATCGCATTATTGAGGAGTTTGGTGATAAAACGAGTGATCTGGAGATGATCGATCGGTATGTACGACTATTATTATTATTATTATTTATTTCTTACACAGCTGAACGCTATAGCAAACAAAAGGCTGGGGAGGGGCTGGAGATGCCTAGTGTGTGCTTTGTTGATATGCAGGGCCATTTAAACCCGTTTGACTGTGAAAAAAAATACTTTTAAACAGCGCGTATAAAATTAACTGCGCGTGTGAAAATTAATTATTCCTGGCGTGCCTGACGCGCGATTAATAAATGGACCGCAAAGGGTTAAAACAACTTTGTATGTAAAATAGTGTTCCGGTTCGGCAGAGCGGTGCCAATCACAACAGTGTCCCCCAGCATGCACCACTCCGCTGCTCGTGCAAATGAGCCTTGTCTGTATGGCCCGGGCCCTGGCGGCTCTGTCACAGCAGGTTCTCCTGTTGCTGTGTTTGAGACAGTCCAACAGTCACCCACAGGCTGAGGCGAGTTGGCGATCTTCTATGGCGTCAGCTCCAGCGTGTTTACTGTGGACAGGGGAGTAGTGTGGAGTAGTGGTTAGGGCTCTGGACTCTTGACCGGAGGGTTGTGGGTTCAATCCCTAGTGGGGGACACTGCTGTTGTACCCTTGAGCAAGGTACTTTACCTAGAATGCTCCAGTAAAAACCCAACTGTATAAATGGGTAATTGTATGTAAAAAATAATGTATAATGTGATATGTTGTAACAATTGTAAGTCGCCCTGGATAAGGGCGTCTGCTAAGAAATAAATAATAATAATAATAATAATAATAATACAGGGGCTCCTGGTGGCAGGCTCAGAGCCGTTGGTTGGGTTAATGATGGTTTCAAGGTTGCTGCGCTGCCAACCTGGTGAGTCAAGAGTACGGCTGGCTGAGGTGCTTGCTGCGGCGTCCCCATGGTCATGTCCCAAGTAGCGGGCTAAGCGATCCCCATGGAGCACCATGTTTCGGTTCCGGGTGCGTAGCCTCACCCAGTATTCTATCTCCGTCAAGCTCTCCAAGACACAGCAGGGCCCTTCCCAGGCGCTCTGCAGCTTCGGGCTGAGACCTCTCTTCCGGCGTGGGCAGTATACCCAAACTAGTTTCCCCGCTTGGAACCCACGGTCCTGGGCTCGGTGGCCATACTCACGCTTCTGGCAGAGTCCGGCTCCCTGCAGATGGTCACGGGCGAATGCATGGTCACTCTCTAGGTGTTCCTGTAGCACAGTCAGTTACTCTGGGCCCGGAGGCCCTCTCAGCTCCGGCTGGGGTGGTTTCCCAAACAGCAGTTCTACCGGGGTGTGCAGCTCCCAGCCAAACATGAGAGCTGCAGGGGTGCACCCGGTGGACACTTGTACCACTGTCCGGTACGCCAGGTGCACATTCCAGTCGCACTGGTGGCTGGAGGTTAGGATTGCCAATTGGGTGGCGAGTGTCCTGTTAACCCTTTAAGAACCGGGATTGTGTTAACACGATCATACTGAAGTGGGCTTCTAGGACCGCGATCATGTAAACACGATAAAAAAGCACTTAGTTTTGATGACTTACAGAGACACCGTACTTTGCAATACAGGTTTGAAACACATATCATTGGATAGAGGAGGGACTGACGTTCACTTCCTGATTTTTGAGAGGGGCATTTAGTGTCTAAAGGGTGGAGACTAAATTTATCAGGTACGTTATTTTTCTTCCTTACTACTGATAATAATGGAATGAATAACTATTATTTTATTTATAAATATTTATTTTGAGAAAATAATCATGAGTAGTGTCCATTATTGCTTATAAAGACCCTGAGAATAAACGTGTATTATGTCATTGCAATCACTCAGGTGAAACAATGTCTTTTGTCCAAACATCAAGATTTTTCAATAATCGCTCCTTTTGTTCCAGGTGGGAGCAGTACTGGCACTGGGTCTCTGCTCAGGGGCGACGAGAGAGGGCATCAGCGTTGGCGTGGTGGTGGCCGGCTCGGTGGTGGATGCCGAAGTCGAACCCTTGCAGAGCCTCTATCACAGGCTACCGTAGTTGGAACTACTGCCCGTACAGGTACGGGCAGAAGTGCTTGATTCCTTTCACCACAGCATCTTTTGTCAAGTTAGGCAGTAGTTGCATTTTGCCTTCCCCAGTGTCTTGCTGAAGTAGGCCACCACCTGTTCACCTCCCGGTGTTTCCTGCACGAGCACTGCCCCGATGCCGACGTTGCTAGCATCGGTGGCCAAGCTGAACTCTTTCTTCGGGTCAGGGCAGTAAGATGCCACCCCGAGGAAGCTATGCACCTGCGCCACCGAGGTGGGTACCAGCCACTCCTGCACCGTCTTCACCTTGTCCGGGTCGGTGGTGATTCTATCGGCCCAAACGACATGTCCCAGGAAGGTGGTCACTCACCGCAGCAGGTAACACTTGCCCAGATGAAGTTTGAGCTTGGCTTGCCGTGCCTTGGAGAAGACAATCCGAAGGTTACTCATGGCTTGTTGAAAGGTGGAAGCGTGCACCATGAGGTCATCTAGGTAGACCACACAGGCGGTCCGAGGCACACTGGCCAGGACCCTCTCCATCAGGCGCTCGAAATTGGCGGGGGCATCCCATAGTCTGAATGGCATGACGGTGAATTGCCACAGTCATTGCCCGATAGAGAAGGCTGTCTTCGGGCGAGCTGCAGGGTCCAGTTCGACTTGCCAATACCTGTTCTGAAGGTCCAGAGAGCTGAACCATGAGGACCCGGTGATGCAGTCCAGGGCCTCAACTATCTGGGGGAGCGGGTAGGAGTCCTTGTGGATTGCTGCGTTGAGGCGACGGTAGTCAACACAAAACCTGTCCTTCTTCACCAGCAGAGCGGGGGCTGCCCAAGAACTGTTGGAGGGCTCGATTACCCCAGCTACGGCCATCTCCTGCACCATTCGTTTGGCGTTCTCCCTCTTAGCCACTGGTAGACGGCAGGTTTGCTCTCTTATGGGGCCCATAGTGTCAGTGACGATGGTGTGTTGGACTGGTGTGTTGGACCAGTGCGGCCACAGTCCTGTGCGCTGGTGGAGAAGATGTCCTGGAACTATAGCAGGAGCCCCCCAAGTTGTTCCTGCTCGTTGGCGGCGAGGCCGGTGCAGTTACGTTGCCATAGTTCCGCTATAGCCCCCTTGAACGACAGTGGGAGTGAGAGGTCACTGGCTGGTTTAGCGATGGTGCGGCAGGCCCAGGCTCCTGTTGCCAACAATGCTGTGCTTGGGTTTGGCGTACCAGTCCCAGGATACACCACTCCCCCAATGTTGGTGAGCCGTGGATGGGGGTGACTTGACTGGTCACCATCTTTATCCGAGCCGCAGTGTATCGCTCCCCCTGTCACTGGGGAGTGTGCCAGAATGGATGAAGCTGATGGTGGACCCTGTGTCGATGAGTGCCGGGAGTGTGAGCCCGTTGAATTGGCACAGGATATACAGGCTCCTCCCCTGACTGAGGAATCTGACAAGTCTTCCCTCAAGGGAAGCTGGAGCAGAGGGTGTGGGAATGCGGATCGGCTGATTCTCCTTTAGACCGATCCGTTGCCATTTCCCAGACGGCCCAGCAGGTTTGAGTTGCTTTCCGTTTCTCAGACGTGAGTGTGAACTGGAGTAAAAGGAGGCAGCACTGGCAGCAGGCCGGTGGTTTGCAAGATGGAGGTGACTGTGCGGTCTGGGAAGTGCAGACAAGCTCTACCTCTTGCTCCCCGTCGTTCTCATCTGATCCCTTAAGGTGTCCGGCCCTGACTGCCTTTGTTCCACTGCGGTGACAGGCCCTGGCCTCCTCCATCATGACGGCCTCCAACTCCTCGAGCTGCTCAAAGGCTTGGGTTATGGATCTTGGATGGGCCAACTGGACGTGGTGGCACAGTTCGTTCAGAGAGAGGTCATGGATGAACAGATCCAAGGCCAACCGTTTGGTGAGTTCCGGGGCATCCTCAAAGGCTCGCCGGGCCAGGTGCTCGATATCTGCCACCAGGACACCTAGCTTCTCGCCAACAGCTGAGCATACACCTGGTCGTACAGTTCCAACTCTGGGGGCCCCCTTCCGAACCGGCGCTGCAGTGCGGTGCACAGCACCTGGAACTCTTTCCCACAGGCCAGGTCACACAGAGCTTGCTAAGCGGGCCCTTCCAGGATCACCACCAGGTTAGGCCACCTTCTCTGTGGCTGTCCACCCATTCACCTGGGTGACCACTTGGAACTTGGTCACGTAGGTCTCCCAGTCAGATTGTCCCATTAAACTTCCCGGCCTTGAGGGGACGGAAGTTACAGTTGCTGGGCCAACCTGGAGCGAATGGAGCATCTGCGTCCACTTGCCTCTGAGGCTCAGGCTGGGGCATTGACTGCTGCCATCTGCCGCTGGAGCTCGGAGAAGAGCTCAGGCTGGAGCGTTGACTGCTGCTGGGCCAGAGCTTCAAAAAAGGCCCTCTCCATCTGCAGCTAGAGCTTGGGAAAGAGCTCAGGCTGGAGTGTCAGCTGCCACTGGGTTGAAGTGTCGACTGCCGCTGTGCTAGAACCTTGAAAAAGGCTCCCGCTATCTGCCGCTGGAGCTCGGGCTGAAGCGCCGCAGTTTGTATCCAATCACAGTAGTCTCTCAGTTGAAACCACTCCCTTGTCACTCCCCCAGCAGCCATCTTGAAAAGACAATTGAAACAGACTTTAAAATTACAAGTGTAAAAAGTTGTCAGGATGTTAACAATGAAAAGAAAAATCACAGGTACGCTATTTAAACAGTTGTAGCAAAATGTGGGGCCATATAACACTGCATTTTTCAGAATCCTGCTACTTACTCTTTAAGGTAGGGATAAGAAAAGGTCACGTGTACACACAACAAATCAGTGGTATTTTTTTGTTTCACTACATGTTTTGTGTAAGTTTATGGCACCACCTGGCAGTACAATAGTAAAGATGTTAGCTCCCCAAGTGTAAGGAAAATCTCCTTCCAAAAGGCTTTTAAATCACGCAATGCAGAAGTTCATTGCCATTGATTGGTACTCAATTGTATAGATGAGGACAAACATTAGAAAGGCAGCTTTTCTTCTTGTGAAATTAACTCAAATATCGTACTAACAACTTGTACAAATTGTCAGTGTCTTACTTCACTAGAAGCAGAAGTTGCAACTGTGATGTATAGCTACATCAGAAAGAGGATGGCTCTATGTCATCAAAACTAGTTCAAAACTAAAAACACAGCTGTGTGTGTTATGACCATTAAAGCAAAGCACCAACAAGTGCTTAATTCACAAAACATTTAGCTCCTGGATGATTTTAGCACCATCATCCCTGAAAGGAGAGAAACACGTGTTAATGTTATAGACCTAAAAAATAAATAAACTGATATAATTTAAGAGTCCCTAGATTATAATTCTTCACTGTTTATTTGTACTTCTGTAATGTTTTACTTTTTGTTAAACAGCAGGATTAATTTTTTAATTTTCTACACAATGGATAAAATAAAGGTATTTAATGAAAATTCCTGACTACATCCATAATTTGTAAGTAAATGTATCTTACTTTACTGTAAGTAGGAGTAGCACGATTATGCTACCAGTTTGGAAGTCTCTTTTTAGGACTTGCATCTTTTGTAAAGTGTAAAATGTACTTGTATTATTTGCTCTGCAAGTGTTACAGCATGCCAAAAAATCTCTCAGTTAGTTTGTTTTGCAAGATGTTTCCTGACAGTGAGACAGCAAAGCATTATGCCTGTTCTTACATAAAAAACATCTGCCACTGTAAATAACTTGAACCCAAGTGTTCCTAAAACCTGTTTCAGCATATTCTCTCAGAGAAAAGGCCATATAGTCTAATGATAGATGATAGTCAGTGTAGGCTTTGTAGATATGCCTATCTGTAATTCAGCATGCAGAGAACATATTCAGATGTATTTAATCTTTAACCTATTTTTTTTATTATTTATTGCAAAAGGCTGACAGACTCGAGTGGTATGTTCAACCTGTTTTAACTAATTTCATTTTACCTGGGCGTGTGCCATGTTTTCATCTGAAATGGAAACGGCCTGCTCCCAGTAATTAAACATAAGCTTAAATTATATTTGTTTCATAATGAAAGGCAACCAGTTGAGAACCATATT